>NC_092061.1:26837424-27437424 GCF_039877785.1 Chaetodon trifascialis | reverse complement strand
ACAAATAAAGTGATTGATTGATTGATTGATTGATTGATTGATTGATTGATTGATTGATTGATTGATTGATTGATAGGTGAAGCTGTCCATTAACATCACAGCATCACATCCTTTAGCTGGGTAATGTTCTCGCTAATCAGTCCAATGATTCAAGTGCACTTATCATGGAAGACAGGATGGTACATGTGAACATACAAATGGGCAGGCTGATAGGACTGAAAAAGTTGTCTTGATATTAATCAGGATATTTTACAGTATTGATATTTTACGACAGGACACATATTTTCAAAATCAAATATCACTTAATGCAACTGACGTTTTCATTCATTTTCCATCCAAGAGAAAACACACCAGAACAACCAAAGGGATGACAGACTGTTTATATAGGATTCATCAATAAAGAATTTGAATGCTTCTTTTTTTTCCCCACAGTGGATAAAGCTACACTCAATCTGTGGTCAGGATGCTTAAAACACTGCAATATGCAACTCTTCTTCTTTAGAAGGGAAGTGTACCATTATTTCCTCCTCCTGCTGTCCTTTCTCTTTAGACGTCGCATACCTTGAAACAGCATCCATCCAGAATCTTAAATGCCAAACGCCAAATTACAGCATGCTTACAGGAAATGGGATGTGCCCCAAAGTTTAGCCAGATTCAGGCATTCACAGGCAGACTGACGCAGATGTAAATATAGATTATTTATCCAGTTAAAGATTTCAGTGCCGGTTTCATGTCACAGATCAGATGTACACATCAGACTTGCCGTCTTTTCTCTCGTGTATGTACTGACACTTTGCCTGCTGACCACAGAGCAGCGAGCCGGTGAAGGAGCTGTACACCCAGCTGACAGAGAAGCTGGAGGCCCAGAAGAAGAGCCCTCCACCACTTGAAGAAACTCCATCCCTGGATCTGGGGCTGCACCCAGTGACCGTCCCCACCACCGCCTCCACCCCAACCACGCCTATCTGAGACGGAGCAGACACAGAGAAAAGCAGACTGCTCTGTCAGTGACTGACTGTAAACACAGCCACCAGCTGGCTCGTGAATTCGGACTGAACTGGACATTTTCCATTCTTTTTTGTTGTATGATTTTTCATGGAGGTTTATTTTCTTTAGATGTTTGTCTCTGAGAGGGTCTTCCAGGTCTGACCGTGTAGTCCAGCAGCCAACTATTTTTCTTTGGGGTGGGGGGAGGGAGGGGAGCAGTACTTTTCTAAACTTTGTGCTCTTGCATTATTGTCCAAAAATACAGTATTTTCATATGTAACTGGGCTGTCATCGTGTTATATTTGAATTGTGTCAGTAGTGCAGCAAACCTGTAAATAAATGATTATGTAGAAATACAAAGTGGTGTTGTTCCAGACAAAGGGACGAGATGAGGTGCCACATCTCATCCAGCACTGCAACACCTCTGTACAGACCACTTGATGACAGCCACTTGACCTCATTTGGCAACTCCCTTGGCAGCCACACAGCACACACGAGGACAGCGTGAAAGAGGAAGAGCGAGTGTGTTTTACTTGGTTCAACATACTGAGGACAACTTCAACACTGGTGAGATCTGTTCACATTCTTTCTACATGAGTAACCAATGCCCATAGATGAGGTTTTAAGAGGCCATTTTACCTGCTATATCATTCAGTAAGGGTCTGTATGTACAGTGTATACTGATATGCTGGGATATCTAAAAAGCTTTGTGTTCTTAATGATACTTTAATAGTTTTTTACAAAAGTAAAAACATGGATGTAGTGTTTTACAGGTTTAAAAGAATTGTGTTATACTCTTGCTACATTACACTGAGTGTAAATGCTGTAAGTGGGAAAACCATAAAATATAATGAGACAATTTCCAGCCTCCAAGGGGCAAACCAGAAAACCTAAACCATGAACTAAAATGTCCTGAAAAGTTCTGAAAGGCTGCATAGTTTGTAATTCTCTTTGGGTTTGTCACTGTGAGTGATCCTTTTGAGTCATAGTCTTTTCATTCAATATTGGTATAAATATATTTGGATTAGTAAAGATTTAAAGTAGACAGCCGAGATAGGCTCCGGCCCCCCCGCGACCCCGAAAGGGATAAGCGGCATAGAAAATGGATGGATGGATGGAAGATTTAAAGTAAATTGTTCATTGGGCTAAGGCACCTTCAGAATGATCGTGAAAAACAATAATATTAAGTACTATATTGTGTATTAAGTGGGAAAATAGTTTGTTCTTGCTTTGTTAAATTTTGGCATTGGTGTTCCAGAGTCACCGTTTGATTGATAATATAATAGTCGGTATAGAACAGCACAAGTCGTTATGCACTGAATGGGCTACTGTTTTCAGGCTTTGGTTGGGCCACCCTCAGTGTGTGTGTGTGTGTGTGTGTGTGTGTTTTAAAAAAAAAAAATCACGTACTTGAAAACATAGTAATTATGATCAAGTATTACTTTTAATATTCCAAGTTATTATTTTACTGATGTCCTATGCGTACTGAAATGAAGTATTTGACAGGTCTTAAGGCTGACTGGGTTGCCACAGTAGTTAGGAAACCTCACCTTAGGGAACTCAGGCAAAACACTGTGTCGTGTATCTATTTCTAGACATATTAAGCACCAGTAATGCATCTCAGTTCCTTTATAGTACTAAGAACAGAAAGACAGCCTAGTCCTAGTGTGAGTGCAGATGGTGTATGCATCCATCAGGTGGACAAAATAACATGAACTCCTTACAGCATAATGTGATACAAACAATACAAAAAGGTAAGCAGAGGGTTGAATCTACAGCTCTTTGACAGGCTGAATGATAGAAGCTTCACAAAGTTGTATTCATTGTATGGATACTGGATTGAATCCAGTTAAATGTGTGTGTTGTTCATTCCACTCCATAAGGAAGATGCCGTCCAAACAAATTGATGATTCCAGTCCCGAGGGTGCTGCTAGAGAAAGAGTCTGACTGTCCAAAATGGAAAGAGCTCATCTTCTAGAGAGCATGAATATAATCAGCAGAGTCATGCCAGTCTGCTCATTAGATTTTGATATATTTTGTGTAGAGGTCAGACTTTGGGCCTGACGGTGGAACTGGAGGGCATGTTCCAGGTTCAGTTCAATTCAGTTGTATTTGTATAGCGCCAAATCACAACGGAAGTTGTCTCAGAACACTTTCCACATAGAGCTGGTACAGGCGGAGCTCTTTTGTCTACAGAGACCCAACAACTCCCTCATGAGCAAGCACTTGGCGACAGGTCAGCACTATGTCCAAATCCTTTGGATGAATGCATTCCTCTGTAGACAAGAATATCCACTGAGAACAGACTTCGTGGTGATCTGGCCATTAGCTTTCAAAGTGTCTGAAATAAAGTGTAGCCTAAAAATCACATAGTATTGCCATTTATATTCATTTCCATCATATGAATGAATTCTTTTTGGAATCACTGAGCAATTCAGAGACATAGGTGGTGATTCACAGGTCTGGATGAGTGTAATGACCACAACTTACATAAAACCAGATGAGGAATAGAAGGAGTTGGTTTATTAATTTGTTTATTACTGAATATGGAAGCTTAAACTTGCAATAATCACAAGGTAACATCTGCCAGGTGCAACAAGCAAACAACGAATGCCGAGCTGAAATTCTATAAAGCTCAGTCAAGCCGAAGAGAGCTGCATGTTCAGGTGATCATTTTCTGGAGGTTCATCACGACAAACAGCCCCTTTCACACTGTCACAATGTTTTCACACTGACATTTGATACACTGTTAGCATAAAAATTCTTATTAGAAGCTGCTTTCAGTTCCATTTCAGGGATACTCCAGGTCAAAATGACAAAAAATGGACCACAATAGTGAAAAACTGCCTCAAAAGAAAGTTAAGTTGCAATGCTAAACATACCCTCTGAATTACACAAAAACAGGAGGAAAGAGGAGTAAACAAAATGACCCTTACTGGGCTTCCAGGCAATGAGCTAAAAACAGAAAAAGCAGAACCGTCTGAACTGTCTGACATTAAGGTGACAGCAACACGTAAATAAGCTGTGGACCCAAATAGCTCACAGTGCAAATACCCTGCCTGTAAACACGAAGATAGGCCCAGAAGTGCAGTTCTCACACGATGCAGCTCCAAATGGACCGTGATTGGCTGCAGGTCCCACCAGTGTCATAAGCCAATAGCGTGGGGGAAGGTGGAGGATCAAAAGCTGAGACCAACCAGTCTGAGGGGCAAGGCAGCATGAACTAGCATTCTTCAACATTACACATTCAGCTACGGGTGTATGGGATGTGAAACAGGCTAAGTTTGCTACTATTACACTATATTGCACTTTCATGGAAGCTATTCCGTCTGCTATTAACTGCAAACAGACAGTTTATGCATCAAGCTATATTACATGAACTGCAAATGTGCAATTCACATCCTTTTCTGAGTACAAAAACAAAAGACAAATGTATAAGGGACATAGTCCAGAGAGTTACAATTGGTAAACCTGCTTGTATTTCTTTCTTTTTTTTTTTTAATCATTTCTAATTTGGTATGGGCTGGAAAAAAACATGGTTGCTACCCAGAAAATGTTGTGCTTTTATTAAATAAGGTGTGAAAATACTGCTCAGGTGTTATATTGTTAAAGCAGTAATTGTAAAGTATCAGTTAAATGTTGTTCCCCTTTCTTCGGTCTGCCACAACACAGATGTTTTTTGGGGAACTGTACCTTTAATTACTTTTTGGAACAACCTTTATACATTTTTAAACATAAGATTTGATACTTATGTTCAAAAATTGAGCTTGTGTTATTCCTGTTTTGGATCTTCACTTATGAAATGTCTGCTAAGAAAAGTTAGGCCACTAACCATATTTCTTTATTATCAAAGGTCAGTATACACTCAAGCAAACGCTAAAGCTCCAAACAAGTAGAGCTTTGGGAGGCAAATTTCATGTGTATTTTTATTTTTTTATTTATTTTGGTTGCATTGATGTATTTTTAGTTTTTTACCTATTATATTTCTTCATTGATTTATTATTATTTGTGTAATTTGAGCAGACAATGAATTGTTACTGTTGTTGGAATAATAATCCTATTATGAGTCTCATTTTGTAAATAAAGATTTAAAACATTCATACAGTCATCTGTTTATTGATCCAATCTGAAAAAAGTTGCATTTGTAATGTACAATATTCTGTACTTTTCCCACAGGCATAAGAAGCAAGAAGATGTTTGAGACGATGAAGCCTCTGCTGGTTTCCTCACAGCTTGGGAACAGCAGCAATGACTCTGGATCTTGCCTGGCAGCGACCCAGCATGTGTCCATACCCATCCTCCTGAGCCTGGTCTTCTTCCTGGGCTTCATCTTCAACATGTTCAGCCTCTGGGTGTTCTGCTGCTGGTCGCCCAGCTGGACCTCTGGAACTACACTGCAGTTCCACCTGGCCCTCAGCGATGCCATCGCCACCCCGACCACTCCCATGATGGCAGTGTACTTTGCCATGGGCAACGACTGGCCCTTTGGCCATTTCCTGTGCCAAGTCAAAATTGCCCTGCTTAGTTTGCATTTCTACGGCAGCACTGTGTTCCTCGCCCTCATCAGCATTCATCGGTACACGGCCGTGGTGCACTTCAACAGAAGCTGCTGCATGAAACAGAGGGACTTTGTCAGGAAGCTGTGTGCAGGAGTTTGGTGTCTGCTACTGATCCAGGCTCTGATCTACGCTTTCATGCTTCCTCCAAGTAAAGAGGGCAGTCACAACCAATGCCTCTCCATCCATCAGAAGAAGCTGACAGATGCCTACTTTGTCATTAACTTCATCCTGTTCATCCTTTGGTTTTTACTCCCGTTCCTTGTGTTAGCTGCTTGCTATGGCCGTCTGGCCAACACCTTAACCCGCCTCAACATTAGCACAGCTAAAGGTCTGAGAGTCAAGGTGAAGTCTCAGAGGATGATAGGCATGTGTCTGCTGATATTTGGGCTGTGCTTCCTACCTCTGAATGTGGTACGTACTGTGGGGGTGATAGTAAAAAAATATTACCCAGGACAATGCCACGTTCTTACACAGATCGAGACGGCGTATTATGCATCCTGGATTTTAGCCGGAGCGAACAGCTGCCTGGATCCACTGTTGTACTGTTTTGGTTCACAAAATTTTCGAGATGCATTCCAGTCTTTCAGGATTGGACAGCGAGATAGTCCAAACAGAAGTGATTCAGAAATGACTCCAAATCAGTAACACAGTCAGAGTCACAGGCACTTTAACCAAGTGTGACCAACATGGGGGGGGGGGGGGGGGGGAGATCAATGTCCTGTCCACAGGAATCAATGTTTGTGGACAGATCCTGTTCAGATTAAATGACAATGAGCTCTCCCCTACAAACTATCAAAAACTCAATTCTTAGTGCAGGCCTGAAGATTTCCCTGCTGATTTAACAGACTGACACCCTCAATTTGATGAGCTCAGCATATTGTGGCGTTACCCCTTCATATACCCATCTCTTATTTATCTTATAGTCTATCATGTTAGGGTCACAACATACTGTGTCTCTTTTCTGTAAAGGTACTTCTTTTTCAGACTGAAATTCTGTGTGGACCTAAAACTGATAACAAAAAACATATTGCACCAACATATTTAAGAGATTAGTTTGACATTTAGTGAAATAGGCTGTGATGCCAAGAATAAGATGAAAATACTGCCCACTAATGTCTGTAAGCAATACATGAGGATACAGCCAGCAGCCTTAAGTGTTGCATCAAGACTGGAAGCGGGAGGAAACAGCTACCACAGGTAACTAAATCCACCTGTCAGCACATCTAAAGCTCTCTAATTAACATGTTATACAGTATCTGATCTGATTTAATCCATCCAAAAACAGAAGAATAAAAACCTTCATCTTTGCCAGAAGTGACTTTGGGCTAACCAGTTACCAAACTAGCTGTAGCTTCCTATTATCTGTAGCCTCATTCTCAGCAAGACAGCAAATAAATTTATTTTCAACATTTCAACATTGAATTATTCCTGAGTAATAAGTCCTGAATCTGGCTGAAAAGGTCCCCAAAACTTGTGACTGCCAAATTTGACAACCAAACCCAACTTGAGACTCAAGGCTCTGTTTTTGCTGTATTTCATCCATTGCTGATGGTTAGCTTGTTAGCATGCAACTTCCCAGTGGGCATTGCCTATCTATGTGTGGTGGCTGTGCACAGTGCTCAAGGAAAAAATAATACGAACTCTATAGGCTGTAGGGTTTGTAGTGCAACAGAGCTCATAGCTGTCATTAAACTCGGGTAATTCATGACCTGATCCTTACGTATGGACAGATTATGAGACAACGGTCCCCTGGGCACGGTGCTTCAAAGGCTCACTTCTCCCCTGCCATTTTGTTCATGTTGTGATCTCTAAATCCCACTTGACTATTCGTGCCATGGCAGAGCCACACCAACAGCCGTCTCCATAAACTTCAACACAAAAAATCATCAACGACTGGGATGCAGGTTGCATTTTCTCTATTTGTTGTCAAACATATTTACTTGCCTTGCTAATTTAAACTGAGGCTCGTGGCAGCCTGAGTGTGCAATGTGCAGCTGTATTATGTGGCAAAGGTACATAAAAATTGAATCGTAAATACCAGATTGGATTGGACCGGTATCTTTACTCAACTCAGATACTCACCTTTAAAGGATCAAGACTGTAAGAGTCTGTGCTCTGAGCTTAACATCAGCCTGCTATCATGATCACAGTGACAATGCCACCATGTTCACCACCTCAGTGTGTGTGTTAACATGCTGACATTTGCTGATTAGCATTACATATAAAGTACAGTTGAGACTGATGGGAATTTGGTTGGTTTGAATGGTTTTGCAGGTATTTGGTCATAAATCAATCAATCAATCAATCAATCAATCAATCAATCAATCAATTAATTAATTAATTAATTAATTAATTAATTAATTAATTAATTTTTCACCTGATGGTGAAGTTATTCCACTTCATCCTGAGGAGATATGACTGAACCCAACGTCATATTCAAGCTCCCATACCTGATCATGATTTTATTGTGTTTTCTTGTTTGATTTCGGGGAGGGTCGTGACGTCACGCGCAGGGGCAGGAATGGAGAGCGCGTGCTATTGGTGGTGCGCACAGGTGAGCAGCAGTCAGGCTGTGGCTCGCGGAAAACATGGGGAGACTTCAAGAGTTTGAAATCGCTTTTGACAAAAACAAAGTGGTGTACAGTCCGGGCGACTCCATCTCTGGAAGCGTGACGGTGAAGCTGGGCCAGCCGCTGCAGTGTAAAGGTAAGAGGCCCTTCATTCTGGACTTATTTCGCCAACCTTTGCGTACCTGGTGGAAAAACGTCGCCATCGCTGAACAAGGAAGTGAGAGACTTAGTCAAGATTAAATGGAGTAAGTTCGAGCCTCACTCACTGGGATTTCACTTCAGAACTAGCCTGTCGTATTTGAAAATGATTTCCATGTTCATATGACTTTCTGTGTCTACGGTTATTGGCTTTAAATCTGCCTTTCTAACGCGAGTGGAAGTCATTTCTTGTTGGGCACCACTCCAGCCTTATGTAATATTCCTGAGAGATTTGAAGAGGACCTCGATGCGAATATGAGTGTTGTTTCTTGTGTTGGAACTAAATCTTATAGACAGGCCTGTTTTTCCTTAAATATTACATTTATTGAATTATATTTACCATCATGAAGGTCCAATCAGCATCACATCTCATGAAATGTAATGAAACAAATAAAATCAGACAATCAAAAGAACAAAAATATAAGATAAAATAATAATGATAGATGTTAAAAATAAAACAGTGCCAGCTTAAAGAAAAAACTCTGAAAAAAGGTATTACGTTTTGAGAAATGCTTTAAAAGCTGAGACTGATTCTACCGTGAGCTACATTGTTATGTTTGTTTGTTTGTCTTATTGTCGTGTTTCTTCTCAAAGACAATAAAGAGATGTTTCGATGGGACATTTTTTCTGATAATCCAGTGTGTTTTGAAATGGTTTATATAAGCCAGATTTCAGAGATATTTTCTCAACCTGTTCAAGGACATTCAGGGTTTAAGTTTTTCTGAAAGTGACTGAACACGGTCAGCAGGGAAAAAACAAAACTTGTATCTATTCATTTATTTATGTATTTATTATCCTAAAAGAATTCAAAGCCCAACAATGAGTCTGACACACAGATACTGGAATCAACCTTTGAAGTATCCACTGATATAGAGCGTGAACTCCAGAACAGTTGTGAAACCAATAAATGGGCAGAATCCAGAGATGACCTCAGTTTCCTCACCAGCAGCATCAGCCCTGCCATGGCCGACACGGCCTGTTCCTTTCTGTGACATGTACATGTGCTATACGAGTTTGTCCTTGATGCTTATGCCGTCTGTTCGCCTGCCGTCAAAGGATGCTGCTTCTCTGTGGTGTGAAGCTGTTTGTGAATAAGAGACCAGAAATTCCAACTGCATATCCTGAAACGACCTCCTGGGAATTTCAGAGAGCGGAATCCAGACCACATAAATTCAGACAGATGGTTTTTAAAGATGCTACAAATTGCTGTGACATGTAACGTTGTGTTTAAATTCTAGTTTCAGTTATGATTGCATACATTTCACAATCATGTGTTCAGTTGTTGATAAGACACAAATCCTCACGGCCTGCCTTTGATTCCATACATTTTAAATGTGAGGGTTTGCTGTTTTTTTCAGTTTTATATCATTGTAAATTGATCATCTTTAGGATTTGGACAAAACAAGCAAATTAAATTAAATGAGCTTTGAGAGTGTGTGATGTCATTTTATGCAAAACACTCCATTAATTAAAGAAGTTATGGAACAATAAATAAAAAAAATCTGTTAGTTGCAGCTCTAAACTGAATGAATGGGAAAACGTTGCACACTTTGCTACCTGTATGGAGTAGCCTGTAAGCACAGGCTGCAAATTAAGGAGGTCAAACTGGAAAAGTGAGTGAATGGCACTTCCACTTAAGAGCAGCATCCAATGTAAGTGTTCTTCTTTTGTAATTCAAGATCATAAAGGCTTTACTGTTTACTGACGAAGTGACAAGTGATAGAGAACGTGTTTGTCAGCGTCTGTGGACTTGCTGGGAGAAGCTTTTATGTGTTTGTGGGTTTCTGTTTGAATGCTCGCGGGGCCTCCAGTCTGTTTACATTCCTCTTCAGGTAGAACCGGTCAGACCGTCAGCTTCACAGCGCTGCCTCCCAGGAAATACACTCTCACCATGCAACAGTTACAATCACTCCTGGATTATGAAGTGGGTTGGGCACTGAGATAAGATACTCATTACTGGAAAAATTACTATTCACACTGCGTTATCACAGTTCACTTGTATACAGTGGATATGATAAAGTTACAGAAGAACTGTTTCAGAGGTGTGGAAACAGAAAAACAAGAACAAAATGAATGTTTGCTGTTACACTATATGGTTTTTAGACTAAAAATAGTTCCATTTTAGTGGGTCTGACTCAGTTTTTCCTCTGGGCTCATGATTCCCGCTGAACCTGCACAGAGCCCTGACCTCAAAATGGTGGACCAGTGACACAGATGCAGGAAATGACTCTTCAGTGGGCCGTCTAGTCTCTTGAACCCTCCCAACAGTCTGTAGTTAACCTCATATGCTGTTCATTTGCTCATAACCATAGAAAATTTATCAGATGCTCCCTTTATGTAAACCCACTGAACACTGACAAACTCATAATCCCATTGTAATCCTAATCATATAATCATAATCCCAGGCTATGAATTATCCAAATAATGCATAGATCCAGAACTCCAATGGAAATGGCTTCAGAGCTAAGAATAAAGAGTCAGATGGAGACTAATGCTGTTTGAATCTGAATCTTGAAGAAAGCGACTGGATAAAAAAAGATCCAGGAATAGGACTGTACATGATGACATTTCTGATGGAGCGTTGGACACTTGCATGTACATGACACAAAAGATTTGCCTGTATGGCAGTGATGACACTGTATCCATTGTAGTGGGCCAATGTTACAGATTTCCAGGGAAAAAGTAGAAAGATATAAAAAGCAGCCGTGGAAGATCACTGAAGTTTCTCACTGTTCTGTGGGACTCAGAGTTTTTTTCTCTCATGCACACACTACTTCATGTCTGACTTACTGTGTGTGTCATTTTTTTCCTCAAGACAGTTGCACATTGTGTGCATTGATGATGATTCACCTGCAGCAGTTTCATATTCATCCAGCAGCTGGAATTTTTCCAGCAGTGGGTCACCTGATATGTAATGTTATAAAAAAAACAAAAACAAACCTTGTCTGCCTGGTTGAGAACAAGCTCATCTGGCTTACATTGAATGTTTAGACAGTACTTTCGTCAGTCACAGAACTGCTGGGTTTCCTTTTACTTCTCTTTTTCTTTGGGTGTTGGTGTAACACACTTGTGCTTTTTTGGTTCTGCCCAGAGAGGAAATGACATTAATGACTCTGCCCAATGATATGATTTGGTTATAAGATGTGTTTCATGCTGCAGCTGCTTAGAATTGTCATTGTGGCTAAAACCTGCAATGTAATGTGTGTATATTCTTACTCTGCAGCCATCAAAGTGAACTGCAATGGTTTCTGTGGCATCACCAATAAAGTGAACGACACAGCATGGATAAAGGAGGAACAGTACTTCAACAGCACCGTCTCTGTTGCAGACAAAGGTACACAGCTGATCAGTTGAAATATTAGCTAAAAATCTGATTGAGAGAGTTTGATTCTATCCTACAATTAGTATCAGATAGGTACACTTTGCCATATGAGGACAGTTCATATAGAGCTGTCCACTCACACATCAGTTGTCTTTAATACTTTATTATGAGTTTTTCTGTTACCACAGAAAATGTCACAATACACAAGGTGAAGTGCACACACTGAAGAATGCTAAACTGATTTTGGAACAATTAAACAATATATTCTTGTATTTGTACATTGTGGAAAATAAAAGTCGTGGTTGAAAGTAAAGTGTAATGACTGCAGTACTGAAGGTTCCCTTTTTCCACGCACCCCTGAGGCATGTCTGCCTGGTGGGAAAGAGCAGAGCAATGGCTACTGTTTCCACTGACAGATGTTATCTGTGCTCTCTGTGTCCCGGACAGGAACCCTGAAACAGGGAGAGCACAACTTTACCTTCAAGTTCCTCATACCAGGTAGGAGCGTGGAGTGATGGGATGAACACTTTGTCACTGCACATTCTTTCCTATGTTTGTGTGTGTGTGTTATTCTGGCATTTCACAGCCTGACAGACATGTCCTGGCATGTTGATATTTACCCTAATTCCCTTACGCTCCAGCAGCAGCGAGGATGCGACTCTTACCCCGTCATTCACTGGGGCTTATAAGTGCAATTTGAAACATTGTACTGATTTCCAGTATGAGCCAGCCCAACTTGCTGTTGCCATTTTAGATTAACATTTAAAATGCTGCTCTTCAAAGCTGTTCTAATCATTATTCTTGGATGAACAGTGGCTCCAATGACCATGTGTAATGTGAAACTTTTTTGCCTCTTATACCTCATTGATGTGGTCCTAGGGTCTCAACTGTTTCACTCTCTCTGCTCTCATTAGCAGCAGGAGGCAGATGAATGTAGTGAAAAGGCTCTGACTGTGCACTCCCTGCCCCGCAACAAACAGCAGGCAGGTAGTGACTAGCTGGTGAAGAAAGTGGAGCATTTAGTAACAAAAAATCAAACAATGGAGCTTAAAGTATAATCTGTCTCTAACCACTGGTATTCTCCATTTTCTATGTTCAGTTAGATAAAAGTTTCAGAGTAAATACTTCCATCAGTTTTTTTAAGGTACCGACTCAATTTATTTATTTATTTTTTAAAGTATAACTGAGGTTTATTTTGACTTTGCTTTTATTTTCGTAGTTTTAGCAATCATTCCTATCAGTAACAGTGTTATTGTACTTACCAAGTTCCTTCCTTTAGATGTGGGACCATGTTGACATCTCTGAAGAGAAGTCACATTGGGTGAACTATGCACACCTAGTGTGATTGTTGATGGCAAAGTGAAGCTTTTTCATTGTCACAAGATGTCGAAGCTGCCTTCATGTCCTTTGTGAACTCACATATATATGTATATGTGTTAGTGTAACAGTTTGTTTCATTTCTACAACCTTTTCAAAGTGGATTATATTCAAGGGTTGAAATTATACACATTAATCAGGAGCATTGTACAGAAAATGTGTTTATGAGAAGCAAAATTGCAGACCCTGCAGACAGACTACCAAGTCATGTTCTATACAGAGCTGAGAGATGAAATAGAGGCAGTGGTGTGGCTACAGAGAGTGTGTTTTATCACGCTTGGCCTCTGACTTCCTAACACCTCATGAAGATCCCAAGCACTTGACTATCTGTTTAAGTAATGAGAATAAATATGTATCTCAAATATATATAATATATATAATAATATATATATATAATAATATATACCCCCAACTGCACCTGCCGAGCTGTTTGAATTCAACCATGACTTCCATTGACTGTGATAATGGCATTATTTTAGGTCACTTTAGCAAAAATTTGGCTTGATAGGTCCTTCTGAAAAGATACTTTTTTTCTTCCAAATCTGAACCAACTGAACACAACTAATTAATGAACCCACTGGCTGGATACTTGTCTCACTTCCAAATAGATTTTTAAAAGCTGGTGTTTTGTTAATGTGTCCATTTAGTCCTTTTCCTGTGCGTGGAAGACCAAAATCACGAAAAGCTGATTCAAGTATGACCATATTAGATATAAAATAATTGTTTGATTTCTATGGGTTGGGGCAGAGTCCCAGGAATACCTGAACAAGCCTTACCTTACCTTATTAAAAATGTTCTGAAGTAGGATATTTGAATAAAGGCAGACGTAGGGTACGACGAAGGGTAGGTCTCTCATGCAGCCGATTCTCCTCATGGTCATTCCATCTCCACCACCACGTCACATGACATCAGCAGCTGTCTGTTTGCACCACGTACTCATTACAAAGCAATCTGTGACAGCACTCCCTGAAGACGTCAGATTTTTGGATGACTCATATAACAATAATGAAATGTTAACTGTGACCAAACCATGAGTTTATCATCAAGGTACTTGATTATGAAACAATACCTCTGTATTTCTAGTAATTGGTTTGAAAGTCGTCACAGAACTGACATGTATTATCTCAAGATAATGAGAAAGTTAAGTTAGTTCATGAGAAAACAGTTTGGTGTCTTATGGTAATGAGATGAATAACTTAAAGACCTTAAAGACATTTGAATAAGCTGGGCTGCTTTGAGTTTCTATACACAAACAATGGAAGATTTTTATCACTTGTTTTACTTTGGTAGGCGTTTTGTAGTACAGTCATGAGTCTTGGAGAGCAGTGCAGCTTGTCCCTCTCTTCCTGCCTACACACTGTTGCTGTGGTTAATTACGATGGGCTCCCACACATGAAAGAACACAGCCAACCTTTGTGTTTAGCCTTTGTGAGGCCACTTATCTGCTGGAGATCTGCTGGATTTTTCCAGGTAAAGCCCTCTCCACCTGTGACATCACAGAAACTCAAAAGCAACCCAACCAGTCTTTTTACTGTTCAGCTCAATCTAAATCACATCATTTGTGTCTGTTGCTTTCACCACTAGAGTACCCACAGGTGTCTCCAGACAGCCTCTGGAGTCTTGTTTTAATGTTTGCATGAAAAGTCAGGAAAATGACTGGTCATTTGTCAGGTTTTTCAAAGATATGGATTAAGAACAATCTGGAACAAGGGTCTGTTTTGTGATGGCAAACCATCATTGTCTTATATATAATGAGCAGTAATTCTCAGCTGTGATATAACACAATCAAATTGCTATATTTTAATGGCACAATAATCAAACCACCTAGGGAACAGCGACCCAAGTTAAAAGGAGGAAAAGGACAATGGCAACTGTATAGTACCCTGTTACACCCTGTTATATGTATTGGCTGTTGTGTAATACAATTAATATGTGTTTGACCTCTTTCCCGTAGGCTCTGCTCCAACATCCTTTGAAGGCAACTATGGTAGAATCATTTACAGAGTGAGAGCTTTTATTGATACACCGCGGTTTGCCAAGGACTACAGCACAGAGAAAGCTTTCTACATGCTAAGGCCTCTAAACCTCAATGAACTGCCAGACATATGGGTGAGCTGTGATAAGATGTGTGAATATGGTCAGTCCTTGTCTGGTTAGACCGGTGAACCCACCAGCACTGTGTCTTGTTCATGTCATCCCTGCAGAAATATGACATCAACAGTTAGTGGTTCTAGGGGTGATTTTAAAACAGTTTATCTGTGTGTGCAGCACTTCTGTGCAGCATCTCCATCTATACTGCGGGTTGTTGGAGATGCGTAATGTTAGCGCATAAAGCGAAATGCCTTGCATTCTGTGTTGAGTAGCAGTGTAATATTTGATCATAACTCATGCAAATCCTTAAAATGAGATGAGCAGCAGAAATATGAAATGCTGACTACACAACAGCTGTAGGCTACTGACTTAGCACACTTTATTTTTCAGGAGTCCAAATACTGGATGTCCTGATTCAGAACTATTATGTTGATCAACTTAATATATTATATCCATGAAGGTTTAACTGGAGATCCCATGATGATTGATGTGAAACAACCATTTTTTAACTAGAGAACATTCGTTGTCATAAATATGACGAGTGGCTTTGTTCTTTCAAGTTTTCTAACATGATTTTTAATCTTTTGGCTTGTCAAATCAATCCAAGTCAAGAGGCGAACATCTGTACATCGATGGCAGTCTTGATAAGTTCATGATTTTATAACACTGCCCTTCTCGATGCAGGGCAACTGTTCATCTGCAGTGACCCAGCAGTTCACCTACATGCTGGTGAAAACAGGCACAGTGGTCGTGAAGACCCAGACAGACATGAAGGGTTACACACCAGGTCAGATCATCCAGGTGATGGCCAAAATCCACAACCAGTCTGGGAAGAGCACAGGCAACATGGCAGCCAGCCTGATGCAGGTAAACCCTTTTTACAGCTCCAGGATATGTCCAAGCTTCCAGACCAAAATATACTGTCTCTACCTCCAAATCTTGTGCTTAGTTTTTGTATTGTTTGCATCATTTTTTCTTGCTGCAATGAATGTGTTCTCCACTAGTCCCATATTCAATCTGTTGACAATGCATGTTAACAGAAACCCTGTGTAGAGCTGTAGTGTTTGGTTGATAAAAGCATATGCTTAAACAGATTCATGTTAAAGGACAAGGCGGGAATTATTCCATACATGTCTTGTGATATTAAGTTCTTGTCAGCAGCATATCCCACTGAAAGACCAAAATCATCAATGCTTCAGTCTGCCGCCAGCTCTTGCCTGAGACTTAAATCTTAAAAACAGGTCACAAAGATATAGTTTGATTTTGAGCCAGTGGAACAGTGTGGATCCTTGATCTTTTCAATAGTTGTTTGGGCAACAGTGGAACTCTGTGCCACAGAGGAGGAAGTTATCACAGGATTCGGATAAACACACAATATTTGTTGCTGTGGGTCTTTTGATAGGATTTGTTGACAATAAGAAAAATGTGGAAATATTGCCAGCCATATTGTTTACTATCAAATTATTGTTAATGCTAGTTTAAGGACGCTCCTCTCAGATGATGCATAATGCCACCAGCCGGTACTTATGCCACACATGTTATTATGTGAAAGATTCATTGTTACTTGAAGTAGACTTGCACTGTGTCTTTAGTAGTGCTTCTCTATTGCATGTCAGAATGTCTGCTGTGAGAAGGCTCCTCCTCTGTTTTGAGTGGATGACTCTGCATCATTCCAGAACCACCAGGATAACTGTATATTGATTTTGATTGATATTGTTTACTTGGAATTCAAACATTTCAGGTGCTTAGAACTAGCTTTTTGTATTGCCCTGTGCTAGAACAAACAAATTCACGTGAAAGGCACATATCAAGATTAAAGCTATACTGATCAATATTTTTATAGTACCAATAGATCAATAGACTAATGTAATGTGAAAGACGCCCAGAGAAAATCATCACCAACTGTGCCATTCCTTTCAGCTCTGTGGAGTTTTGTAGCAGCTGTCTGGTCACCCTTCTGGTTTTTAGGCTCCTGACTTCACTGTTTTGGGTCCAGTGAGGCTGCTCTGATAAACCTACTGTATGCTACTGCCCAGCGAGGTGGTGATGACTAAATAATTATTATTAAGGTGATCATAAACACAGCTCCAACTGAATGTTGATGTTGTTCTGTGTCAGTTGGATGTCTTAATAGCTGTCTGCTAATACCATATCAACTCTATAAGGTGATCGTGTGCCAATGTTTTATTTTATGCAGTGCCCTTAAGTGGCTGAAACGTTGATTCATAGATTTCGATCAAAAGATTATGTACAAATGCAGAAAGACTTTAATGAACGAGGCTTCAAACTCTTGAGAAATTGTAGTCTCTAGTGTACTGACTCAAGTTTATGAATGTCCATGTTTATGTTTGTTTTCAGAGGGTGACCTACGAAACAAAGAGGCCCACCCATGATGTGAGGACAATTGCGGAGGTGGAGGGTGGCGTGGTGAAAGCCGGCAAGGAGGTGGAATGGAAGGAGCAGATCATTGTTCCTCCTCTTCCTCAGTCCTCCCTCACTGGCTGTGAACTCATAAAGATTGAATATTATGTCAAAGTAAGATATGCCAATCCTCTGTTCCACTATCAGCAGGATTGTCTCTTAGTTAAAGCACCTCTCATTAATGCACCTCCTTTTGTAAATGTGATGGAAATTTTACACGTTGGTCTCATGTCTGAATAAGTGGCAGACATCACCACTTTAACTGAAGCTAGCAGTGTCACAGATTACGTGCCTTAAAATGTTTGACGTTCTATTGGCATAATTATTAGATTAATACAATATTTGCTCGATGACGTGACAATGAAAGTAACTGTTGCAACTCCTCAGTGAAATGTTTGCATTGTGTTTTAGGTGATCACATACAAAACACACAGAGAGGGATCAGAGAAGACAGAGTATATTCATAGAGCTCTGTCCAGATCAGTTCAGCTCAGTTGCTTTTTTTTCTACATGAGTTTGGATTTTAGTGAATGAAACACAACATTAGATTTGGTGTAAATTTTGTATTCTTCCAGGAAATATAACTAACATTCTCTTTTCCTCTGATTAATCAGGTCAGTCTAAAGTCTCCAGAGGTCCAGTTAACATTACCCATCCACATCGGGAATGTCTCACTAGACAAAAAACTGCAACCTTCCAAAAACGCAGCTCCTGCACCCTCTGCTGCAGCTGAAGATAGACCAGCCTCTGCCTCTACCCCTGACGCTTCCACCTCCACCATGCCCCCTCAGCCTGCCCCAAAACCTGCTCCCCGTCCTGCACCTCGTGCCAGGATGTCCTCCCATAATTCCCCCAGTGCTCCTCCAGCTGAGTGCCACCAGGGAGCGGAGGGTGGGATTCCAAGTTACGACGGCTTCCCCAACAAACGGCAGTCTCAGCTGGTGTCACCCAACGCTTTCAGCTATGCCCCTGGCCTCTTTTTCTCCCAGAGCCAGCAGCACATTGGGCCTGGCACAGCGCCCAGTCCGCCCATGGGCAGTGGGTCCACAGGAGCCACAGCACCTTACCCCCATGAGCGTGCTACCTCAATGTCATCACTACTCATCCTGCCTCCAGACTATGGCACCTCCACATATCCCCAAGGTCAGTTGGCACACACTCACTTCATCCTGGCTCTGTCCATGCATGTAAACTGGAATGTAGAGACGAAGAACTTAGGACTGATTTTAACACTTATTCATCATCTGCAGTCCAGTCCAACACCACCCTCAGTAATAAATATGTATCTCTGTTGGATATGTATCTCTGTTCAGTTTCTGTGTCAACAGAAACTGAACATTAGAAGCTTAGTCAACATTGAATTTATGGCAGATGGTATTGGATTACTGTTGATTGAAATGTTGATATGTGCTTGTCTGAGTCGCCTACTGTTGCTGAAAGCAATAAGCTTAAGAGTGCTTTGAGGACTCGTGCTCTGGCTATGCCTCTCAGACTACGTACTGGTTGAAAACTAACTAATGACATGTGTTGTACCGCACTTGAGAAACACTAGGCCTATGTATATGCACAATATGGATAATGAATAGTGTTATTGCACAGTTCAGGCAAATATACAACTTAGAAATTGCACCAGATGAGATGGATAGTGTGTGTAATGTATGTAAAACAGTAGTGAAAAACAAAAGTGGGTTTATGATGTAGAATTGAGAAAGTTGTTGTTGTTGGGGGCGCATGCAGCCTGAAAGGAATACCTGCAGACAAGTTCCCGGCAATTTTGTAGGACAATTTTGTGCATCTATACTAAAAATGATCATAAGTAGGGTCAGTAGGTTTGAATGCATTTAATTTTTTTAAACATTGCCATTATTGTGGAAAGGACAATAACCAGTTTCATCATTATTTCTTGTTTGTGAGGTGTAGCAAAAATGTGTGTGTGTGTGTGTGTGTGTGTGTGTGTGTGTGTGTGTGTGTGTAGTAACCAGTTGGTCTGATAATGTCTGTTACAGAGGCTCCTCCTTCCTATGATGAGAGCTGCAACACATAAAGTGGATGAAGAAGCAGCGACGTGCCAGAAGATGATCAATTCACTCTGATATCAAACAGAAAGCTGAGCCGAAGCTGCAGTTCATGTACCATGCCAATTCATTTCCTGCTATTTAAAAAGGAACTAACTAAACTAACTTGAAAGGAAACTGAATGTGAGTGGGTGTAATAAGGGTTTCTTTAGGCCTTAACTGACATTTTGTTTAAGTTTCAAGCTTTTCTAAATGTAAGAGAATCACATTTTGAATTGAAATGAGCGTGAATTGTATAAACTCTGTTGTCCAGTGAAGTACCTTCACTAATCTAATGGGTTATTCTCTCCTTCAAAGCAGCCACAGCCAATCAGCACAGCCTTTGGTGTCCTTTTAGCACTTTGAATGAAAGAGAGGGTGAATATGCAGAATTTTTATTTGCTACTCTTTGTACAGTAACAAGAAGCATGTTTTTAGTTATGGGTTACTTAGATGACGTCTGTGATGTCAAATGTGAAAGTTTGGTGTATGAAAACCTGGCAAAACAAGCCATCTCTGTTAGTTTAGTCTAGTATCTCTCTTATTTTTTTTAGAAGCCAAAGAAGCAGTGAACCTGTGGAATGTTCATTGAAAACAGGTGAAATCATCTTCATTCTTCTGGCATATTTTTCATTCATTTTGTTTTAGAATATTTAACACTGGATACAATGGTTTGTTTGCAAAGATCTTTTTTAATTTGCCTTTGATCAGGAGTTATTGGTTTTATGATGATGATGTAATCCAGATTTTGCTGTTCCAAGTTGTCTACATATAGCTTTGGAGGGACAGTTTAGCCTCTTAAGAGTTCAGCCTTGTTTGCCATGTTACCTTCATGTCCTTGACCTGTGTTGTAATACCTGTAGACTTCCTTAGAGAAATGGTGGCCTGCAGTATATTCTTCCCCTGCTGAATGTGTTTTGGTTCTGGCGGTTCATGCCACACATCTTTTCTGTCTGAAGTCTGTTCATAGGTATACAAATGCAACATCACTATCACATGAGGTCTTCTTTGGCGTTGGTGATGTGGTTCACATCACCTGTTTTAATCATAGTGTAGTGAATATGTTTTCAGATTTCTTAATCAAGTTAAAGCCTTCAAACATGCAGAAAGACAATGCTGTATTTATTTATTGTTTTGAGTGTTTTCCAACTGCTGTGTTGAGCCCAATAAATTTGTTAAAACCACTTCTGTCAGATAGTTTCATGTTCTTTGGTCTGTGGTAGTGGAATGTTTTTGTTGTTTCATAAACAGTTCTGCTTTCTGATACTGTTTAAAAGGGATGTAACTTCATTCATTCATAACCCTAATGTATTTGTCTTAATGTTAGTGGTTGTTACTGGTACTGCCAAGATTGTGTTTAGAATTGGGCCATGTCCATATCCATCCATCCATCCATCCATCCATCCATCCATCCATCCATCCATCCATCCATCCATCACAGTGAATGGTTGTAGGTGCTGCACAGAGGTGGAATAATGCCACCCACTGGCAAAATGACAGCACTGCGGCCACATGATCTGTGCCTGGAACATTTCAGATGCTGTTCAGATACATATCAATAAAAAGTTTTGTTAGGTATAGACCCCTTTTAATTTAAGTTTTACAAATATGTTGGAGGGTTTTCTGCTTTCCCCCTGTCTGTCTGTCTGTCTGTCTGTCTGTCTGTCTGTCTGTCTGTCTGTCTGTCTGTCTGTCTGTCTGTCTGTCTGTCTGTCTGTGTATAATGAACTTACTGCATGGACCTTTTCAAACAGAAAAGAAAACAGTAGAGAAAAAGTACAGTAAAGAAAGTTTATTAGAAAATAGAAAAGGCTCCATTACTTTAAAAACAAGTTTTGTGCTTAAGAACATTTTAATATGGGGTCTATGAAACTTTATACAGTAAAGAATGTTCAATAAAACATTTCTTAAAAGTCCATTACTCCTGAGAAAAAGTGCTTGAATATGGACCATTGCTTTGAAAAACTGATCAAAAGTTTTATGTTTTAGTTTAAACTTGACATGTAAATCAAGCAATAAATAAATCCTTTGTACCAAATCACCACAAGACGGCAAAACATTCCCTGCAGCGTACTTCCGTTTTCGCCTTATATCGCCACTTAACCCCGAAAATACTTCTATCGTTTTTCTTAACACTTTACCAACAGCTGAAACCACTATAAGCCGGTGAATGTGTCTTCCTCCAGCCTCACTGTGTTCAGCAGCTACAGCTCGCTGAAAGCTGAAATGTTTCACAGCCCCTCGGGATATGAAGAAAGCGCACGCGCGCGCATGGACCGCCGTAACAGCGTGTCACGTGCTTGTGCGGGTGAGGGCGGAAGTGGAAACTCCTGTCTTCCTGTCCCATCCCTCTCTGCTCTCGCTCGGATAGAACTACACCGACTGGAGCTGGTAGGATGAAACTCTGCTGCTTCAACTTTTTTTCCCCACACCGCCGTGTTTTCGTCTTTGCTGGTGTTTGTAAGCTGTCCATGCTCTCTGCTCGTCTCACATGACTCCCTGCTCGGACTGCTGGTCCAGCGGGCTGAGCTTTGCTTTCCTTTCTTCCATCTTTTGGCCTCATTGTCATGCAAAGATGTGATAACTTTTTTCGTGGTGCACTAGCCATTGCTCTGCATGTAGGATGCTGCAAAGGTGGACGTTTTTGTGTGTACTGTGGCGTAATGAAAGAGTTCCATATGTAGTTATTTACTTTGAGAGGAAGTATGTGTTCGGACTTGATGTTTTACATTGAAATAGTGGAGTAGTCTGAAACTTGCTTAAACTTCTCAGGTGCCACTGAGGTCCTCTCAACCCGACTGGTTTCAACAATCAGCCCCTCAGGATAGCAATGGATCACAGTGGAGCCAGTGAAGGGCCTGGACCAGGCAGAAGTCCTTCCAGTCCCTCCTGTGGGACACCCATGGGTGCCAAGGGACAAGCTGCACAGAGCAGCCAAAGGCCCAAAGTAAAGATAACTCCCTTCCACAGCTCTCCCATAGTCAGCAGTGATGGAGCTCTCCGCAGCAGACGACCAGGAGCAGCTTCTGGGAAAGCGCTGGCGTCTCCTGGCAGCCTGTTCCGGGACACACCTGGCCGGCTGACTGCTCCACCTGTCAAAGAGAGGCTCACTGTCCCTGCTGGAAGCTCAGGGGAGCATACGGCCAGTTCAGGCTGCCTGCTGGACACAGCTGCAGCCAAAGCACAGGCAAGCCCTGTTATAAAGGTAAACAGACAAGCCAGCAAACGTGAAGCAATTCCACGTAAACAGGTTTACAGAAATGATTTTGTCAACTCCAAGCACAATTTCAGTGTCTTCTCCTGTTGACCAGAAGATTCTCAGTGATAATCTGAGAGAGGAAGTTCAGGATGGGTCATATGGAAGAACACAGTATTATTTTCCACCTCTTATCAGTCCGTGCTTTTATTTAGCTTGTTTGTCAGTTGATTACTGCATTGTTTAACTTCCACATTTTTATTCTGAAGGATGCATATTTTACAAGCCTTGCTTCAATTTTTCTTGAAACAGTTTAATAACCCTGTGCTGAATTTGAGAACATGTTAAACTAGACCTGTCACTGGAAGTGGGCCAGTTGTTGGTTGTATTTTATTGTACAATCCATTAGCTTAGTGGTTGACAGATAGTTGGAGAGTAGGGCAGCAAATAGCCGGCACATGATGCTGGTAGCGTGGTTTTCTGATAAAAGGCAACAGTTTAAAAATAAAAACAAAGGAGACACAATTGCTGATCTTGACTGAACATTTACAAATTTAACGCTGATGTTCTTGTCTGCATTTTCTGTTTGCTGAAGTAGATGTGCACTCTGTCTGCTGTGCACTTATTTTAAATACAAAAACATCATCTAAATAAATGTCCACAGGTAATCAGAAAATATGAAGAAAAAAAAACAGCTTGTGAATGAAAGATACAGCATTTTTCAGCAGATGGCAGCAGCTCTTTGTTTCTGAGGGAATTTGTTGACATATATAAATAAACAATGCTCCCAGTGTTAATCAACTGACTGATTAAATGCTTTTACTCATATATTGTGCAGAATTTATTTGACATTGACTGTTTGCTTGTGAACGGCGTGTGGGTCAGGAGGTAGAGCGGGTTGTTCACTAATCAGAAGGTTGGTGGTTCGATTCCTGGCTCCTCCTGATCTCTAATGGCTGTGAGTGTGACGGGGTGAATGTGGCATGTGTTGTCAAGTGCTTTGAGTGGCTGGAAGATGAGAAAAGTGCCAAATAAATGCAGCAGTGTGCAGCATATGCACACCGTACATAAACTGCACGTATGAATTTAAATGTTAGAAGTGGTTTGTTCTTCTCATTCATGGAATAAATAAGAAGTATATTATTGTTGTTCTGCCTCCAAAGACTCCTGGCCGGAAGGCACCGAAGACGTGCCTGACAGACCCACTGAAGTCTGGACCACCAGCTGACACCGCGCTTTGTCACAGCCAGAGAGGCAAAGGCAAAGAGAGGAGAGCTGTCTCCACCTCTACCTCCACCTCCATCAAACGTCAGTCAGGTTAGCTGATCCTTTCTCTTGCAAAATTTACCAGTTTGAATCAAACTCATAGAAATACCTGGTGGAAAACAGGTTGCAGCAGCAGCAGCAGCAGCAGCAGCAGCAGAGATCAACACATGTACGACCACAACTGCTGCAGAAATGTGGATAGTCCATCTTTTTTAGTGTGTGATGAAATAAGGTATGGCTGTTAGCAAGCACATCCAGGTATTATGTGTTGCACTTCACATTATTAAAAGATATTTCAAAAATATCAGCTTCTGTGCTGAAATAGCACATGTCTAAAATGTGCTGTCGCTCTGTAAGTGATTCATACCAGCAGATTGTATTACTGTACTAATCTGATTGGTCCTGTAACTTACTATTAGATTTATTATTGTTATTAAACAGTGTTTGTATTTCATTTCTTCGTTGTTTTGCTTTGTCTTTTAACTTTTCACCTGTATGATTTCACATTGCTGTTAGCTGCTGGTTACTCTCCTTAGTTGACGCTGCAGTAATTAAATTTCACATTAGGCTCAATAATTTTGAATGTTCCAGTGCATCATCCTCCCATTAGTTAATGTAAGGAGTGCAATTGGAAGAAAAAAGTATTAAAAGTATTTTTCTTGTTGACACACTTTATGTATTAAAAGCACATGAAGCTGAGCCTGAATGTTATTGAATCCTCTTGATGTTTCAGTTCTCTGAAAGTTACAGCCCATTAATGTCAACGTTACATTAATCACATCATTCTGTCTGTAATAACGGCTTTCCATACAGTCATAATCAGTTTTAAAGAACAAACTTAGGCCTTGATGGAACATGTTGTATCCAAGGGTATTTGCTGGTGAGGACTTCTGGCCTCCATCTAACCTCACTCTGTGCGCTTGTCCTAGCTGTGAAGAGGAGGAAGAGGAAGATGGGAATGTACAACCTGGTCCCCAAGAAGAAGACCAAGGCCCTAAAACAGCAGGAGAAGGCAGGTCCATTTATTTGTTTGTTCCTGTTTGTCAGACGTCCTGCCTGCCCAGTAACATAGAGGCTGCTGTATGTATAAGTAGCCTCTATGTTGGTGTATAAGCTACATGGTGCCTGAACATTAGTGACATGCTGTTTTCAACATTAAAAGTTTGGCATAACTCCACACCCACATATCTGACCTGGGCTGACACAAACACGGCAGCAGCTTTAAATGGGATTGCTTCACTTTTTTGCATTCTACAGTTTGACATGGAAATAACGATTTTTCATTGACGTATAAGAAAAAAGAGTCCAAACAAGTGTAGTAAGTCCTGAACCTTCAGGTGACCAGTTCACAAGAAGACCTCTAAGTCACGATCACATTTTTTGTCAAGCCCCTCTTTGGAGCCTTCACGTTTGCCTCGTCTCAATCCTTCATCAATAACAACCAAAGAAATGCCAAAATGTCTGACGTTATTACCTGTAGCTGACTGCAGTATTTGTCAGTGAAGCGCATGATTTTCTTTTCTTCCTTATCAACAGCCATATGCTACATGTGATGTTTTCTTGCTCCACTTGTTCTTTCTGTGTTCATGCTGTAAAGGCTACTACACTCTGTAAGTCTCGGTAACTTTAGATGTATGTGGATGATTACTAATACGTACAAATGTCATTCAATTTTTCAATCAGAAAGCGGAACCAGGAGTGAGCGCGGAGAAGCACAGAGCCACAGCGGATGACAAACCAGCGATTCTAGCAGGGACTCTGAAGGATGGGGAACCGCCAGCCACCAGAACTGAAGTGCAGGTGGAGGTGGAAACTGGAGCGGGCAGCCATGTTGAATACACAGAGCTGACTTTGGACTGTCTGGACCTGAAAGCTCAGGAGGAGCTGCTCTCACCCCCCCCGTCTGGTGATAACAGCATCTCACTGACTGATTTGGCTTCATAAGATTTATCTGAAATGCTCTATCCTCTGCAGAATACTTTTCAATAGGTCACACAGGTCAGTTTCGGGGTGTGATGTATAGTGAAATAATGGGATGTGTGCATGCAGGTGCAGCAGCAGATGCTGACGTGACAGAAACAGACCTGGCTGAGGAGTTACCGCTGTGCTGCTGTCGTATGGAGACGCCTCACAGTGGAGGCAGCCTGTCCACACTGGATCAGACCTGCATGGCCATGGAAAGCACAGATGGAATGGTACAGATCATCTGAGTGAACAAAAACCCTCATGTATCACTCTCATTATAACCTCTTATCAGAGATCAGATTTGAAATATTAGATAAAAATCCCATCTAGTTAGAGGTGAAAAGTCAAAGCTGTGTGACTCAAATGATCTCATATGACAAAACCTTCTTCAGCCTGGCCATCATCAGAGCACCGCAGTAATTATTTTAGGCATATGTGACTTTTTTAGCAGAAGTTGGATTCATTGTGTCCCATGTTTGCATTCTTTAGCTGGGAGAGGTTATCAGGGATTCAAAGGCACCCACTGCATTGGACGTTTGGTTTGAAAACTAAAACTGCATGGTAGGTTTTTTGTGAACACCGACTTGATTTTCTCTCCACAGCTGAGTCGTTGCCAGAGGCGAGTGATGAAGCAGGAAATGATGCGACCCTCCAACACAGTTCATCTGCTGGTTCTGTGTGAGGACCACCGTGCTGGCATGGTTAAGCACCAGTGCTGCCCTGGCTGTGGACTCTTCTGCAGGGCGGTGAGGAAAACAAAGAGACACATCGAAACCTGACATTATTATTTATCAGATTGCGCTCGTTGTCCATGAGAAGATTTCAAGTCAGACTCATTACCAAGAAACGTTTTGGTCAGATTTCACAGTCATGGAGGAATATTATTAGAATATCATCCTCTATTTGCTCTTCCACTTTGTTCTTCTGCCTTTTGTGACCATCTACTGCCACTGTGGCCAAGTGGTAGTAGCTAGAATGCAACCTTGACCAATCTGCAGTGTTTTCCTGGTCCGTCCCACAGGGCACCTTCATGGAGTGCAGGCCGTATGGCAGCATCTCCCACCGCTTCCACCGTGACTGTGCCTCCATCTTAAAGGATCTCAAGTTTTGCCCTCACTGCGGAGAGGATGCCAGCAGTGCAAAGGAGGTCACAGTGCCCAAGGCTGATCAGTCGCCCTCTGTGCCCAGATCGAACCCTGGGCCATCACTTCCAGCTGTGCCCACTGTGGCCACCCTGCCATCAGTACCAACCACGCCTGCTGTGCCACAGATACTTAGGGCTAAGAAGACCAGTGAGCCGCAGAGGGACAGAGAAGAGAGCCCGAGCAGGTAACGCAGGACACCACTTCCTTCCTGAAATCACTAAACTCGCAACTATTAAAGGGTAATTCCAATTTATTACAACCTGGGTCAAATAAATCTTTCTGCTTTCTGCCTCCAGGTTAAAGGGCGAGGCTGTGTGTGCTGCAGATAGACTACCTAAAGAGTCACTGGAGAGCATCCTGATGGCACTGGACGATGAGAAGTAAGTTAACCATGAAATATTTTCACAAAAGGTTGCAAAGACTTACAGAGTGGGCCCACAGTTTGCACTTTGATTAAATTGATTGAGACCTTTTATTCATTTAGCCTGAAACCAAAGAAAGTGAAGTACCCCACCAGACAACTGTACATCTCTGCAAAGCAAGGAGAGCTCCAGAAGGTCATTCATCTCCTAGGTAACTCAAGTATGTTATTTGACACAGAGTGGCTTCAATTATAAGAGCTCAGTGTGGTGGATTTGTAGTATCACACTGAAACTTTGCATTACAGTTGATGGGAAGGACCCCAACTTTATGATGGAGGGGCAAAACAAACGCACCCCTCTTCATGCAGCAGCTGCTGAGGGTCACCAGGAGATCTGCCACATGCTGGTCCAGGTGAGGAGACTGAGGCTGCACCTCAGGGCCTGTATTTATCTAGAGTGGCACATGATCATGTCTTGGTTTTTAGCAGCTGTCTTTTCTTAAGAACAGTGGACAGTAGAAAAGATAAATTCCATGTTTTCTGTGCAAGGATCCCCACAGCTGTACAGAAGGTTGGCGTCATCACTGCTGCATGTGCAGTATGCACAACATATGCAAGATGCATATTAGTTCAGGCTGACTAGATCTTCTACTGTAGGTCACACAGCTGAATCATATTATCTACTATTTCTAAATGGATATACATTTATAGTTTAAGCCAGATGTTTGGTTTACCAGAGTTTACTTACAGCTTAAAACAGATGGCTTCATGGTAAATGTCAGAAAACGACAATTCATCATCATTATTTCTCCCTTCTGGATGAGAGTGTTGTAAACAGCGACCTCACTCCCAGATTTAATACAGCACCTGTTGAACGCCAATGTAGTACGCTCCATCAATAGCTCAGTTGTGCTCTGAGATATGAGAGTTTTTAGTACTCAGTTAACTTTCAGCACAACTCTGAGGAGGAGATGTTTGATAAGCACAGGCCCAGATCCAACAGAAGGATATCCATTCTAGAAGTGTACAGTGCTTACTGTGCAGAACATGGATGCACGGACTCCCTCTGGAAATAGTGACCCCTTTAAAAGTTCTTTTTAAAAGTACCAAATAAAGATAATACTCACTGATATCTAAATACAGTGAGTCAGTTTTCTCAGTCTTTTTAGGAATACGGGTGTAAAATGTAAGCTAAATCAAATCTGAGTGGAAATTCCATAAAAGTACACTAACTTGCGTTATCCAACTCATATACCTGTACTAAACTGGCTAAGACATATTTTGTTCTGTCTGGAGCAAGAGAGATGAATTGCCTTATCAAGCTGCAGTAGGTAGTGCCACATGTTGGCTGTTAACCACAATGAAGTGTTGTTGGCTGATGTCAGTGTCTTCATTAGTGATGTTGGGGTCCTGTGTCTGTGTGTGTGCACCCATAGGCTGGAGCTAACCTGGACATGTTTGATGAGGAGCAGAGAACACCACTGATGGTGGCCTGTGAAAACAACCATCTGGACACAGTGCAGTATCTGCTGAGAGCTGGAGCATCCGTCAGCCACAAGGTGGGTCAGCACACACTCCGATACAGTCAGCGTCAACTGGCCCGACCAGCCAGATGTGTGCTCACGTCAGAGTCTGCTTCCTCATTCATCACTCAGTCTAATCTCACTCTGTCATCTGCTGCCACTGCTCGGTCCTTTTCACTACTGTTCCTGTTAGTGTTCGATCAATGATGTAACAGCACACTAAAAGGAACATATAGTAACATAATGAGGCAGAGAAATAGAAAATCAACCACTGAGGCTGGTGTGTTCACAGAAGCCACTGCAGCAGCAGCGTCAGTTCGGTCCCACACAGACCTGACACACTCATTTTCCCAGCAATTTGGTCCCACTTTGGTCTAGAGCAGTTTGTAATAGCAAGCTGTTGTGAATTTTCTAAAATGTTCAGCCCTTTTAGAAGAGAAGTGCTGGACTCAGTGGATGTGCATATTAAACTTGATCTCATGTGGAGAATGGGGAGAGACGAATTTTTCCAAAGCGACCTGCTGCAACTGATAAGTAAAGTCACAGCTGATCGTACAGTTAAGTAGCATGTCTTCCATAGAAGGACGAGTTCATGTTGATCACATCAAGTTCCTGTGTAGTTTAGCAGAAGTATGGCTGGGTAATGAAATGAACAGATTTGTTTTTAAGTGGCACATAGGAGTGAGAATTTTCTCTTGCCTATGAACAAAATTCAGACGTGGTACAGACCTGCTGTACGAGTCATCTACAGAGAGTCTGACTTTGTCAACATGGGACGAAAAGCTCATTTAGCCTGACATCAAAATGCCTTAATCTGAAGCAGTTTGGAGTTTAAATGTGATACTGAAATGAACTCAACTAACATATGTAACAAAAACAACCTTGTTATTTTCATTGGCATATATCAGCCCAGCAAAGTCTGCAGCTGAGTTCACCTGACAGTGTGACATCACTGGCTGTAGGTCATAGTATTCTATCAGTGAATATCTCACAGACTTTCACATTTGCTTCATTGGCTCTCATATTAGTCATGGACTTCTTTACTTTAGAAAGATGTCTTTTAGCATCTTACTTTCTTGTCTCAAAACATTCCCTGTTTATGTCTGTCACAGAACAGCTGCTCTGATGACACGTCAGACAGCTGTACTGCAACCCACGCCAGACAAGTTGACACGCTGTGTAAAACGTAAATAAACTAGAATGTGATCATCTGCTAATCCTTTTTAACATGTACTCAATTGAAAACAGTACAAAGACAATATACGTAATGTTTTACTTCATCGGCTTCATTGATTTTTGTAAATATCTGCTTATTCTGAATTTGATGCAGCAATATGTTTCAAACATGTTGGGACAGGAGCAGCTACAGACTGGAAAAGATGTGGAATGCTCCAAAAACACCTGTTTGGATCATTCCACAGGTAAACAGGTTGATTGGTAACAGGTGATAGTATCATGATTGGGTATGAAAGGAGCATCCTGGAAAAGCTCAGACGTTCACAAGCAAGGACGGAGAGAGATTCACCACTTTGTGAACACATGATTGTATGAAGGAGATTATTACATGGACTCAGGGACACTTTGTAAAACCTTTGTTCTTTTTTGCAAAGTGATTGCATTCTGTTTTTATTTATGTTTTCACAGCATCGCACTGTTTTTGTATTAATATTTGTAATAAGATGTTTTATTGTGTCCACTAATAGGCCTACCACTGCCGACACTTAGATCTGTTCTGATCTTTTGTCTGTTGATTTCTCAAAGCAGGACTTGAGCTGCTCTTCTTGCTACTCCGTGATAACATTTTGTGGATGTAATTTGCCCACAAACTGAGAAACTGGTTCATAATTTGAGTTTATGTCGTTAAGAGCATTTAATGTATCTGACCTGGAACACTCTTACAAACACAGGTCTAGGATAAGAATAGGAAAAGTTCTTGTTGAGGAGAACTGCAGAGTTGGATAACTCCTTGTGGGTTTGTCACTAGAAGTGATATTATCAATTTCTATAGTCACTTCTTCCATTGTTTATATGGCAGAGTTGATTAGAGCAGCTTTAAATAGAATTTAGTTAGTATAAGAACCAATACTTCAGTGCAGTGTACTGTATGTCAGGAGGAAACAGTCATGACAGACCGAGGGAGATAGTATGAAAATGATTGCTGTGGGAAGGGAGACTGTCATTAACTGATTGTTTAATGAAAAGCACTTATTTTAATGAACCTCCCAGCCTTTAAGCCTAAACTAGGCTCTTGAGGAGATGATAAGGTGTAGAACATTCTAGAACTGTTGGACAATTTCTCTTCATGACATCCATTCCAATGTCCTCTTTCACCTGCATGGTTTAAGTCATGGAGTCTAGAAGCCAATAAAAGTCCCTTTTATTTGGACTTAAACAGTGGTGGCAGTAGCACAGTGTTGTTCAATGTCAATCATGTTGTCATCCCAGGATATTATGGGTTTCACCTGTCTGCATCTGGCAGCTAAACTGGGACATTATGACATAGTCCATCACCTGCTCTCCAAGGCATCCAAATACGTCAACTGTCAGGTAAAGACACACTCCGCCTCATTTACTAACAGCTGCTTACAGCTGAGATTGTGGAAATATAAAGTCATGTGTCAGTGGAAACCTTTGCAGGAGTTTTATAGCTTGTGTCTGCAGGATGACGGGGGATGGACTCCCATCACCTGGGCCATCGAGTACAAGCACAAGGAGCTGGTCCACCTGCTGCTGGCTAGAGGGGCTGATGTTAACGTCAGAGACAAGGTCAGTGCACACGACATGCTGCTCACTTTCACAACCGCGGCAACACTTTGTCTTCACACTTCATACAGCATTGCAGCTCATCAAGGTCAACTCTTTGATAAGTGTGCTCTCACGGGATGCATAACATTTTGTACCTCTACACTGAGTGAAATGTAAGCACAGAACAGTGGAGACGCAGAGGGGCAGAGGGTGCTGTATCACCTTGGCCAAGGAAACAAGTAGACTTCACTCACAAATTAGAGCTATCTCTAACTCAGGCAGGACTTAAATGGAGTTAATACTCAGTTTATCATGGCAATTTACTGAAAGGTTTGAGAGTTTTTTTAGATTTGATGATTATATTGAAATGAGTTTGGCAAGACTTCCTCAATCCGCTAGCTTATCCCATAAGAACCCGGACCCATTTCTCCTTCAAGGAAAATGATGGGGGATTGAACTGAATCAGCTAAATTAACTGAGCAGATCATAATAATTTTTCTTATTGTGACATATATGTCACATTAGGTTTTCCGTGACAATATTAAGGTTAAAGGCCCGATGTGACATAAATGTCACAACGATATTTATCTGATTTGTTTCATATCAGTTTGTTCAAGAAACGTGTTCACAGCAGGTTAAATGTGATAACGGACATGTTATGTAAGCATTAGAATTCTTAAATGGCTTGAATCTTACCTTTAGCAACAAAAACACAAGCTTTTTAAATGTAGCTAGTTCGGTCACATGTGTTATCCTGGCACACAGACATCTTGGAAATGTTGTTATGGGAATACAAAATCACATGACCTGTCACATGACCAATCAGGATGTTCAGTATGTGTCACTTAGGGACTTCATGAGTTAAAGCCAAGGATAAAGCTGTATGAGGAACTTTCCAGGACATTTAAAGGACTTGTGACACCTGTGTCACTGTGGGTTCTTTCGGGTTAAAGAAAATCTCTCTCACTCCAACCGCTGCCTCAGGGTCTTTTTAAGTCGCTGTCCAGCGTCCTGTGCTGCCTTCCACAGTGTAACTGATTACCTGAAATGATCTCGTCACCTTGACTGTCTCCCAAGTCATGGACCACTTTGCATAAGCAAGATGCTTTTTAGCAGCTGAATTATTAGAGGTGTTGATTATGCAAATGATTAATCTCATTAGTGTGCACCTCCTCATGACCAGGTGGCATTCATCAAGTGGAAACATGCAGTTTACAACAAGTATATGCGGGTAATTTGGATGAAACTGACTTTGAACACTTGTACCAGCAAACGTGAAACAGGGCCAAGAGTCTACAGCCACACTAGCCGCCCTGTGAGGCTGCACAGCAGGGCTTACTGTAAGGCATCTCCGCTCTGTAAATACTGGTATTAACAGGTTGACAGATGCCTTTAACTCCTCATTGTTTCAAGTGACAGAGGTGATGACATCATCATGCATGTCATGCTGATGCTTCATCTTCCGTCTAATCCTGGCCTGTTAATGCTCAGCCTGTGCTGTTTGAAGCCCTGCCTCTGTCAGAACACGGTGTCAGTGCTGACCTCTTTCCTGCTCTTTCTTCAGGAAGAGAACGTCTGCCTGCACTGGGCGGCTCTGTCGGGCTGTGCTGACATCGCCCAGGCTCTGCTGGAGGCTCGATGTGACCTCAATGCTGTCAACGTTCACGGTGACTCACCGCTTCATGTCGCTGCCAGAGAGAACCACCTGGACTGTGTGATGTGAGTGTGTAGTCTGGGAGCAAATGTCAAATGGGGGGGGGGGGTTTGGGCACACTGGGGCACATGCTCAAAGATGTACATGTGTGAAAGTGTTTTTTAACCCATATTTTACTAATATACAACATATTTTTGTTTCATTTATCATGGTGCATAGGACAAGCTGCACCCCAGGTTGGGTTTTCATTCCTACTGCAGTCACTGAAGGTGTCCGACACCCAGTTCAAAAACATTGGAATAAGATCTGACTTTAAAATGATGCTTTTAAGTTATGGTTGTATGCAGTAAATGTATTTAAACTACTGAATTGCTTTAGCACAAAACATGAATATGCTTAGCTCCATTCATGCTGTCAGGTGCAGATGATGTGAGTTTTGATGTGATGTGAAGAAATGAGTCTTACTTCTTACTGCTGACATTATTATTTACTGAAGTAATTAAAAGGATTCCATTCAGTTAGTCTTATGAGCATGCTCCAGTCATAGGAGTATACTGTGATGTGCACAGTAATCCTCCTGTACTGATCATGGTTTTATGTAAACAGTAAACTGAATGTTTGGTCCACTTCTCATTCTCCACTTCAGCCTGGCTTTCCCTGTAAGGTTTTAATATGTTCCAATCTAAAAGGCAATGCTTTTAAGACACTGAAGCCTTAAAATGTAAAGATTTGATTTTACATCTGACAATCCCTTACCTCCCGTGACAGGAAAGCTTAATTCAACAGGATTCACTGGCATTGTAGATTAACAGTGTACCTCCAGCTTTGTGTCAACATTGTGTATTTATCCCTTTCCTGTTTCAACATGAGAGTACCTCTGTCCAGACAGCTCCATAAAGACATGGTTTTCCCCAGGTGTTTTGAAAGGACTTGACTGGCTGACACAGAGCACTGACTTCAACCCTATCCAACACCTGCAGGATCAACTGGATGCCCATAGTTTTAATGATATGCTTAAGAATTACATAAGGCTGCAATGTATGGGTGTCAGCAAACTTTGTTCATGTGTCCACATACTTTTGGCTATACAGTGTATCAGCTCCTGGCAAATGTACTGTAGAAATGTCTACAGGGTATTTGTTTTAGCTTCACAGTCCCTTTATTGGTCAGTCCCTTACTTCCTTTGTTGTCTTGTTATATTTCACTTTTTATCTATGTCAAAAACCTATAGTAATCTCGTCCACTTTTTATTTTAACATCCTCCATCCACAGGTTGTTTCTGTCTCATGGAGCTGATGTCAATCAGAGGAACAGGGACGGAGACACAGGTCTGGACTGCTGCGTCTGCGGCTCCGAGGTGTGGACGGCCCTCAACACCAACAAGAAGCTGACTGATGCCAGGAGAGGCAGGGACTGCCAGGGAGAGAGAGTGCTCAGCAGGTACACAGCAGCACTGCTGTGTGTGTGTGTGTGTGTGTGTGTGTGTGTGTGTGTGTGTGTGTGTGTGTGTGTGTGTGTGTGTGTGTGTGTGTGTGTGTGTGTGTGTGTGTGTGTGTGTGTGTTTGTGTGTGTGTGTGTGTGTGTGTATGTGTGTGTGTGTGTGTGTGTGTGTGTGTGTGTTGGCTGGACTATACAATATTAATGTTTATTTTCTAATATTACGTATGTATAGAACTATAATAAGACATATTGCTGCTGTATGTATCATCTGTCTTGGTGTTTTCATTGGCTCTGTTCTTCTGTTGGCTGAGACACCTCTACCTGTCTTACTTATGAAACACTTGCAAAACACACTTGAGGAAAAAAAGTAATGTGATCAAGCTGAAAAACTAAGCCTTTCATAGCTTTCTAAATTCTAAAAGATGTTCTTCAAGGGAGAATTTGAGGAATTCTTTGGGAAGTCACAGTCAGATGATTGCCTTTACAGAATTTGAAACAGTGTGTTTTTCAACTAGCTTGACAACTTTACAAGATGGTTCTCAGTCTGGCTTTTAAATGCTTGCTGTGGAATTAAAGCTGCATTCATCTCTTTCATTTTGGCCACACAGGGGCAGAACTCCACAACAAGCTGAACATTACATACATTTGGCATATTATGACCATACCAACATCAGAGAGGGTGACATGGCTTCGAGAAAAATATGAACATGCTGATGCTAATGGCCGCCATCTTAGTTTAGCTTGTTGTTGAAAATTTTTGATCTGATGTTGGCACTACATTAAAAGTTAAGGGATCATCAAAGTGATTGCAATTCGTCCAGAGGAGATCCTGAAGGCTGCACCAAATTTCATCACAGTCCATCCAATAGTTGTCGTAGTGGTGGACTAACCAACCGACAGACCAGCACTGCCATCCCTTGAGCTGTGCTACTAGCATGGCTAATAACAGCTGCTTGCTGTTGCTGGAAATGATGCTGATGGGAGATGTGGGAGTGAACCAGAGTAGTGGTGGCGTCTATAATGTGAATTCCCAGATATTAAATGTTCATTGTGATTTTCTGTAGCGTTCCCAGTGAGGTTTGTTCTTAAAGTGTGCTGAAGTAGCATATCACCACATGGTTAAGCTACGTTTGAGTTAATAAATGTATAAATGCAGTTGCAAGAACAACACTTTCTGCTCCCATCTTAAGGTGTTTGAAAGAGAACTTCTTTTAATTCTGATATTCTGATTATGAACTCCCCCTGACCTTTCATTCATGTCTGTCTTGCTCTGTATTGAGTCAGGCTGATTGTTATTTTGGGGTGTTTTAACTGTGCGTGCTCCCTCATGCCTCTCAGCCCAGAGAGCTGTTTCCTCTGCTCTCTGCTGAACTGTTCAAGTGTGTGCTTGTCTCTGCTTCTCACGCCAGTATGCTTTATGTTGCGTGGTGAACCTGGTGAATATCAGTACTGTGCTGTCTGTGCCATAGCTGTGTGCTGGGATGCACTGGCACAGCATGGACTGGTTATTGATTTCTAGTGAAGTGGGTGTGTCAGTGTATTTGTGGGTACTGGGCAGACCCAGCAGGAGCACAAACAGTTCCAGCACAGTGACTGAACCCAGCTGTATGCCAGGAAGTCATTGAGCTCTTAACACCACAAAATGTTGTTTTTCTATTTCACTTTGTGTACACGTTCAACAAACGTCAATGTCAATCATTGTGCTTCAGAGGAGTTGGTGGGCATGTTTTTCACATCAGACAGTGCCAGGCTGTTTCTCCCTGCTAACACTCTTTGTGCTAAGATAGGCTAACCCGTCCAGACTCCAGCTCTGAGACAGATCTTCTGCTGAGCTATTCCCACTCAGAAAATGAGACACAGGTCTATGTACCATGACCACCACTGCATTTTTACAATACAGTTTATATGGAATCATTTTTTTTCATCTGCTTGTCATTAATCGTGAAATTGATCCTTACCATACATGTATTTGAAAACCTAACTTTTCCTTCTCTTAGGGACATTTCTCGGGGGTACGAAGCAGTTCCTATCACCTGTGTTAATGGAGTGGACAGCGAGCCATGCCCTGAAAACTTTAAATACATACCAGACAACTGTGTCACCTCCCCACTGAACATTGACAAGGACATCACTCACCTACAGGTGAGACCCGAGCTCTCTGTAAACTATACATTTATTACAGTATCCTAAAGAAGGCAGAACATGACACACATTTAATATCTCTGTGTGTAGTTTAAGAATAAGTGTGGTTATATTCTATATTTTTCTTATTGTCAACAAATCCCATGTGCAGAGTCTCAGCCAACAAGTCATCACAAAGTATTGCATGTGCATCAAAGCCTGATATATCTTACTCCTATGCCCCGAACAGATCCACTGCTGTGCAAAGACTATTAAAAACACATCAGTGCGCCACACTGATGCCCTGAGTGACAATCCCATATACATTGTCCTGCTGCTCCAAATGCTCATTAGAGCACCAAATGTGGATTACTCTGCCACTGAAAACAGTCCCCAACAAATGCAGCATTTCCTCCTGACAGACTGTCAGTGACAGACTGTTTTAGGAAATGACTGAATCTTGTATATGTATATATGCTACACACAGGGTAGAAAAGCATTGAGATGAACTAAGGCATTGTGGGTTTTGGTCTTTTCATGGGATTTGTTGACAATAAGACAAGTATAGAATATTATTAGTCTTAACCTTTAAGCAGGTGCTTCTGCAGGTTTTACATCACTGTGACGCGTTCATTTCAGATTTGTGCTCTGTTGGAAATGTTACCAGGTCCCACCTACTAAGACTGCTGTCGTGAGTTTCTTTGAAAAGGGAGATGGGATACTTGATTAAACCTGCAAGTAGAAGGGACTGCCATTTACCAAATATCCATGAACAGTTTTTCATTTTTGTCGCCTGTTTAAATTCATAGAGAAAACACTCCAAACAGGCGTTCTGTTTCTCTTTTCCACTCATACTATATACATTCAGTTCCACCAGGACAGTAATGTAAGATCAAAGCTGCCAAATGTCAGAATACCTGACTGATAATAACTCACTGATGGTGTCATTCAGCACTGCAGCTGTACAGACGACTGCTCATCCAGTACCTGTGTGTGTGGTCAGCTCAGTCTGCGATGTTGGTATGATAGCGTAAGTTGACACACACGCACACGCAAAATGCTAAATAAATGTACGTTTGAGAATAGACTCTGTAATGTTATTTCAGTTTCTTTTTTGGTTCTTTTGTGTGTGTTTACAATATAAAGCAGTTATTCCAAATGGAAGTTTGGTTTTCAGTGGATTTTGAGAATGTAAGAAAATTCCCCTGAGGCCGTTAGTAACAGGTCTCTTGGTGCATGCATAGGAGGGTCGACTACCTCTGGACTTCTGTCAGCGGGAGCCCCCAGTACTGTTCGAGTGTAACCACGCCTGCTCCTGCTGGAGGACCTGCAGGAACCGAGTGGTTCAGAACGGACTGAGGTGACCTGTTCTACTTTTTAGGCATGGCACAGCAAGGTTGACTGGCTGCACGGTATCCAGCTCTGCTCATCATCACGGTTCTAAAGTTTTAATATCCAAAGATAAAACAAAAACACAAGCCACTGGGCGACTACAGAGACCACATTCTGACCCCATTTCCACTTGTCATTTCAAGTGTCTCACATCTGGATAAACTCTAGCCGTGATTTGTTTACACATATATGCATCACAGTTGAACTGATATAATGAGTATACACTGAATATACTGAACTGGGACACCACAGCAAGGCCTTTTTGAAATGACTTTTGTTCACTGAAGACATGGCTATAACATTTCAAAAAGGTACTTTAATGCATTAGAAATACAATTGAATTATAGAAAAGTCATTACGAGTACACTTTTACTCTTTGAGCTTAAGTTAAAGTATGTTTGTCATATTCTTAAGTTCTACTTAAATGTATTAAACATGAATATAGTAATTCAAAGCTGTTTTAAAGTACTTACAAAAAGCGTACTTTATTGCAAGTGTATAATAAATTGTACCTAAGTGTGCTTTTAAAAAGTGTACTGAATTACAAGTACTTTAGATAGTAAATAAGTGTTCTTACGAAAAGTAGACTTATTTTCAAGTCCTTTGTAATACACTAGTCGCATGCTTGATTTAAGTCTACTTTAATGTCACCTCATTGTAAGTATATTTAAGTAGATTTCCAATCTGATGTAATAAAAAAAATGTACAGCGAGTGTGTTTTGAATGCTCATAAATTGTGATTTTCACTGCTGTACTTCAGGACACTTAATAATAATAATAATAATAATAATAATAATAATAATAATAATAATAATAATAATAATAATAATAATAATTCTACTTATGTAGCACTTTTCAGGACACTTGAAGACTTCACAAAGGGAAGAAAAATAAATAAAAATAATAAGATAATTGATAAGATAAAAAGGAAAAAAGAACTTGTAAAAAGTGAAATACTATTTATACTTCAAGTATACTCAGGTATTACTCAGGTAGTACTCAAAATCTTCTTGAGTACAGTTAAGTGTACATGAAGCTGACAAAAATAGCAAAGTGTCCTTGGTACATTGTTCAAAGTATAATCCAGTCATAATATGGGATATGCTGGAGGCAGACCGAGAACAGTTATTTCCTCTTACTGATGTGGTTCCACTGATAACTCTTCCACTTGAGCAGGAAAGGACACATTTAAACCTTTTCAGCATCTGGCTAGAATGTTCCAAGCAGTCAGATCTCAATCCATTTGGCATGCCATGTATTGGCCATGTATTACTCACGTTGTGGGGACATAAGTGCAGGTCTCCGTAATGTAAAGCATTACATTTTAGAGCAAAAACTTGGGTAAGGATAAGGTTATGTTTAGGTTAGGGTTAGGCAGGTAGTGGTTATGTAATGTCCCCAAAAGTGATGAAAACCTAACACTCTGTGTAGTTATCCCCCCTTCCATCCTGCTGCTCTGATGCTGACATGCACATGTAGAAGAAATGGTGGGACTCAATTCTCTCTTACAGGAAAAGTATTAGCTCTCTAAATTGTTTTTCTCTCCTGAAAACTGTTTTCTTCCATAACATCATTGTCTTAATGTTCCGGCCGTCAGCTGCTGGATGAGATAATTGCCTTGTTGTTGTTTCAGAGCCCGGCTGCAGCTCTACAGGACACAGAAGATGGGCTGGGGAGTGAGGGCCATGCAGGATATCCCTCAAGGGACATTCATTTGCGAGTGAGGACAGGCTGTCATAAGTGAAACAACTGAATTCAGTTTTTTACAGCATGAAATATTGAAGAGAAGCTGCACTCTGAGCTCTTTCCCTCCCTAATGCTTCCACAGGTATGTTGGGGAGATCATCAGTGATGCAGAGGCAGACAAAAGGGAGAATGACTCTTTTCTCTTCACCCTCGACAATAAGGTGACTGAATTGGTTTACATGAATTTTTAAAGCTGCGACACGCAACTGTGCGTGTTAATTCTGTGACATAATTGCACACACTCACATGTTTACCACCTTGACGAAAATGATGTGATGTGACACTTTTAGATTTTGATTTCATTAATTTTACCTGGTTTGCAAGTACATTAGTGTCTATTTATGAGTCTTAAGAAATCATAAATGATCTTTTACAAGGAGTACATGTAAGCTGGGCTCCATCAACTGTAACAATTGTTTTAATATAACAGAGGTAACTAGTTACAAAGGTTTTACAGTATATACAAAAATATGATGCCAAAGTTCATTTGTAGGTTAATCTCATAATACTACACATAATCTCACAGTGTTCCTCTCCATATTAAAGGGTAAGTAAACAATGGCAAGATGCTGACATGTCTTAAAAAGTAAATGCATACACACCCAAAAATAGGAAGATAATTGGACTCTGCTACATGAACTTATCCTATCAGCCCCATCCAACCACATCATTTCACAGTGTCTATAATAGTGCCTTCTGTTGCAATGATGCAATTTTGCATTGTCATGGAAATTAAGCAGCCTGGCAGACATAGTGTAAAAGTTTTCAAAATGCAAGTTTTCCTCTGCTCTCACTGAGTATCATTGAGTCATGCACATTATCTTTATGAGGTTTTGTAAAAAGGCAGTGAGGACCTGGCTTTCTGCAGAGACAGCATGTTTTCCCCTCTGCACCTGCACAAATCCAATCACAAAAAAAACTTTTTCGTCACAATTACCTTTTTGATAAGGTCATTGTCACCGTTGGCTCGTCATGTTTCCTAAACATTTCTCATCTTACAGAATATCTCTGCCTGGACGCCATCTCTGGGCAGTCAGGATGTACTTTCATTTATCTTGTTATGGACTTGAACCTTGGTCGGTAACAAAGTAAAACTGTGTGACGCTGTTAATTCACTGCTGTAGACCTGCAAGGGTGCAAAAACTATTAGAATCTTAATAGATTCTTTTATTTCTGTATCACTCACCCAAGGGTGTCCAGCTCACACTGGTTTACACTTCTTCCATCACCTGTATACATGTATGAAACACACTACATCAAACATAAACTGAACAGATTAAACATACAACGCTCTCAGATGTTGATGATAAGCATTTAACAAGAAGTGAGTGTTGTAATCCACATTAATCTCTCATATCTAACAGACTGGGATGTCGGGCAGGTGTTTTCTGGAAAAGGGAAGGAGTGCATGTGCTCTTATGTTTGGTCAAGAGGTGGCGCTGCAGAGTCTCTCATCCAGACACAGTTCAGTACATGATGAACTGTCTGCCTCTGTCAGCAGCGTTCTTCATGGTTTCACAGACTGCTTGATCTTGTGATGACAGCTTGTTGATGGTATCAGGGTGGACTAGTTGTTGAAGGAATTATTCTGAAATCAAATCTCAGGTTTGATTCTTCACCAGCAGTTTGTTCTTTTGATTCATAATGAAAGATGCTAAAACGCAACCTGTTTATTTATTCATTCTGCCTCTTCATTCCCACTCAGGCTGGTGTGAGGCTACATGCATTAGGGCTGTGGTTCCTAAACGGTCTTTGTCATGCCTTTCTTTGGAAGCAGGAAATATTTCTTCAACCAGCAGCAGCACTGGGGACACCAGTAAGAAAAGGAGCCCAGCTGAATTTGATCAAATAACATAATCAAGAACATAACGTACTGTGGTCATTACACTCAGTTTGGGAAGCCGCACAATAGGTACAAACAAGGCTAGAATCAGGACTGGTCCGATCCATAATGCAGCAAAGATGGTTAGATTCACCCGTTTCCACTCTGGAAATTAAATGATAATTCAGATGTAATACACTATGTGTCTTCATAGATTTGTAATTTCTCTGACTAATATGAGACGTCACTTAAAAGAGGTCCAACAAGACCAGAAACATGAGCAGTCAGACATGTTGGAAATAAACCAAGAGGCTAGTCCAACTTATTTGGAAGAGAAAATGAAAGTGTTTAAACCCAAATTATGTAATTATATTCAAACATATGTTTACATCCGTAAGTTTACAGCACATTGTAAACTGTAAGTACAGAAACTGTATGTACTGTTGTGTGCACAAAGTTTCCTGTGCAGGAGTATTAATGACCTTTCAGGTGCCCTCACTCTCACTTTGACCTCCAAATAAAGTGGTTTGGATAATCTGGATACACTGTTAGCTTGGTTACTGCCTGTCTTGTGGTTATTGCCCTGTCAAACTTGCAGTGGTGTTACCGTGCTCTGACACTTCAGCAGTGAACTTGGTGAGTGCAGTATTATCAGCTGAGGAGAAAAGTTGAGCTATTTTTGAAAGATTTTGCTGAACAGATTGACGGGCGTCTCTAGGTAAACCCAAAGAGATGTGACTGACTCTTTTTCATCATGGACTTGTGCAGGTGGGAGACGTACACTGTATTGATGCAAGACTCTTTGGCAACATCGGCCGCTTCATCAACCATCTGTGTGAGCCCAATGTGATGGCTGTGAGGGTGTTCACCATGCACCAGGATTTACGCTTCCCCAGGATAGCCTTCTTCTCCAGCAGGCCCATCAAAGCTGGAGACCAAATAGGGTGAGTGGTGGAAAAACAAGCTCAGCCCTGTCCACTGTCTTCCTTTTCCTGTTCTGGAGAGACCTTTCAAATAAAATGTTCCAGATAATTTGACGGACTGTTGCCTCCTCTTCAGGTTTGACTATGGTGATCACTACTGGAGGGTGAAGAGCAAGTTCTTCAGCTGCCACTGCGGTTCCCTCAAGTGTCGCCACTCAGCCGCCAGCAGATAGAAACTCACTGATGACCATGATCCCTCTTTCTGTCTGGACACATTCTGTGACCTCTCTACAGTCAGAAACACTGCCTTCTGAACCAGATACCATGTAAGATTAGGTAAACACCGGTGGCATTTATTTATACACCTAATAAGGTTACTTTTCTATATGAAGAATACTGCAGTTTGTTACCAGCCAGAAATACTCTATGTGAGAGTGGGTTTAACTCATTTTAAAGAGCCAACAGTCAGGTGAAACGATCTTAACAGATGATTTTAACATTTATGCACTATGCCATTAATACTGCAAAGTGTTTAATTTGTGGATTAATGAAGTGAAGTAATGTTTTGGTAGTCTGGTCTCATCTATGAACGTGCTTTTTACTACGTGTCTAATTAGAAATGAATAAACACATTTTTAAAGCATCTTTACATCTTATTTTTTATGGCTGGCTCACAGTCAACCTTCCAGTCCCACACCTTTGGGATGAGGTCAGGGCTGGCTTTGTGCTCAAGGTCCTTGTCATGTTGACACAGGACAGGGACAAACACAAAGTATGACCCAAAGTTGGGAGCAAACTGTTGTGTAGAATATCATTGTATGCTGGAGCATCAGCATTTAGCTCTATCTAAAGTAGTAGTACTAAAGGGCCCAAAAAAGGAAAAAAATGACCCAAACCAAAAGAACCCAATAGTATACTACATGTCCACATATATTTGGCCATTGGAACTATTTTGTTCTCCATCTGAGATCACTTCTTGAGAAGCATGATGACATTAAACTATTTCCTCATTAGTTAGTCATTAGTTTCCATTATTTACATCTCATTTGTTATTTAAGTTTTACATGTGCAAATAAATAAATTTAACCTAAACATCTCAAAAGACCTACCCTGGAATTGTGGTGAATTATAATCGGTTAAAAAGGATAAATTGGCTTACTTTTTTGTCATCATTTTGATTTTTTTTTTTTTCTTGCTTTTGGCAATGTCTTTGAAGCACGGGCTCAAATTTGAACCAATTTTTTCCCACAAGAATTGGTACAAGCAACACGTGTCCTTGTTTTACTTTGAAAATTTCCATCAGATGTTGTGTCGTTCCTGCCTTGTGTTTGGTCTACACTAGACAACCACCGGATATACAGAGTTTCTATTCGATTCGCGGTGTCTTACATTGTCAGTACATTTGATTTATTAAGCATATTCTACAGCCTAAGAGATATCTGTCAGGTCTGACATACACATGCACTTATTCTGAAAGTGATTACGGAAGTTTTTATTTATTCCTTCTAACTTGATCCCGGTGTGGCGCCCTCGCGCTCTCCTCCCTGTTGCTATGGAAACAGGGCCGGTCAAGGTGGAGCCACTGGCTGGCATCTTCTCGGTCACGTGGGGGTCTCTGGATAAGGAGCAGTGGAGAAAGTGGTGTCTCAACATTCACGTTAAGAGAGAGTTTAAGGTGAGACTGCTCGTCCGTGTTTTCTCCATTAAAGATTCAAACAAACTGACAGCGGCATGTTTTTCTTACCTTGACCGCGGGGCGAAGTGGTACAAAGAAGAATTATTCAGCGTTCTGCCCGCAATGGAAACGAGTGTTTAGAGGAACCGAAATAATGTTTGTGGACGCTTTCTGGAGGAAAATACGTCTCGACTCCCCACTCTGACGGTGAGCGCTGTTTTGTCTGCTCTGGTCTTCTGTGTTAAACTCCCCGAGGCTTTTGGTTGAAGGCGCATCCTGTAGCATGGACTTGAAGCGTTGACGCCACTAGTCTGTGTTTGAGCTCCTTCTGAGGACCGGGGCAGCCAGTCGAAGGAGGAACACCCATGAAAAATGATGCATCATGGAATCTGATAACCTAAACTTTGAGCAACAATTTCCTGTCGCGGAGAGTGACAGCATGGGAAGCAGCACAGACTAACGCTGGTGACAAAGAGCCTCCCTCACCGTGTTTTGTTGTGAATGTTTGACTCTCATGTTCGTGGACGACTCACGCACCTAAAGAACCTGGGGGACGGGACGACAGTGTGTGTTGTGATGCTTCTTCTCCATTTCTTGTCTGGTGTCAGTTTTGGTTTCTCCAGCAAGATCTGCGCTATCCCAGCATGGCTCGCTTTGAAGACGAACTGTCCAGCCGCTATGGAGGCAGCTGTCCCGCGGGCCCGGCCAGAGGGGCCAGCCGGCAGTCGGGGCCTCAGGGGGGGCAGAGGATGTACAAGCAGACGATGGCCCAGAGAGCCAGGACCATGGCCATTTACAACCCCATTCCTGTCAAACAGAACTGCCTCACCGTTAACCGCTCTCTGTTCACCTTCAGCGAGGATAATATCATACGGAAATATGCCAAAAAGATCACCGAATGGCCATATCCTTCCAGTCCAGTCTAACCCTCAGACGTGCCGTTCTGTCCCATAGCGCGAGATCACCCCGCCGAACTCCGCCTTAAAATATGTCAGTTTAAGGTTCCCTGCTTTCCGGCAGAAGATGCATGTATCTAGGTCATGATACACATTCTCACACGAAACGAAAGGATAGAACCTTAATTTCGGCATATATTCAATACGCAAAGGATCGTTTATATCAATAAAAATCCAAACTACCACAGTTGGTTCTCCTGTTGTTTCCACAGCCTGATAAGGAAGAGCGACAATCCTGTTGATTTTCTGTAGAATTAATGTTCTGCCAGGTGTTATTTCAGAGAAGGTCTTAACCTATACCATTTTCTTCAATAAATGTCAACTACCAGTGCCAAGCAAGGGAACCTTAAAGAGACACATTTCTAATGGTGTTCGGCGTCATCCTTTTCTTATTTGGCAACAGAGTAAACAGACCATTAGCTGATCTATTAGTGATTACTAAAAGGTACACCTGTAGGAAGGACTGAGTGCATAACATGTTGCTTGATGTTTGACTTGTGTGTCACTAAAGTTCAGAAATTTGTTTCATGCCAAGTCTTCTTCTTCAGGCTGTCTTGTCATGGTGTTTGATTTTCTTGCATTCTCATTTGATAAAGAATTTGTGTTTGAGATTGTAACACAGGAAGACTTGTGTTTGTCTCTGCTGTGGGCTGATGGAGTGAAGTCCCTGGTCAGAACAGGTGTCATGCTCTCTGTCCTCATGCTCAATTCTTGAATTGGGTTTGGACATAGAGCACATCAAGGTAAAGCTGCTGATTTATAGGTTAGGTTTACTTGGTAGGCCATTGTCTCACTGGCTTTTCATTGCGAAGGCTGTCTGCAGATGGTGCTGTCCAGGGTGCTGAACTTCCAGCAAACAGCAGGCTGGCCTCAGCATCAAGGCGGTGGCAATCTGCATGGGTGTGACATCAAACAAACAGGCTGCAGCAGTAAAAGGCAGCAGGAGGCAGGTTTGAAATTAGCTGCTGAAGCATTTTCAATTGATTAAGTTTGCGCTGAATGATTGTGTGAGCATCAATGCCACCTGTTGACTTTCGTGAATTGACTTACCAATGAAATCATTTGTCGCTAGTGCAGATGTGGATACTTTCTGAGGAAAAGTCAATGCTAAAACACCTTATATGTGAATGAGTGTTGCAGCTGTTGCAATTAATTCACATTAAGTTGTGTACTGGCCTCCATTACATCAGTCACTGGTTGGTTACCCTCAGTGCTGAGCACACATTTATCATGCTTTGATGTTGCACTGCATTACTGAAGCCTTTATCCTGATGCAGAGCGGTCATGCAACACTGTAGGATCTTTTGTGGCCCTGAGCAGCTGGAGGCCCAGTGGCTGGAGTCTATTGGCCAGCTCCCTGTCTCGAGGGCCCCCCCCCCCCATTTTTAGCAGTGCTGGAACAGTCCTGAGGGGATGTTGAAGTGGTGGTGCTAATGACACAACAGAGGTACACTGCAGTGAGGGAAGATACCCACTAATATGCACAAATCTTTGTATAATTTCTTGAAATAGGCAGAAACTCTCCACTTGCTCAGTGCTGCAGAAGTGTTGCATATTGATGAGGGTCCCAACAGGCTTTTGACTGAGGCAGAATTGTGATAATTGTACTTTCATCTGACAGGACGTTGTTTCTATGAATCATTGAGGACAGTGGTGGGTTCCCCCCAGTGCTGAGCAAACGTATATAAGTCACAAGGGAATAAAACTAGCTAACCAACTAGATTATGAACATTGGGGTTAAAGAGACATTACACCAAATTTACACATTAAGTATAGTTTACTTGTGGAGTACTAGTCAGGCTGTAAAAAAAAAAAAAAAAAAAAAACACTTTATAGTGTCTTCTGTGGCTTTGGAGGGACCTTTCCAAAGTCTGAGAAAATAACCCTGGTGATGTCAACAGGGTCATCTCAGCCTGGGCTTGTGACCTCAAAAAATTAACAGGAAGTCTCCATTATAAATTGAGGTTGTGACAAAAAGTCACGATGACCTCTGCCGATTTTCTTTATGTGGGAGAATCATATACATCTCCAGTGCACTCATTTATTGACTGTTGTCATTACAGTATAGTTAATTGAGTCACTTTTCCAGTGTGAAAGCACGACTAACCCAAACCTGCTTAGAATGAGATTGCAATATGGACAGTAAGTTCTGTCCATACTGAGGCAGCCAAGAAGTATCTGATGTAAACTTTATTTGTAGCTGTTTTAGAAATGTATTACTTGTCTTATACATTTGTAAGGAAGCTATGCCACTGAACACCAAGCAAGAATTTAGGTCCAGAGAGAATGTTTCCATTTGTGCTTTTTAAGAGTTTAGGATTGAGTTTTCCTTTTTTCATCTGTAATTCTTGTTATGTGTATTGGTTTAATGGCATGGTTTGTGTTTTAATGTGTAGTAACCTGTGAATTTGCTTTCCACAAGAATTCCTTAACACTGTCACTCCATTTGAGTACATGATCTTGGCCACCATTATAGCAAACTGCATTGTGCTGGCCTTGGAGCAACACCTACCAGCCTTAGACAAAACACCGATGTCAGAACGTTTGGTAAGTAGCCACATGACTGCTTTCCATTTCCCACTGTATAATTCTGCATACCTCATACAGTAGAAAATGCTTTGCTCTGTTATTTTTGTTACCACATTGCAGAGACACGTGTTTTCTGTCCGTATGTGAAGTTATTCTAGAAATGTCTCCAGTTTGTAAAGCAGCCCCAAAAAAACACAGTGGTCTAATTATTTTCAGCTGTAGGCTGCTGCAATCAAGTAACAGAATCCTGCTCTGGTTAATCCAATCCTTCCCCTTTTTCCAGTCCACATGTTCATGGATTTGTAAAGATCAGAGCCCAAATATGTTAAAAAATCTAAATTTTATTCCTCAGTGTCAGACAGGGCCCCTCATCCACAGCACTGCTGGCTCAGCAGAACCCTGCAGGGCTGCCTTTGAGCCCCCCCTGTGTATCATTACCTCAGGTTACCCCTGCTGCACCCTCCCCCACCCCAACCTTTTTGTTAAATCTTTCCATTAAAAGAAGCAAGGGCTGTGAACCTTTCTGTCCAATCAAAGAGCTGGTGTTGGCAGGGGCAGGGCTGTTTTAAGAATGAAATGTCACTCCCTGAGGCAAGGAGCCTCCCAGCTGCCCACTTTCATTGATCCACTCCCTGAGATGGCCTGAAACCCCATCTGACACACATACCACAGAGTTCATGATGATGTGAAGCGATCAGATGTGTCATCAGGACTGGGTCACTGCATAATGAAATCCTATATACAGTTTTAAAGCCTTCTTCTGTCAAATAGTTCTGTCGATTGATGAATCAGTGAATCGTCTAACCAGCTCTAGTCTGTGAACTCCTTAGTATTTTCTGCTTGTGACATTGGTGATGTTGAGCTTGAAGCTTATTCTTTTACAATTCGTTCTAAAGCCCAAACTCAAAGCATATATCCAAAGCAAGAAACAGAAAAAGCTAACTCAAGAGCTGGTGTAACGTTGGAATCTCTTTAGTAGGGTTCCAGTTTCAGAACTGAGACCAGAATGACATGAAAACAGCACTGCATTAAAAAAGCGCACAGGGCAGGGTTGGTGGTCAGTCAGGTACTGCTGAGATGATGAATTACCATCCAGAAAATAATAGAACTTCCCCATTCATGTTACAAGGCAACCGGGAATATGAGCTTGCGTGTATCAGATCTTTGCTGGATGACATTGCATTGGGTTACGTCAAAGTAAGAGCCAGGCTCAACATTTTTGCTGATGACACTGTGTTTCTCTTCTTCTCAGCACTCTGTGTTAGCAAAGACACTGAAGCTGCATTTTCTTACACACTGCTAGTGTCGGTCTGAACACAGCCTTACTTTGAGAAATAGAAACATGACTTTCCATAAAACTGTCATTTTCCTAACAAATTAAGCCAAATGTAAAATGTTGTCTCAACATGTGCACGACATTTGTGTAAAATAGTGTGGTTTAAACCAGGGAGGATTTGATTACAGTGTCAGAGACAGTAAATAAACTGCCATCACCAAGGTCCATGGACACCTGATTATATTTTAAAATGGGGGAGCAAACTTGGAAAGATACACAAGTGGCAGGTGGGACTAGGGGTCCTCCCCCAGAAAAATAGAATTTAAACAAGTTTCCTCCAGTTCTCCACTACCACAGACACCTGCCTGCGCTAGTCCAGATTCATTAGATTGATTGAGGATGCTATGGAAACCAAGATGCATCAACAACAGTATATAATTGGGCGAGGGAGAGAGTAGGGCAGCAAATTAGCGATATTAGCAGTAATTGGACAAATTCACAGGGGGGATGTATTGGTAAAATAAAAGGTGGGTAACTTTAAATGTCCCCTGGCTGAACTGTCCACTGTTAAGTCATGGCAAACTCATAAAAAACAGAGTAAACCCTTGTCACATTTGGAAAAAAGTTTGAGTGTCAACCCTCATTACATCCCAAATGATAGAGTTAGCTAACGTTGACTCACAAAAGAGTCAAGTGATCATTGATAAAGGCTACATAAATATAACTACTTGATTGCAGCACTGAAAAAGTGGGATAGCAAAACCACAGCTTTGCTCTCCCTATTTAGATAACAGGGAAACCTTATGTCTCAGGACCATGGTCAGGTGTTGAAATAGTGAATCCCTTTTTTATTTTCCTTGCAAAAATGAGTCAAATTGAACTCTAAATTTGGAAGTTAGAATACTGGAATCACCTAATTAAATGCATACCATGAGTAATTTTTTGTCCAAATCAGATGGTATGACTTCAGTGTCCTCAACAGTACGTGTTCCTGAGAGTTCTTTAGGGTGTTAAAGCATCTGATACAGCATTGGAGATGATCATGGGGTACTGAATCATACAGACTTGCTCCCTGAAGCTGCTGAGAACAGTCATATAGAGCCTTCTTTGGGTTGGACATTGATAACATTGGCATTGACTGGCCAATATCTGATTTTACTGACTTGGCCAAATGGAAGTCTGTAATTTCATTAATCCTCTTTACTTTTTCACAACAGGACGACACAGAGCCCTACTTTATTGGAATATTTTGTTTTGAGGCTGGCATCAAGATCATCGCCCTGGGCTTTGCCTTTCACAAAGGCTCCTACCTGCGTAATGGCTGGAATGTAATGGACTTTGTGGTGGTCCTAACAGGGTGAGTAGCACTGGCCTAATGGCTTATACAGCTGCTAACTGACAGAGCTGATGGGCAGCAGCGATTAATGAGGGGAGGGGAGAGCTCTGCTGTGTGTGTGTGTGTGTGTGTGTGTGTGTGTGTGTGTGTGTGTGTGTGTGTGTGTGTGTGTGTGTGTGTATGTGTGTGTGTGTGTGTGTGTGTGTGTGTGTGTGTGTGTGTGTGTGTGTGTGTGTGTGTGTGTGTTGCGTTTCTAATGATCAGTAGAGCCAAGCCATTCCAGATGGCGGGGTGTTTTCTTCCTGTCTGAATAAACAGTCTTGATAAGGTGGTAATGTCCACATTAGACATCCAGCAGAACAGAGGGGAATCAATGCATATACGTACAGTGCAGAAACAAGAAATTTCTGCAACACAGGATTTCAGGAAGATATTTTTTATTGTGCCCCATCACACCTTTACAAAGTATGAAGCTTTTGCCTTTTTGAATTGTCAGTAGTGAGGGTCAGAGCTTGTTTCACCTTTGTCAAATACGCTGTTTCAATATATTGTGTTGGAGCTTGTGTCAAAAGATGACCATCACATGACTGATGATTGATGACATTGATGCTTCTGAGTGCCTTATTAGTTTTACAGCTTGGAAAGTTTGCTGTTAATATCTACTGTATGTTCTGCTGTTACATAGTGTGTCACAGTGGGATTCGAGGAGAGGAGAATCATTGAGAAATGTGGTGATGTACATGATGAGAAGTGTGCAAACATTTCGGCCTGATGCAAAGTGATAAAAGGTAGTGAAAATAATATTTCAATCACATCACAGTGCACATCCACCCACATAGAGAAATGTCAGCAATGAAGGAAAAAAGCATGAGCTCACAGTGGACAAACATTTTTCTGTTACTTCAAGCTGCCTTTGTCCTCTGTTTAGACATTCAGCTGTTTCTTTTTACTAAATCCAACTGTTCATACATTCCTTTTAGCTATTTCAATTAGTCACTGACTACCTTTGACTATATGTTTCAACTGTTTATACTTTTAGCTATCTATTTCAACTATGATACCGTTACTTTACATTGACCTTTTCAACTGTTTGTCCATTAATCACAGATATTTATTTCAACTATTTATCCATTACTTTTAGCCAGCTGTTTCAACTTCTCTGCTTGCTTACTTGCTGCCTTACACCTACTCTTAATTCCAACACTGTTCAGGAGAGATAGCTGTCTCTTTTTTTATAATCAAACTTCTTCTAATAATCTAACTTCTATCTTATCAATTCAGCTGAGCGACTCCAACATTTTTTCACTTTCCCCCTGTGGTAGAAGTACCACACAACAAGGCACATTTGTATTTCACAACAAAATAGACAATAAATTTAGGAATTATTTTATGTAGTATTTGCAAGATAATATGTGCATTGACTACAGCATTCTGAACAAGAATGTTATAGATAAACAACACATATAGCCTTCTTCATTGAGCATGGGATTAAAGCTTTATTATGAAATCAGCAAGTTGTTGTGGTCGTGCGTAGGACCCAGTCATGAATGGCAACAGTCATTTCTCCTGAGTTCACCATTCCAAAGCTTCAAATCTTAATCTGGCAGGAAAAAAGCCCCAGAGCATCACAAGGCTTCATCTACCCATCACTAGTTTTCAAGTGTTGTTTTTGTACGCTCACACATCCACACATGCTTTATGGATGGAACTAACAACTGATTTCATTAGATGTTTTTATGGATTAATCAATAAATTTTTTAGTCTATAAAATAATAAATATAATCAGCAGTTACCAGAGCCCAAAGTAATGTCTTCAAATTGCTTATTTCTCTGACCATCAGCCAAAAAGCACAAAGGCAACAAATCATCATTTTTGAATAACTGTAACCAGCAAATGTTTAGTACTTAAATCCTTTAAGCTGCTACTATAGTTTTATTGATTAATACCCTGTTCTTCAACTACTTTACTAACTGAATCCTTTCATTACTGTGTAAAGCTGACATGGATCTAAAGTATTCATTTACATGGACTTGCTGAATGTTTACTTTGATCCTCAGCAGTTGATCCGACTGATAGTACTGGCTATATTGTACACGTCTTCACATCATTGCCGTGATATAGTTATCGATTCATGCTGTAGAAATGCCCATCAACAGACATGAGAATGTTGGTAAACCGGCTGTAAGCTCTTTTTTGTCATTCTATCATCTCAGATTGTCTGTGGAGTAAACAGAGAGCATCCCTTGGGAGTATTAAGCTAGTTACGGGAATAGTGCTGTTGGTGCAGGGGGATGGAGAGCAGAGGAGGCTGGAGTGTTGGGGGTTGGTGGGGAAGGGTGGGGGTAGTGACGGAGGATGCTGTTACGCTGCAGATAGTCCCTGGGTACCTGGTGGTTCCACCAGGGGATGTCCAGGCCTCTCTTACATAATGATACAGAGATTTATTTGGCTCATCTATTGGGGCTTGTGTCAGGAACTTCATTGCAATAAACAGAGCCCGCCAATTCCCAAACCCCTCATCAACGCCTCTGCCCCTCCCACTGGAAGTCACAGGGAGTCACTGAGTGTTTTTCTTGTTGGCTGAAAAGAAGGGGCAGCAGTAGCTGGAAAATGTAGTAAATGCTGTCAACCAGAATGAGTCTGGTTTTGCTGGAATGGAGCTATTTGTGCTTTGTGTGTGTGTGTGTGTGTGTGTGTGTGTGTGTGTGTGTGTGTGTGTGTGTGTGTGTGTGTGTGTGTGTGTGTGTGTGTGTGTGTGTGTGTGTGTGTGTGTGTGTGAGAGAGAGAATAAACATCTATAGGGGTTCATCCTTTGACCATACCAGTGTTTTTCAATGTTTTATCCCAAACCAAACCGTAAGTGCCAGGTATGTTCCAAAGCAAACCATAGTATTTTAGATGTTTGAATATGTTTACCTGTACTTTACAACTGTAATGAATGTATACATACAACAACAATAATGCACGTGTTGGATTGCCAACCTTAAAGCACAAAACTAGTCATAATCTATAATTTTCTTATTGCCAACAACTCCCATCAAAAGACCAACAATGTGTCCTACTGACAGGTATTGTTTGTGTCCAAAGCCTGACTGTCTTATTCATCTGTGCCATATGCCCCATTGTTGTCCAACAACTATTGAAAAATACGTTAATGAGCTACATCATTGCACTGGGTGATGTGTTCCTTCATTACCAACAGAATGAATGAGCTAGAACTGAAAACCACGGACAGGGCAGGGAAGTCAGAAAGTATTGAGAGAGACAGAATATTGGGACATTAACATGAGATGATTCAAATAGACTTGTGAATATGCCTAAACAGCAGCCCACTTGGAAAATTTTTAGCTGGCAAATTCTGTAAAGCAGTAACTAAACATCCATCAGTCCATCCATCCATTTTCTACTGCATGTCCAATGAAGGATTGCATTGGCAAGAGGCTCAGCAAGGTAGTCCAGGCGTCTCCCAAATAGTTTTCCAGCTTTTCCTGGGGAGGGGCCAAACCAGATGAGATACATAATCTCTCCAGCATGTTGTGGGTCTAGCCCGGGGTCTTCTAGTAGTTGTATGTGCCTGGAACACCTCCAAAGAAGGCCCATGGGGAATTCTGATCAAATGCCCAAACCACTTCAACTGCTCCAAAGAAGCAATTCTGAAGTCCCCAAACTGGACACTCTCTTCCCCCTGGCAGCACCTTGAGATCTTTTTCATGAAAATAACAAACAGTATTAAGGACAAGGGACAACCCTGGTGGAGCCCAGCACCCACTGAAAATGTGTTTGACATCCTGCTGAGAATACAGACACAGCTCTCACTCTTATAAGGTTATATAAGGACTGGCTGTCTCTTAGCAGTGGCAGTACTTCCTCAGGACTACTGGGGAGACGCAGTTGTAAGCCTTCTCCAAGTATACAAATTGCATGTAGACTGGATGGACAGAGTTCCACGACCGGCCTAACAACCCTCCACTGTTCCACGGCCAGGATCATCAGCATAATCTGCATTGCTCCTCCGAGATCCAAAATTCGACAGTCAGTTTTAGCCTCCTCTTCAGCACTCTGGCATAAGCCCTTCTGTCCTCAAGAGAGCCTTGGACCAACCAAGCTGGAAAGGCCTTCTTTTTCAGGTGGACTGCATCCACCAGCGGTGATGATATCGCCACAAAGCTGATGATCAGTCTGTGGTACAGTGTTCTGGTACAAGTACTTATGAATCAGCATATTGTTAAACATTGTGTTTGTTATGGTTGATCCATACCAGTCGTGCCAGGCATGGCAGTCAACAAGAAGTCCAATGACCTTTCCAGGACACCACCCAGAGACCGTGCAGTTACAATCAGGTGCAGTGCCATTAACTATGGAAACAGCCCTCAGATTTGTTGTTGTAAAGTAAGATGGCTGCTTTTTATAAAGTCAACCACCAGCGTTGTCTTTGTTGGTCATTTTGCTGTCTGTGGTGTAGAACCCAATATGCTTCCACTTTTCTCAAATGCTTTGGTGTCGTGATTATCTGATCAGAATGGCTGCGCCTACTACTGATCTCCATGCATTTTAATTGATGATAAATGGTGGTATGTAAATGCTGTAAATTTTGAATTTGAACAGATCGATGCAGTTCAAATATTTCATCTTCCTCCACGTTTGATGAAAGTTTGAATTTTGAATAAAAAGTGACAGCCTGAGTATGTGCATGACACAGTGTTGTGTAAGTATTTTTGAGCTGTGGATGGGTATCAAGCATCAACCTCCAGGGCTGACACATGAAGCCAGTGCAGAAGTGCATTTCCTTGAATGGCCACTGGAGGCTGCCTACAACAATGAGTCACTTGAGGCTCATAGACCACCATATTAAAATATTAAAATATTAATAGCAGAAATAAACATTTTTACAGCCTGGTACAAAAATTCTTTTGGTCGCTATAGCTAATATCCTCAGTCATGAAAACTGTACAGTGGTGAATGTTTATAACTCACTGTTTATATTATATTATGGCTTAAAGTTACGTATAATTATGAGTATGGCTGCTTAGTGTGATAGCTAGCTGCTAAGTTTCAGTGTTTAGGCTTCATTTGGCCCACCCAGCCCACCCATACTTCACCTCTTTGCCCATTTTGGGATGATATCATAGCAGCTATGTCCATGTGTTATACAGTCTGTGATGTTGACATGACTGTGTGTGCAGCATCTGATCTGAGCTAAGCATGCTGAGTGTAGATGTGAGGTGAGAGTCATTGACAGGTTGTCATGGCCTGTGTGGAGCCAGAGCCTCTTCCAGTGTTCATGTGTGTGAATGGGAGTGGCCCAAGCAGGCCTGATTGAATTGGAGCTTTGAAGGCTGACATGATAACCATAATTGGTGGATAGAGGCCATTGCAGCAGTAGTCTGGACATCTTATCAGTGCCAGGCTGCACTGACAGCTTGAGCCACGTTGTCAGGGTAGATACCAGATCACTCATATAGTGCATGCAGCTGAACACACGGACGCATTTAAACATGCATGCACACACATGTGCACACGTGCCACAGATCACTTATCCGTGATGATGTCCATTTCCTGCAGGGTGTGCTGTGTGGACACAAGGACACATTACTCACTGCATTCACCTCATTTGGACAGGACTTCAGAATGTCTAATGTCAGCTCAGCCATCTGTTTGTAGTGTGAGCGTATGAGGGTTAAACTGTTGCATATAGGTATTAATACACTATTTTCACATTGGCCATCTTTGGCTGTGGGTACAACTCTGTTTTTTAATGATAACTACAACAGCATAAAAGACTACATTTACATGTTTTTACTTGCAACTACTGGTACTTTTTAATGGAGGCTGACGAGTCAGGGCCAAGATGTAGGCCAATACAAAACACCCGAGGATGTGAAATGTGACAGCAGGTTAGCAGAGCATAATGTGTTTCTTTTGAATTCAGGGTTTGCTTGTGTTTGAGAAAAACACTGACAGGAAGGTTTGAAGCTCCCTGGGGAGAAGAAGAGCTCCAAACAGATGAACAAGGACCGCATGAAATCTTTTTACATTTTTTCCAGATTGCATTTTGTTTTTTCCCAAATTCCATGTTTTCTGTTTTTGTTTTTATTTTTAATCCTTTGTTTTACCAATTACACACATTTGCTAGCATGCTGCTTCTGTGTGTGTGTGTGTGTGTCTGTGTTTTATTGTTTGTGGCTCTGTCTGTGTTTTCTGCATCATGGAAATCAGAGGGCTCTAGCTAACAGACACATGCCTTAAAAAGTATTTTGGTCACATTAATATGGCAGCAAACAGTAAGTGTACAGTGGGTGTACAGTAAATTTATGGGCCATAAATAAAAGATTGGCCTAATGTTAAAAGTGGCTAAAGAGCCTTTTGCAGGACTATTTCAGTGTCTTGGAAACTATGCTTATTCACATTCTTTTTGAGAGTGAGATAAAAAGATCAATATCAATCTGAAAGTTGTGTGTAAAGTACAGAGTTGTCAGGATGAGAGTGGGAAGCAGCTACTCTGGCTCTGACAAAAGTTCCAGAATAGGAACTTGAAACACTCAAACAGAAATGTAAAAACGACATGTTGTGGTTGTTGGAGGAGTTGTGTGCTCCAACTCTTTCTCAGTGAATGACTACCTGTTGCAGTGACAGTGAGCAATAAGTATATTTCCCTTTGATATTAAAAATGTTGGGCTGCACGGTGGTGCAGCAGATAGTGCGCGTGCCTCACAGCAAGAAGGTTGCTGGTTCGATTCCCGGGTCAGGCCCTTTTGTGTCAAGTTTGCATGTTCTTCCTGTGCATGCGTGGGTTCTCTCCGGGCACTCTGGCTTCCTCCCACAGACCAAAAACATGGTCATTAGGTTAATTGGTGACTGGAAGAATTGCCCCTAGGTGTGAGTGTGAGTGTGAATGGTTATGTGTTTGTGCCCTGCGATCGACCGGTCCAGGTTGTACTCCGCCTCTCGCCTGTTGATGGCTGGGATAGGCTCCAGCCCCCCCCGCAACCCCGAAAGGGATACGCGGTATAGAAAATGGATGGATGGATGGATAGAAAATGTTGATCAATTGATCTTTAAACTGGTGCAATCTATATTTTATCAGCCATTTTTGAATGTAATTAATTACGTTCATGATTCGACTTCACTTTGTCTGATACAGATTTTACAGTACACGTAGCCCACTGATGCTTTTGGCTGCCTCCACATGACCCTCCTTATCCATTTTGTTGTATTCCTTCGGGAGCTTTCCAGGATTTGTCATCCTGCCATAGGAGGCAGTCCAAAAGTCTTAGTCTCAGTTTTTATTTTTTGTTTCCTTGTTTTTTTTTGGGTACATCATGAATGGGTGATATTCGGTGCACAATGTATTCCATATATCATTTTGTTCAGTGTACTCCAGTTATTTCATTCTGCTTCTATGTCAGTCAGGGTTTTCGTAGGTTTTGAGAATGTCTTTTCATAAATCCCTAGAAATGGAGCTGAACTCTGCTGGGCATTCAGCTGTTATTTATACACATAAGAGGAGAGAGTGACAGTCATGGCATACTAACAGGACTTTCCAGGGACAAATGGTCACAATCATGTGCCTTATTTTTCTAATGTACCGAGGTGATTGTGCCTGGACAAAATGGTGTCTGTGCCTTTTCTAAGGCAGGCCTCTCCTTGTATGATTATAAAGCAATATTTGCTGCACATGTTTTACATAGCATCTGCTGTACAACTGCATTGTAGCTCATGAACAAACTGACCAACCGTGACATTGTTTACAGCCAATTATCAACTGACAACAAAGGGAAAAAAGCAGCAAAATAGTCCAAAAATGCAAGAAGCAGTATCATTAGTTGCCATCTACTGCAGTATCTAAGTATTTCCTGTAAATGATAACTCTGTTTTATTACTCCTTGGGTCTTAGCTTGGTAATCATTCCTCTCTGTTATAACAACATTGTACTAATCAAGTTAATTGCAGCAGTCTGGAAACGTGGCAGCACTGATGAAAAATGTCAGATTGGGCAAACAACGGGGATTAGAGATGAAGTTTTAAACAATCCCCAGATAATTGCAATTGCAATTTAAATTGTAATTATTTGCTCTAAATCAGACTGCAGGCCTGTGTTTGTGTTCTAAGTAATAATAACCAAGATGTGAAGGTATTGATATTTGTTGATTACAGCTGAATAATTGGCCATTTAGGTATGTAATCATGACAAACGTCTGATAAGTCATATCTTACTATCAGATGGATGACTGATACTGTTGATGGTTCTGCATTGAAGCTTCTTGAGTTAACAGCCTCACAGACTGACCACGTGAACTGCCTCACAGCTGTGAATCCTGGTCACAGTTACAATTAGTCATTTGGCAGACGATTTTATCCAAAGTGATGTACATGTGAATTTACATACTGATTGCACAGCATTGGGGGTATTTTTTTGTGGGAAACAGTAGGTGAGGTAGACAGGTTCAATGCGTACTTGAGATTTTTGCAAAATCAATTGATTTTTTGTTTGCGTGCTGCATACTACATGCTATATAGGCAGTTCCAGATACAGTGTTGTTTCTTCTTCAACAGAGTTTTGCTAAGAGTAAATGGCACAGACACTGTCATACAGAAAGTATATTACTAATAAAAAAGACAAAAGTTTAATTTTGTTATTCTTCCACCTTCAACTGTAACTGTACATTTTCTGCACTGTGCAATAGTAGATTATTATTCTCTTTTCAAATGTGCTCATTTAGTTTTACCAAATAAAGTGCCTTATGAAGGTATGATTAAAGGGTTAGCTTGTTTACAACCTGTCTGGTTGTCTGATCAGACTTCAGTATAACAATGTCAGTGTGTTCCCAAATTTCACCAATTAGATTAGTGAGGTAATTGGTGAGCACTAAAACGAAAACTGAGAAAACAAGAAATGATGCAATAAATCGAAATTAACACTTAAATTGCAAAAACACATCAACAAGATTATGGTCTACAAGAGGCTAAAATTCTAGTGTTGACACAAACAGCGGTAGCTAGCCTATACAATTTATAGTATTTATGTGTGAGGCAGTTCATGGGCCATGTCATCCTAACACCATTACCATTTTGAACATGCCATCAATTGATCCCAGTGCACATCGTACATGTGTTTGCTCTCAGAACATGGGCTGGAGCCATCTTTCATGAGCTGCTAATCGGATCATGTGGTGGGCTGCATGGGCGCAAGAGCCTGGATTTAGGTCCCATAGGCCAGCCCCGACCTCTACCATGTTCCAATAAGATGTAGGGAGTTGCTAATAAGAGCATATGTCTGCCTCCCTGTGCTCCCACCCAGATCAATAGTGTATTGAGCTGAACGCACAGGGAATAGATTCACTTCAGCACTCCTCTTTATAGCTGGCTGGATCAAAGCAGTTGCTGTTGGATCTCTGCAGTGGCTCGTTCCTACAGTACAGCCTTCCCTCCCCACACACATGGCTTAGGATAGCACCACTTGGTGGAATGGTAATATTTTTCAGATATCAGTGAAATATTTAAGTGTCACAACAAGAATAAGGTGGACCTGTTAGAAGAATTTACCTTTTACATGCAGAATCAAATATGCTTGAGGTTCCATGTAAACATATCACATCATCAAAACTCCTCCCATTTTTACATACAGTTTTACACAAATCCAGTTAATATTCATCCGTCCGGGCTTGGCATTGACCAGTAGACATACAGTAGCTCAGAGGAATGTTTGTTGTTTTCTGCTTGTGGTTACATTACACTTGTTCTCAGTCAGGTTGCCTAATGCCAAATGACTCAAGTCAATTTTACAAAATGAGGGAAAATTGAATGTGCCAGTGGCTGCTTTTTAGCAAAACAGACATAGTCTTGCCTGATTCCCATGATCTGCCTCTGTTCAATCAGTGTCTTATCATGTTCATGTTCTGGCTGTTGTGCAGTTGCCCTGCTCTACCTGTCTGACAAAAGGAAATAAGGCCCAGCTTTTATGCTATGCTTGCATTTCTTTGAGCAGTCTCTGCATTGTTGTTCTTCCTTCATTTTCTATACCTGAGAGGAATGTATTATTTCAGCTGCAGCCTCAGTGCAGTTACAGGTTACAGTCTCTACTGACATAGTTTGGGTTTGGATAAATATTGGCGAGATGTTAGAAAGCCTCAGAAACATTTCCACAGCCATATGATATATTTTCTGATGAAAAAATTGGTGTTTCGTGCTGAAAGAAATCGAGGAAAATAGGTGTTTGTACTGCTGTAAGACCCCATCTGTTTTCTGTGATCACTGTAGTCTCAGATGTACTGTGGAGTGGCACTGCCTTACCAACAGACATATTGATATGATTATGGTAAGAGCCAGTTTGTGTATTTGCTGTGTAAATGTCTTGTGATCGACAGAGGATCCCAACTCTCTCTCTCTCAGCATCCACACCTCCCCTTGAACCAACACTGGGGACCACTGGCTCTCTGTGCTTGGCAAATGCTCACAGTGTACTGGTAGTAACAATGTGTGATGCAGCACAGTGCTGAAAACCTTTTGTATAGTGAGAGGCAGGAAACCAAAAAAGAAAATACAGGATAGCTGGATCCTAATCAAGGTAAAAACACTCGACGTAGATACTGTAGTCTAAATCAATATTTTTCTTAAGATTGAAGGTCTAAAAATAATTTAAAATATGTGGAATTTCATGAAAGGAGGCATGAAATATGATGTGTTCTTGTTGAGTTTGAATTCATATTCCAGTTCTCTAGGCAGCAGTACGCCTTGAGATCACCATCTGCAGTTTTTAACCGAGATGAGGAATAATGTGTTTGTTTTTAGCGTGACAGCTGCCTGTCAGATGTGAATGTCCTCCCTGATCTTTCTCCGGCTGTCCACTGACTGTCCATCACCTTAGCAGGTGTTAAGTCAGTCTTTTGCCTTTGTCTTTGAGTTCTCGCTGTTTCAACAGTCCATTGTCTCCTGGAGACATATCAAGAGGACATTGACTGCTGAAACCAGAGCATCCTTTAATCCTGTATCAGACTACACAAACCCAGCCCACTTTGAGATGATTTTGTTGTGATTGAAGAATTACCAGTGCCGTGGCCCCTTATGAATGATGATTGGGCATCTATACCTGTGTAGTTTGACCTGCTAGATGACCTGTTGTGCAGCGTCTGGGACGCCCTACCAAACCCCAACCAAAAGTTGGGGTTGTCAGAGTTTCTTTGTCCTGACATGTCTAGTGTGACATCTCCCAGCATTGACCAATCGGGTGCTCTCTCCAGAGCACAGTCAGGTAACCATGGCAAAGAGGAGGAGGAGGGATGCTGCTGTTAGGTGGGACAATAAACTCATTCATGCTGCAGGAATGGTGTTATTTTTTCATTTTGGAGTAGTAAAAAGGTCACAAGTCATTGTTGTTAGTGTGAAGATGCCCTTTGATGACATGTTTGTATTGAAGATATTCATATTCAGCCTGACAATAGCTGGTATTCTCTGCTGAGACAAAAGCAGTTTGTTGTAAATACAGTGTATAGAATACAGAATACTGTTATTTTCAAAATAGATTTTCTAATTATATTTGCATGTTTGCAGTAAAATTCCTAAAATAACTAATGTTCCACTGTGTTCTGCAGTTAGTCTCAAACTGTGTTAGCGTTCTGTTTGGTGCTGGGCAGGTAGTGTGCTCAAGGTTTGCTGAAGCTTTTTCACAGAAAACAGCTGCCTGCTGCGGGAAATACAGTTGGCTAGAAAACCAAACCAATGACTTGAAAGAGTCAAAAAAGGCAATGTATAAGGAACTGCACAGTCAGGCGATAACTGTGTGTGGGTTTCTTACCATAAGACGCCTTTTCACAAAACATATAGCTGCTTCCAGAATTTGAATAGATTTTCTACACTCTTAAAAAGCATAGATGATTTAGACCATCATGGGTCACTGAAACATTGCTGAAGCCCAGGCTGAAAAGTATTTCATGAAAATGTTCATTTGTTGTCATACAATTGACCTTTAAACCTGAAATGGCTGATTTTTTTCCGGCCACTAGGGGCAGCAGAAACAAGCTGTAAACACAACACAGACAATTTATCGACTTTCAAGTTGATAAAGTGAACTAAAGAGTTCTGTTTATCTCTGCCCGGCAAACGTAGATCCAGTATCTCTCCTTGAAGCTCTGGTTTGAGAAACATTTGTGGCTCTTCAGCTGCTATGTAAATCCTCCATCAGCTAGTGTGTTCATCAGCTCATCTCTACCTTTGGCTGTCTGATGTTTGGTGCTGAACTGGTGGTTTACAGTGAGCTTTTTCACTGAAAACTGTTGTTGCTGGAAATGAGGTTGAGGAAAGCAGAACTTGGCTGTTAATTCTCTGTGGGTTTCATGCTTCAGATGACCCCTTTCACCATCATTGCTTGGTCCATTGTGAAATTAACACAGTGAAAAAGCAAAGATCATTTAGCCCAACATGGCACACAAAATGCTGCTGAAATCCATAATAAAACTGATTTGTTGGTAGAGGTAATATTGCCCTGTATTTTACGTTAAAATGAAGCATTCGTTCATATCAAACATGACTTGATTTATTAGATATTAAGGAGAAATGTGGAAAGAAAATGTATTATTGAGCTGTTTTTGCAGCTGTATTCCAGGTTAAATCTTTTTTGTTTCGCCAGCAAATGACACAGAGTGGCTAATAATGTTTCTCATCAATGCTCAGCTCAGTGAGTCTGCAAACTCATACATTCATTTAACAGATTGACACTTTATACCATCCACTGTATTTTCAGGTATGCGAATGAACATATTTCATTTATTCTTTGTACTTCTTGTGTTGTTAGGTGAACACTGAACCGTGATTGCAGCCAGCCAATCAGGGGCTTGGTGATTTAGGGAGGGTTGTCAGAATCTAGACAGTGGACATTGTGATGATGGCTCTGTGGTCGGCGCTAATGCACACAGCCCGCCACAAATCTTTTGGGAAAGCCAGACTGTGGCGTTTGTACAGTGAGCTCCTCTCTAATCAGCCTCTCTATGAAGAGAAAGTCTGGAGCAAATGAATAAATAATTGATTAGGTTTCACTGTGGATGAATTAGCCCAGTTAGAGAGTGCATTTTATCCTCTTTGATAAGCACTGTGCACAGTATTGCTACAGTATACTTTACCTAAGGGATATTATACATTCTACTATAAATAAAGTGTTGTAAAATGTCCAGTCAGCTGACACTATGTGTTGGAAGAGTGAGACACATTAACCCTTTGCTGCCATTCAAAACAATTAAATGTGAGCACAATTTGGTGAAAAAGGTTTAACACTGTGTATATTAGATGATCCATTTGAGACCATTTATGACATTCTGAAATAACCACATCATATTTGACATGCCACTGAAACGTGTGGCACTTTGCACCATGCGTTATGAACGTTGGCCATTATCTTGATGTTTAAATATGGTCATTAGTAAAATAATAATGTTAAGTGACTAGTGTTTCTGGTGCCGTCTTGTGAAGGTAGCCACATTTAACCATCTAGTCGACTAGTTGTGCACATCACATCTCAAAACATGAACTTATTTCAGTCAGACAGTTCACTCATGGTCTCTCCTGTCAGATGTGATTGTCCTCCCTGATCTTTCAGGGAGGACAAAAGGAGGAGGAGGGATGCAGCGGTGGGACAACAGCAGTGGGACAACAAAACACAAGGAAAGTTCTTTGACATGCTGTTGTCTCTGTGCCTGCCAGGAGCGCATCCACAACTGTTTTTCTTTTCTTTTTTTTTCTCCGCAAGATTGCCAGCATCACACACAACATGCTTCACCCGCCTCCCCAATGACATCTTAACTCACGCGTGATTGTGAAATAAGATGTGGCATGATTGGTTGGGGTCATGCATCACTGACCAAAACACGGCTACAGTTTCTGGTTTCTGGTCGTTGGATCTGACACGTTGACCATCGTCAAAGACAAAGAAATCATGTAGTGTGATCCCGGCATAACTAAGACAGCTCTCATCTCTCCTCCCAGTTTGCTACACTTCTTATCATGTGATCAAAAGTCCACACTTCTGATGACATCATCAGGAGTATTTTCCCATTCTTGATAAAGCTCCCCCAGAGCCACATTATGCATACCTTTTTCTTTTTTTTACAGGCTAGGTGAAACATCAGATGGCTCTGTGAAGCTGTGGAGTACAATTTAAAATGAATGTATTAATGCCACAAATTCACAGTAATGTGATTACCTCCACATTTCAGGCATAATAATGGTTTCAGAAGAAGAATTGCACTGAAACAACAGTATGAGCCTCCTAAAACCTTTATCAGTCAAACTCTAGTGTACTTAAACTCTGTCCATTTACTGTGCTCAGTGTAGCGGTGAAGACACCCGTCGGGGATTGAGGTGCTTGACTGGCAGCCATGTTGTACGTGACTCTCCAAGCCATTTGTTAAAATGGACTTTATTCTCGGGAAGTGGGGGATTATGCTGGGAAATGTGAGCTGTGCCTTGAACTCCCTCCACCCTGCCTGACAAATACAAACAGTGTGGATAGAGATGTGACTGCAGCACAGCACAAATCATGTCAGGACACAATGCCACAGTTTCTGTTCATTTATAAGGTGAAAATCTTATTTTGAGAATAATTCAAGAATACATCCATTTTCTATACCGCCTATCCCTTTCGGGGCCGTGGGTGGGCTGGAGCCTATCCCAGCTTCAACGGGCGAGAGGTGGGGTACACCCTGAACTGGTCGCCAGCCAATTGCAGGGCAACATGCAAAGACAGACAACCATTCTCACACACACACACACACACACACACACACACACACACACACACACACACACACTCACACCTAGGGGCAATTTAGAGTCACCAATTAACCTAATGAGCATGTTTTTGGTCTGTGGGAGGAAGTCGGAGTACCCGGGGAGAACCCACGCATGCACGGGAAGAACATGCAAACTTCACACAGAAAGGCCCCGCCCGGGGGCCTTCTTGCTGTGAGGCACGCGCACTACCTGCTTGCGCCACCGTGCCGCCCTAATTCAAGAATCTTTCAGTTATTTTCATTGTTTTTTTCATTGATGACTGTTTTCCCTGGTTCTTGCAGTAGATCAGCGTTAGCTGGAGATAACAACTGTGTAATGTTGATTTTAACGTTTGCAGTGTGCTTGAATTGAACTAGACTGATGTATGTCAGGTTTAGACCAGAGTTTGTTTGATGCTTTGTATCATGTGCTGTATGTTGTCCTGCCATCATTCTGCAATCTTGGTTCATTCACTCCTTTTGTTGCTCTGCTTGTCCTGCTGCCCAGCGGACACCACAGTCAGGTTTTTGTTATAGGCTCATTGTGATGGAAGCTCACATTTCAATGAAAGCTATTGTTATGGTGCTTTTGTCATGGTGCTCTCACAGCAGAGTTTCTTTCTCAGGGGGTTGTGTGACACTAACACAGGGAACAGGAGAGTTCTGTGAGTGGTATATGTTATGATGTACCAACAGTTTTGGTTATTTTGTGAGAGATGTTTGTATTTGTGCGTTTGCTGTGTTCTTGAAGAGGTTGGATGAAGGTGATATCACATATTTCTAAGCACCAGTCAATATTTGAATGTGATGAAAGCGGGTGGATTGTTAGCTCTGTCTTAGCACTGTCAGTCAAATCTGATCAAACCACACCCACACAGTCCTGATGGGGCAGGTAAGCTGAGTTTTGGTGTTATACTTACGTCGTTTCATCTCAGATTCTGGATATGGATGGGTGTGGTCAGAATACTCTGATATTATTTAGTGACACCCTCAGTGATGTCACAGGGTAGTGACACACCATGGAGGACACTTATGTCACATGATTGCAAGGCGAGAATCTAGCTGGTGGAGGTCAAGACAAGATTTCCAGCTGCTATGAAGTTTCTCTTTTAATTTGATTGCTGCTTATTCAGTCATATTTAATGTTATAGAAATACTTAAGAATTGAAACCAAGGGCTTTCAAAAATATAATGAAATATATCAAGCATAATTTCAGCATAATGTATTGAGAGCTCCTGGTGGCCCCTGTGATTATGGTTCAGAAAAGGATGAGTTCTGGTCTGATAACTATTAAGGTAAAATAGCTGGTTTACACCTGCAATGTTTTCCGTCTTAGATCACATCATTAAGAGAGTAAGGACGCTGTGATTATTTTTTTATACTTCATAGATATATTAATGCCAGTTCAGCAATGACCCATAAAAAGTAAAAAGGTGACAGTTATTGTGAACAAGCACATCATACATACAGTCAGGCCCGCTGCAGTTTATCACAGACAGCTGATGTATGATACAAAGAATTCAGGTATTTTATGATGGGCCCTGTTTTCTTATGTGTTGACTGAACCATTAACCTTTGAGACTTTTGGGTCAGTTTTTCTCTCACGAAACTATGAATGCATTTTTTAATGAGTGTATTACATTATACATCATTTTTTCCTGTGACTTTCTCTGTCATTCATGTCAATACACTGTCCTCATCAAACCAGAAGCCAACGAGGAAAGCAGCATTAACAGTCACACAGGTTGAAAACAAACCCCATGTCAGCTGCACTCACAGAAAAACAGAAGTGGTAAAATTATTCTCTGAACTGTTTGTTGTAAACATCCATCACAGTTAGAGACACATCCAGCTTTACCTCTCTGCTCTGAATGTTGTTGCTCACTATTTTCCTGTGTTATGAGGGACCATTTGTGACACTTCCACTGTGCCCCCTCTCAGTTAGGGCTGGGCCGATAGAACGATGGCGATATGTCTCACGACACGTCATCAATATCAATATAAAATGCGTTCGATAAAGCATTTGCTAATTTTTTTTTTCTTCGTCGGAAGAAACCTGAAGTTGCAAAGCGAGGTTGGTTGCATGAACAAAGGCACTAGCTCTCAGGTAACTGAGCAACGTGGGGAGTAATCGCTAATCAGTGAGAGAGACACGCTAACACGCCAATCATGTAACATTATCAAGTTCAGTTGCGCCGTGTCGTTGTCACGTGTTTGTTGCTGTGAGATGAGCGAGTGAAGAAATCGTTGATAGAACAGGGAAAGTCAGCTCGCCAGTATGGAGTTTTTTGGATTTTCTAAGTCGGACCGTAGTCAGACCAATGTGGTCTGTAACTTATGCAAGACTTTTGTCCCCACCAAGACCGGTAACACCGCAAACTTATTTAACCACCTTAGCCGCGCTCACTCTTTGGAGTGCAGCCGTATTCGCCAACGTCCGCCAACCGCAGCACCACCGCACACGCAGCAGACCACCATGCAGAGGTATCTGCTTCAGTGCAGAGGTTATAAACATCTCTTACACGTACTTTTTTTTTTCTTAAACACACTTGTAATAAAAATGTAATTGAATAGTTCATATATGTTTAGAGTAAGAAGAGTGACTAAAGTTGTTCATATGTCTAGGCTGGTTTTATAGTTCAGTCAGTGTTACTGTGCTGTTTATCATGTTTGTTTGTTTGTATGTTACAGATGTCAAGTCTACCTCAGTTTCTGCTATGTTTCCAAAACACTGCACATATTTGAAAACATTTTTTCAAATATGTTTTTCAGCTTGTGAACTTCCTGCACTAAACCTGCAGAAAAAAAGTTCTCAGGTTTCTCTCTGTTTACATTTTTACACTTTTTTTACATTTATTATTTGAGTGTTTTCCATGGTTGTTTTGACATTTCCTTTCTGCCTTGATAGCTGAGGGGATTATAATCAGAGGAAGGTTAAATTTAAAATAAAAATGTTTAAATTGAATGTATTTTTCTCCTGGTCCTTATTTTAAATAGGTCATAAAAAATATCAATAATTATCGATATCGACCAATGTAAAACACTTTACACTTTTCTATCGCAATAGAGTTTTCAGCCATATCGCCCAGCCCTACTCTCAGTTTGACCTGGAAAGAAAGTGGTTTAGATAATCTAAGTGTCTGACTTCCCTTGTTGATTGCTCTGATGGACTTTGTTGTAGTGATGTCTTAATGTTATTAAATCTTAGTAGTTTGATCAGTTAGGCAGATCTGGTGAACAAGGTTTGACTTCCATTCAATTTTAGGTGTCCCAAAAGCTCCGGTCTTACTAAGCGTGAACTGGTTTGTGCTTTTCTTTGCATTTTATTTTGTAAGTTTCCCTCTGAAGCACAGCATGCACTGACACTAATTAGGGCCTTGAGGTGGGTTCTGATCTTGAGGCTCTGTCTTGACGAAGCTCCCTGTCTAAAAGCGTAGTGTAAGACCTCCATGTGGCCATGTTAGTCACTACAATGTTATCAGAACTGATAGAAATAATAGACAAATGAGAATGCATGTGTAAACCTGAATTGTCCTTTAACAAATGTACTATAATGTCTGTTTTCACTTTTTAGTTATGAGTTTTTTCATGTGATGTACGATATATGTGATATATGATGCAGAGGGATGATGAGGCCAGAGGGTCACGAGTCAACGCCTTTGAAACAAGGTGTCTGTCAGAGGTATAGCAACTCAAACAAATGAGGTGGAGACAACCAATGACGACTGAACTTTGGACCTTGTCAGAGCACATGTGGGGCATTTCGCCGCTGTGTTCCCTCATTACTGTGAAAGGAGGAAACTGCTGCCATTCAGCATAACCGGCCTCAGCCTGTTTCAGCTCGTTGCACACATAGCCGGGAAAGAGAGGTGGCGAACGAGACAAAGGCAGACAGACAATCTCTGCGCTGATGTGTTTTCTTTTTCGGACTGATGTGTCTGAGACAGTCGATCGATAGCCTGGGAGGTGTCTCGAGCCCCCCACCCCACCCCCCACTCCATCACCACCATTACCTCCTCCAGGGAGCTGATTGATCTGAGAGCTGGTTGTCAGGGAGGATCGGGGCCCCGCAGGCAGCAAGGCACTGCTGTCTCCACTCAGCTACTAGCCATGTATCTCTGCATGCTACCTTGCTTACACTTTCATCTGCAGGGGAAACCAGCCAGAGAGCATGCTGGAAGAATCAGCTTGTGGTTGCAAAGCTTAAATGACTGTGTATATATACAAAAGGATCAAATGAACCCATGCCTCTAATGTATTCTGGCTGAGTGCCACGCCCAAATTGCAAGTCTTGAATAGGCTCTTTCCAGAATTGGTTATTTTGCCCCATTCAGCCATGTTTTCTCTTTGTCTAGATGCCAGACAGTGATGAGTGTAGTTTATTGAGCGTGGTCTGTCATTATGTTAAGCTGATGTCCATTACATGGCTCTGGCCCCAAGCTCTGATTGAACTCACAGCATTGATTTGCACTTACTGTCCATCACAGAGACGGTCCAGTCTCATTTTATTGCACAATATAAACAGTATGACATGTTTGACTAGAGAAATATTGTAGTCCTGTGTGCTTCAGTGGCTCAAGGATGGCACTGGAGATACCCATTCATAACTGAATGTGCTTGTGGTATTGCAAAGTAGCATCAGCAGTCGCAAAGTTACGTTTAGGGCTGACAGCCATGAGAGCCATGAGAGCCAGCTCTCTTCTCAGCTGTATTTCTCAGAATAATGCTGGGAAAACTACCAATACATTTTTAAATTTTCAGTATTTTTCGGTCTGTGAAGTTATATCTGCCCAGTGTTCATGGTCCAAACATTAGTTTATCCTCACAATGTTCTTACATTTGTGGTGCATGTAAGATTCTTTAAAAGATGATGTGAAAGCAGTCCATTCTGAGAGCTGTTCAGCTGTCGAACAGTCTTAAATCAGAGGAGTGAACTCTCCAATTATAAAGCAGCTTTAGGGTACAACAATGCCTGGCAGTTTAGTCTTACAACAGAAGCAATTTGCCCTTGCAATTGCTAATGAAGGGCAGGATTTGCTTGGACAGTGCTCTGTGTGCAGGCTCATTTGTGTCACAAACCCCATTTGCATAAATGTCCCTGTCTGATGCAGTTAAGAACTTTGCTGAAGTAGCTGAGGTGCAAAATGTTTGCATGCGGCTGGCAGAGAGGTTGACTGCTTTACACACATGTAGAACCAAACCATAGTAGCCTGATGAAGCTCTACACCATGTTTTAGAAAGACAAAAACTTGGGGAATATCCCTTCTCTTCCATGACCTTCTCCTGGTGACACTGATCTTGTCTTTTATTGAAATGGGACATTTTTTTTCCCCATCTGGCATAATGGTTTACATAACTGTGTGTCAGAGGTATTATTCCAACTACCTCATCATCTTTGAAACTTTCAGACTCACTCATTGTCATGGATATGAACTGGGATGGTATGAACCCACTTATTGCACACTGTATGCTTTCTGTGTGCATAAATACACTGAGAGAATTACTTTTTACTTTTTTTTTTACTTTTTTTGTTTTTTTTTCTCCAAGCAGCACTTGCCCCAATGTGTTAACAAAGAGCTTCCTGGTGAATTGGGAGCTCACAAACTGGTCAGAGTACACACACACACACACACACACACACACACACACATACACACATCTTTTTTTGTCTTTTTTTCACACAAAAAAAGACAAAAAAAGATCAATGTATTAGTAAGATGCTGAAAATGATATTTATCGATCATCATCAGTATTTTACAAATTACATGCCATTAGAGCTGCATTTGTTTTGATCTTCTCTCTTGTATTTAACATGCAGCCCAAAGTCATTGATTTTCTGTAAGATAAAGTTCATCAGAATGTTTAACTGTTATACTGTAATATTTCACTCTAAATGTCATCAAACACACAATAGTGAAGCCTGCTGGAAATGTACTTAAGATTTTAACTTGGTGATACAATGATGTCTTTTTTTTCTTTAATGAAGTCACCATATAACTACTGTTGATTCACCTGAAACAAGCAAGTTGATGCGTCCACACTAACACGTTTTCATTTGAAAACAAAGCACTGTTTCAGACACACACACACACACACACACACACACACACACACACACACACACACACACACACACACACACACACACACACACACACACTAAAAGGATGAAAGCAGTGTGCCTCCACTCAGGTGAGCTTAACAAAGCTAAATCATCATTCAGGCAGATGTTCAAGAGCCCTTTTAAAAGTTTTTTAAAAGCTAATTGTAGTTGTGAAGCAGTTCTGATGTCAAGCACTGTGCCGCAATAAAGACACAATGTTGCATTCAGAGCCAAGCAATATTGGAACGTAATGTCATTGCGCTGTCTCACAAAGAAAGAAAGAAAGCCGTTCTCAGGAGCTGAATACTTTCCTCTCCTGTTAGTTCACTCTGACAGCTTTACAGCCAAGACTGCCAACTGAACCTTCACTAAAACCCGCCCTCCTTAGGTATTGACGCCATGCCTAGTTTTAATAGGTAGTTAGTTCCTCAATTGTAATTGTAGTCAAGCTCTCCATTCTCGCACTGCACATACAGAGTTTACAGTTTTACCATCATCATTTCTGAAACTCTTGATTCCTAAACAGGATGAAATCAGTCATGAATCAACAAGAGAAGGCCTCTTATTTCTAGCTCACATCTGTGTTTACTTAGATCTTTCCATAGCCTGACAGCCATTAACTAAGTGGGTAGATTTATACTGAGGAGCACACTGGACTGCATCTGCATCTTTTTCCTTTTATTAATGTATTAAAACAAAAAGACAAAACCCTGACTAAGCTATCCGTGAAAGACAATAACAGAGAGAACATGAACAACAGTAAGATTAGGATTAGTGGTGCAGCATTTGTGTGTTGGTTTGGTCTTGGTGTTTGCAGGTGTGTGTGTTCTGAACAGGTGGTCTATGGAGCAGATGGATGAATGAATGAAAGAGAAAAAAAGCCTTTGGCCTCGAAAGGAGCACTCATGCTACGTCTAATTTTACTGCTTCCAGTCTTACTACTGCTGTTACTGTTACTTATATCTCCACTGCTGCTACTAGCACTTCTACTTCCACTCACAATAATAATAAGGCGTGAGGGTCGGGGTGGGGCCACCGGGGCACCGTCGGGCAACTCCAGAATAACTTCTATGAAATATGAATTTATTAGCTGCTGTAGCCATGTTGTCATGTTTTGTTCTGTTAACTCATCAGTCCAGCTTTGTTTTGCCCCCAGACCCTTTTAGGAGGCAAATTTACCGAGGACTGACATGTATAAGGGTCAGAAAAATTCTTTGTGGTTAATCAGTGACTCGCTAATGTGAGCTAATGCTAATGCTAGAGAGTTGAGAAGTTCATCTCCAGCAGACATTTCAATTTGACATGCTGTAAAACATATCTAAGACCTTAGATATGTACTTAATGGCTGCTTACATGATGAAATAGAGACTGAGGTTAAAGCTACATGTCGCTGACATAGCTGTTTAGAGGAACAGCATCGTTTGTGTAGTAGATAGTCATATAGTATTACTAATAAAATGCAAAAAAGAACAACGTGGAGGCTAATTAAGATTGCATTTGTTCTAAAAAAAACCCCTTGAGTTGTTTGGATGCTCACTGTGGAAGAAAAACATATTTGGACAAGCAATGCAGTGGTTAGGGTTTCTCCCCGTTTGAGAAACTCAAAACAAGTCCTATTGAAAATGAAATGAATGTATTTGTGACTGGTTTTTAAAGATTTCTGTCTTCAGTAGGAACCAAAGGGCTCAAGCCTGAGAGCCACAGACAGGATGGGGAAGTCAGAATAGACTAACACAGTGGTCTTTTCATGGGGTCTGTTGACAGTAATAAAAATCTAGAATAATGCCAGGCTAATCTTTAAATAATGCATTCTGTTCATCACCTCACTTTTATTTCAGACCTCACACCCCTGCATGACAACAATTAACAGTTCAGTAGTGTTTCTCTTTCTCTCTTATTCTCTGTTTTGTTTGCTTCCAGTCTATTTTCATGCCATCACAGGAAAGAATTGTGTGTGGCAATCTGATACACCATAATGGGAGTTCAGACAATTTTCCAACAGATGACAAGCTCTCACTGAACAATTACAGAGACATGAGAATAACGAATCACAGCTCAAGAACAAGACAGTGTATGTATTGATATGAATATGTGCATGTAAAGAAGCACACAGTCTATTCTCTCTCAGCCAGTGCTGCTCTCCTGACTATTTGTCTCTAATGAGATCATCGGAGCCTCCTTTGTTTCTATGGCGACACCTCCAGTCATCTCCGCTGTGGTTTCCCCTTTCCAAGCGTCTTTCCCTTCTCTCTCTCTCTCTCTCTCTCTCGCTCTCTCTCTTACTCTCTCTCTCCCCCTTCATCTGTTGTCTATGCATCCTTCATATCTCTCCCGTTCTGTGCTCATCTTATCATCTGTCTCTCCAAAGTGCTTTCAGCAGCATCATCAGCAGCAGCTACTATACATCTCCCTCAGGGACATATTGAGAATGAATCTGTGTTATAGTAGTAAAGACAAAGGTGGGTAATATAGTGGAGTCTCCTGTGTTTTGCAATCATCATGACATAATAACCACAATTTTAAGCAAATATCACATGAGTTTTTACTGCCACCCATAGGACAAAATAACCATAACATGTGGGGTAACTGATATGGTTGTTTATTGAACCCATATAACACTGAACACACCACGTTTCTCATAGATTATAGCAGATCAACATGAATCAAATTAGACAGTTACAAAAAAAGATAAGGACTATCGTATTAGTTTAGTTATGAGGGTCATCCTGTTCTAAATCTATTGGGACATAAACTTGCTGTATTTATTCTTGACGTAAACAGTTAATGTGAGTCCTGCTGTGTTACGGACTCTGGAAGTAGGACTCAGATGCAGAGACGGTAACACAGTTTATTTTGAAAAAGTAACAACAAAAGAAGTAACAACTGAGGGAGCCGATATAACGGGAACGGAGAAGTCAGTCTCTGCTGGAGGACACTCGACAGCTTCTAATGAAAAAACACAAAACTCCGTTAAGGGAAAGCACACAGGCAAAAGTCCAAAAAATAAACGCTGGAGAAAACTCGACAGCCACCACACAAAAAACAAAAATCTCCACTTGGGGAAAAACTCACAAGGCAGGATGAAACTCAGGTGCTGGAGAAAACTCGACAGTCACTGGTATGGAAACAAAAGCTCCGCTGGGGGAAAAAGCACACAGGCAAAACAAAAGAAGCACAAGTGCTGGAGAACCACTCGACAGACACTAGAACAAAAAACTCCGTAACGGGTTAGCACACAGGCAGGAAAACAAAACTCACAAAATCACAGCGTGCATGAAGGCAAGAACAGCTGGAGAACACAAGGCAGGAACCTGGAGATAAATGCTGAGGCGAGAAACACAAGCATGAGCAAAGTGACCATCTGGCATCAGAGTGTGGGAGAAGCATGCTTAAGAAGGAGAGTCCTGATTAGAGGAGATAGGTGACAGGTGTGTCAGGAGCTGCTCAACCCCAGCAAAGATCAGCCCTGCCCCTGCCTTGTTCCAGCCCTGAAAAAACACACAGAACAAAATCAGAGCAGATCACCAAACCACGGCCACAACATGCTGAAGATGCACATCACCGTGTTTCCGTTGTTGTGCTGTCACGATAGTGGAATTTTTAGATTTCTGTAAAGATGAGTATAACAGGGCAATAATATGACAATGAGGTATGACTTTTCTTTTTTTGGCTGGTAGCAGAGAAAAGCAGAATGAGTCAAGTGAACATTAATAATTCACACTTTCTTACATTGATGAATTCTTGACGTGGTGCACCTGTTCAAAAATACCTTTCCAGCAGGTCTTATAAACCTGCTTATAGGGCCCGCTGCATGGCCCTCAGGCTGTTCCCGTTCTGCCAGGCCTGCTGTATTTCTCTCTGTATTGAGCTTGGAAAGTTCTGTGGCTGTGATTAATACAGATCTTTAATTACTGCAGGTTAAGTGCAGTGCAAAGGGGAACACGTCTCATCTACATCTTCTTTAGTTGGCTGTGTGAATAGAGGATTTGTGTTTCTATGACTTTGGTGTTTTTATTATTTCACGCAGTTCTTCTTCTGTTACTGTCTGTTCTTACGCTCGTCTGTCTCTCAGTTCTGAGAGGTCAGCTCTTGTCTTTCTCTTCCTCCACTTGATATCCCTCATAATTCCTCATGTCCACCTTCTGTCTTCTTTACTCTTTCTTCCCCTCTCGACTGAATGGCACAAGAATATTCTTGGGATAAAAGAAAAGTGCAGTCGGAGCAGAGTAACAAATGCACTGTTAATCTGATTTGTCACCGAATCTGAACCCTAGAAACCCTCCTCTCCTCCCCACTGCTCTGGGATGATATTTACTGGGCACCAAGCCAAGTCCAAGTATGGCGCTGTCATAAATATTCAATTGAATATGAAATTTCGGGGTCAGTCAGTGTGAGCAGAGAATGCAGTATTGAGCTGCTGCTGATATCACAACACGACATCAGGCTGGATCTTTTTCTCTGGGTGTAAATAAAACTTTGACTCAGTGTTCAGTGAAGGAAACTGTTTGTCAGAATGTGCCGTCCACCACCTGGACCAGAACAGAAAGAGCATTATCACAGAGCTGTACTGTGTCAAAACATGTATTCATGTTTTGTCACGTAGTACTGCATTTCTGCTGTAGGCTGTCTGCTGATTTGTTACCAGAGTATTTGAAACATTAGTGTGAACTGTGGGGGACAGAAGCACACCTTAGCATCTGGTCTGCCAGAATTGTAGTAGAGGAAGAACGCAAGCTGACCCACTGGCCATGCTGGTAATAGCAGTGATATGTGGTTTTATTCACTATGTTTACAGATGACATATCAAAGATGTAACACATGGCTTAACATGATTAAGACTATATGCAAAAGACTGTTTTATCTGGAAGCTCTGCTCGGGGATAGTTGGTCCAGTTTGACATGCATCGATGCTCTTCTCTTTCAGACGTCTGTTTCATCTGTTTTGTATGTGTCCCTTGTGCTTTAGTTGGAGGTAGATTACAGAATGTTGACCTGAAGACGTTCCCCTTCTATGCTGAGACACGTGCCTCTTCTGCAGTAGTTTCTTCTTCACCATGTATAGATTAGAACAGGGAGAGGGAACCGCTGACTGGAACTGCAAATATGTTCACTTCCTTTCGTTTACTTTTCATCCCCTGAAACCAAATGCACACCTTAGCACACTCACCAGCATATTCAGATGTCACACAGGCCTTTGTAGGAGAATGCAGTGTTTCCCCTTTCCCATTTTTAATTTTGCTGTGAATGATTTCATGAGTAATGAAATCATTTACCCATATCTCTTGGAAAGCGCGACAGTCCAGATCTACTTATATTTTGTTGACAGCCGCCTTGATGCACTGATGTGATATTAACTGATACGTGTGTGTTGCATTCAGGGACCACTTGGAGGACTTTGTTAGTCTACTATTTTATGCTATTTACCTTATGTTGTCACAGGTCATACACAGCCTAGAGACCAGATATTCCCCACCCCTGGATTAAAGAGTGACACTAGAGTGGATTTTCACTCCTGCCCCGTCCCAACCCCAGTAAGGGATGCCAGAGTAAAAAAAATCCTGTCCTGCCCCAATCCAGGGACGATGACACCCATCCTGTTCCTGAGTTGGTGTTTTTATTTATTTTGTTTTGTGAGGGTAGTCTTTTCATGCTCTTGCTAACCTTTTCAGATTACTTTTCGACTGAGGTGAAAAGAGTACTACAATATTATACTCAAGTAAAATTACTTGTGTAATTGTACAAAAAAAAGTAGAGTAAAAAAAAAAAGTAGATAAAAGTAAGTCATTTAAATTGCACTCTAAGTAAATGTTTATCTGTTTCATTTTTAAATTATTGGTTGGTTATTATTGTTAAACTGTTGACCATCCTCTGGTTACAGTTGCATTTAATGTCAGTCCAACATTACACCACAGCACCGAGCCCTGATGTCCAAACCAACAGTAAATTCCATTTGTATAGACAGATTTTGCAGCCAGTAGACAGCACTAATAATCAATACAGCAGCCCTCCTCTCTGTAGCCTCACTAGAATTAACCAAAAAAGAGGACAAAACTCAGACTGTTGGATGGGTGCAATAAGAAAGGAAATGACCTTGATCATTTTAACAGCAGAATAAAACATCACCAAAGCAGACAACAATGGAGATATGTCAACAATATAAACTCCACAGCAGCTGCAGTGATCATTGTGTCTGTAGTAGTGCTGTCAAAAATATCGCGTCATTAACACGTTAACGCAAATCAATTTTAACGGTGTCATTTTTTTTAACTGCAAGATTAACGCTCTTTGTGACCTAGTGAACTTGTAGTTTTTTATAAGCTGTGGCCACAGCTAGTAACGTTAGAAAAACTACAGGATCTGATTGTAAACTGGAAACAAAACAATAGGCATGCCCCACGCACTTGTTTGGTCTTTTCTGCTCGCTAGCTGTCAAAGAGTAAGCTACCGGTTTGTGTGGATGTAAAGTGCGAACGCCGAGATGGATGCTAACAAGATTCTGAATGGAAAGTTTAGTTTCAAAAAGTTTCCAGATGTGTCAAATGACAAGACCAAAGTTATCTGTGTGTATTGTCGATGTGAACTGAATTATCAAGGTAGAACATCCAGTCTGAAATACCACCTGATGGCCAAACGCGCGGCTAATGCGAATTCTCCGCTGCCTCCTTGTCAAAACCAGGTGACAATGGATGGCTTTCGACAGAGGCATATGGATGCTATTATGTTCAAAGGAAACTGAAGACAGGAAAGTTTAAGCCATGGTTTAACTGCACTATAGCCTGAGTCCTAGTTTACAGTGATGTGCACTTTGTAACTTTATTTTGGATCACCCTGTTTTGATCACTTAGAAAGGGTTGTTGAAGGGGCTTTTTTGTAAACAAGTATTTATTTTTTTGTCGTCTGTTTATTGACAGTGTTAAATTGTGTGAGATTTGATTCATTCAAATGTGAATGACTGCTCAAAGTGAGAATGTTAGTGTGAAATATAACACTACACCTTGTTGTTTTCAATAACTATGTTATAGTTAACTATGGCATTCATGAGATAATCACGATTAAATATTTTAATCGATTGACAGCACTAGTCTGTAGTTGTTACGTACTCACCTGTCTGAGCATCATTTTCAGCTTTGTGCACCCTGACGTCCTCAACAATCTGCTCAGCCTCTCTGTCCCACTGTTGCCAGTCCACTCCACCTCTCTGTCCCACTGTACCCAGTCCACTCCACCTCCCTGTCCCACTGTACCCAGACCTCTCTACCTCTCTGTCCTACTGTACCCAGTCCACTCCACCTCCCTGTCCCACTGTACCCAGTCCACTCCACCTCCCTGTCCCACTGTACCCAGTCCACTCCACCTCCCTGTCCCACTGTACCCAGTCCACTCCACCTCTTTGTCCCACTATAGAATATTTAGAGACACACAGGGACCTAAACCTGTGCTCACCATATTTGGCAAACCGCACTGTAGCTGAGATACTGTACACAAGTATTGGGAAGATGAATAAACTGCTGTTCCTCCAGAAATAGTTTCAGAATGTAATCTGTGCTGGAGGGCTTACAGAGAATCATCCTACTTTTTAAAATATTACTCAACATGACCAAATAAAATGACTGTATATTCAGCAGAATCTCAATTCAAAACATCATTGTTTGCTTCAATAGCGTATTTATTGTCACCCATCAATACCTGGAGACGGTCACAGTCTCCTGACCCACACCAGACCTGTAGTAAACTTTATTCCCACACTCAGTGTCTTTTTACTGTAAGATCATGAATTAAAGAAGGGAAGAAGCTCTTTGCTCTGTTGCGCTCATCCTTCACCTCGCTGGACTGACTTCATAGCACAGGATGTTCATATGGGTGCTGCTGATGCCTTGCCTGAGCATCTGTCCCAGATCTCACTCTGTGGTGACGATTTCTGGGAAATCTGAAGGCCTGGGATGCTGTGACAATGTGTTACTAATGCACTTTGATCCAGAGTCTATCATGGTGAGTCGTCATTCTGTGTACAGTCTTACATTTTAATCAGATTTTTACAGAGAATGCATGTTTCCCGTGCTGAACACCTGCTCTCTGTTTGATCTTTCCTGAGAAATATCCTCACTTTAAATATCCTGCAGTTCAGTTTTCTGCTTTGTTTGGAATTCATTAAAAACATTTGTTGACTACCCAAATTTACTTACACCAAAAATCCATGAATGACTGTTAATTCAGGCCTTTCAGAGGAAACTGCTATGAACTGAAACCTGTATTGTGTGACAGAGTATACAGTATGGGTATGTGTGCACGTGCATACACACATGTCCGGTGTTTTTGCAGTGTGCATGCCTGTATACGTGTCTGCTAATGAATGTGTCAGTGTGTGAGTTTTATGTGGCTGAGCTCAATGTCTCTGCCCGACATAATTGGCTGTTTTCCACTTCACCTACTGCAGCCTGCTGCTAATGGAGCTCCCAGGTTGGGCTTGTGTGGGAAGACTCCGGCTGAGTGTGTGATGCTCTTTTACAGGCTCAGCATGCCAGTTATCTAATTCAGCCCGACTATATGCTGCCTGCCCGCCTGCGTCACTGAATACAGGGCCAGTAAGTTGTGTGTGTATGTGTCTGCACATGGAGTGCTTTCCTACACAGCTGTAATTACAGAGTTAGTGAACCTCCCCTGGAATGCAAATAATGGACTTGTAATTCATGTTGAGTGAGCTGTTGGACAAACTGGCAAATGAAATTGACAACGCGCTGCATATTAAGCACTTGTCTTCCAGAGCTATAGTGTTGTGTGTATCAAATCATTCAGCAGGTAAGGCCCAATAAAAACCATCTTTAATCGAGTGTGAAGTATGCACTCGTTCACTAGCAGTCGTGTAATAGACACTGCTGGAGATGAAGCAGCTCATCATGGCAGAACAAAGCTTTCAGCTCTGATGTCAGAGCCAAAGCCTATTACGACTTTGCACCAAGAGTGAACACAGAGAGGATTTCACACTGGAAAAGAATTCTGGGAGCAACAGCAATAGCAATCCATGTCTTGTATGTTTTGCTAATATCGTAAATATGCAATCTGCAATTTGATCATCTGAATTGATCAGTGGTGCAAAGTAAGAAAGTCCATTTACTTCAGTGCTACACTTAAGCACAGTTTCCTAATTTTTCATTCATTTATCTGACAGGTGTAGTTACAAATTACTTTACATATCAAGATTTTCAAAGCCTACAATGACCAAAACAGTGTACCTCATTGTTACACCTTAATATTTTCTTTTCAGAATAATTGTTATACTTATGTGTCAGCATGGGCATACTTGTCTCATGTGTAACATAAGTTCTTTTATTTAACTCATCTGCAGAGAGAACCAAGTCTTTGAAACAGGCTTATATAAAACACATACTTTATTTATACTTCCCTGTTTTATTTGAAGTATTTTTTTAATCATATTTTTGTCATTCTTCTGATCTGCCTCTGTTTTATTCTGCTGTTGGGCCAAACATAACACTTCCTCCATGTTTAACAGTCTTGTTAAATTCAGTGTACATTGATGTGCCCTTCCACAGCAGTGATTCCATCAGTATGACAGTCATGTCATACTTACCACTCTGCCCGCTCACAGCAGAAAGTAGCTCAGTCAAATTCTTCCCAGCATCCTCACATGGGGAGTATTCACAGGGTTATTTGATGAGCTGCAAGCTAACATGCTCATCAGTTCTGTACTGTGCCTTTTTGTCCAAGCTATAATAACGTTCTCAGGAATTTACATCATTTAGTTCAGTAAAAAGTTACTGAAGAGGGAAAGAGCTTGTTAGCTCGGTTGTTAATGCGATAATAAGGTCATACAGATTATCAACAGATGCACATGTACCATTGACTCTTTTGTGGAGAACTTCTATTTAAGAATGAATGGTAAACTTATATCTAATGTTTTAGCCTAGCTAGTATAGTTCCTTGGTACATTCAGTATTAATAGTTGTGCAGCAGGGTGTCATTTGAGTGCTGAGAACGGCTGTTAAAAGCACACAGCCAGGCACTGCAAAATTCATTGACTTAGTTAAAGTTAATACATTACAAAGGAGTGCCTGTGTCACTTCTTTGCAGCCTCTCTCTCTCTCTCTCTCTCTCTCTCTCTCTCTCTCTGCTGTTACATTGTCAGGCATGCAGGCTTCCACTGTCTGCCACCTCTCACTCCCTTTTAACATTTGTCGGTGATTGCAGAGCTTGCACTGAGTAGTGACCTCAGATTTCTGTTGTCAATGTTGATGATGAGTTGTTGGGATCCTCCTTCTCTCTGGTCTGAGAGGGATGATGGATCGGTACAGTGGCTGCCTGGTCCATGGCTGAGGAGAGGGAGAGCCCAGGAGAGCCCTGAGCTCAAAAACTGCACTGTACAGGTGGAAGGCAGATTGGAAAAATATGAGTTGGGAGAAGGGGCTGCAGAATGATGATATACAGCATGAGACAAAAGCGATGTAGCTCTACCAGTCATTGTGGGTAATGTTTTAAATTATTGAGTAGAGCTGCTTTATGTGAATTTTTTTGTATCAGTTTGGTAAAGTCATGAATTATTAGATATTTAGTTCAGTGGATTAGCAAAAGTTTTTGTCATTTGTTATTTTAACCAACTTCTTTTTCTGCAAAACAAAACACGTACTGTAGCAGGGCTGCAATCTGGTCCAAGCTACTCTACAGAAATTGGTGTCTCTGCCTTCTCTATCTTCTCCAATAAACCATTTGTCCGCATGTAGTTATCTGTGAAATGACGTCTTTTTCATATTAAATATTATTAATATTTGAATTTGCTAGAGGCATTACAATTAAATATTAGCTTCCATCATAATCAATGATCCTGTCAGCAATTGGATTTGAGATCATACAGCAAGTCAAAAATCTGATTTTCCATTTAGCTGATTATATAAATTCAACGTTGCTCAAATTAAAGTATTGTGTGTGACAGTATTGCTTGAATTTAGGCACAAACATAATTCCATACAGGAATTCACCATGTCTCACACATAAACAAACTTTATGCTTAAACTTTATGAATCTGCTTTGTAAATCAACACACAAGAGAAAAAGTAGAGAGGATGCTATTCAAAGACACAGCTGAGCCAGTGCAAATGATCCCATGGTCAGGTTGGATTTTTGTACAGATTGAACAAAAGAGCTGTAACTTGATCATTAGTGAGCTTTAAAGATGCAAGTGGGCTGATTTTACAGATGTTCCCCTCTGTTTCCAGTCTTTATGCTAAGCTAATCAAACTGTGTGCTTGCAGATAGATATAAGAGTGCTATCAGTCTTCTCACAACAACACTCAGCCAGAAAGCAAATAATTATATTTACAAAATTATCAAGCTATTCCTTTCAGTTGTCATTTAGATGATTGTTAAACTGAAGCTATCTCAGCTCAGGTGTTAAGTCTTTGATCACATGGTTACAACAGACTTTATTGCTTAGATTTTAGGTGATGGTACCAATCAACCATTGCAGTTCAAATGAAAACAAACCCATAGCTCCCCTTCTCCCCCCCACCTCACTGATGCTGTGCTGTTGTGTATTGGAAGTTGTTTTTCCATCAGCCTTTCACTCCAACCACCATCACTGTTAAATCTCCTTTGCACTCTTGTTTTGTCCTGTAAACCTAACTGGCTTCATGATGGAGCTGATTTCCTGCCAAACCTGGCCTTCTTGTATTTTTAATAGACAGCAGGCTGGCAGCAGTCTACTACACCTACATACACCAACTATATCTTACAACATGTTGCTGCTATCTGCCTTATCTCATCTTAACACTGGGCCAAATGGAGCAGGTTGTAGCTTTAAGTTGAGAAACCAGTAAGCAGTATGATTAGATGAATACAGCAAGGTCAGCTCAGACCGGATCATCCACCTTTGAAGCTGATTGAGCAGAAAAGTTCAGTCTATGACTTTCAATGCAGACGTTTGTGAAAAAATCTGCACTTGAGGTCCATTTCCACACTAGCTTTTTCCAGGTACCAGTACAATTAGCTACTGAATGGCAGCCTCTGTGTGGTCAAAGCTGTGGTGCCAAGTTGGGAGAACTTCATCCATTATCAGCTGGCAAATAGCTGTGTTTGCTCTTAAGCAGTGTTTACCATCTCTCTCTCTCTCACCTCACATTCAGTTGTGTTTACGGTAGAAACAATGGAGCATTCACTATTCTCATGTATCTATTATATCTAATATAACCAGGTGACTGTAGTTCCATGTGACAGACTTCATTTGGCTGTGTACATGGTAACCCTCTCCCCTCTGACGCTGAGTCATCTCAGTCTGAAGAGGACTGATATTCCCCACACAGCCCTCTTCAGGAACTGTAAACAAACAGTTTTTACTAATTGATAATGGAGATAATTTGTTTGACTCATACACTTCTTTCATGTCGTCTAAGTTTATGTGTGCAAGTATAAAGTGTTATAAGGCTTCCCCCGGGCTCCTGCTTTGATAGATACTTTATTGAAGTTATAAAGGCGCATCTTTTTTATGGTGTACATTCTGTCTTCATCTTCATCAGTTAACCAGCAGTGTTACCTGCTTCCTCTCTAAATAAGCTGTGCTGGTGTTATGAATATTGTAAGGTCATTATAATTGTCATTATTTTGCCCTTAGGACTGTACAGAGTGGTTTAAAACTTCCAAGCTTCATTCGTAAAACATTGATATTTGATTTCCAAATCAACATTCAGTTGATCATGAGGCTGTTTTTGCAGCTTCAGCTGTGTCTGCTGCCTTAGCTTCAAAGCACAGCTCTGCTTGCTCAGCGGAGCGGCTCCAGCCAGCACATCACTTCTGTGGCACACTAACCTTCAGCGTTGATAGGCTATTACTCGTGACATGCAACCATTAGATAGCACTGTGGGCAGGACATTGAGCAAGACCAGAGACTGCTGATAGATGGGACTCCCTCAAAATTTGGTATTTCACCCATTTTGATCCAAGATACTACACTGATATCAGAGTACAGACCCCTCATCTGTGTACAGCCCCAATTCTGAAAAAGTTGGGACGCTGTGTGAAACATAAATAAAACATAATGTGATAATTTGCTAATCCTTTTTGACATTCACTCAAAAAAAAACCCTCATCCCTGTTTGAAGTGACAGTTAGGCTTGAGGCTTCCTGTTGGTTTAATCTGTGGGTTAAGGCAAAGATTAGGTTAAAAATCATCCTTGTAGGCCACAGTTTTTCTAGCCTATCCAAAAAAGTGATCAGCCGACGAGAACGTGCATGAGGCACACAACATCAGTGCAATAGCTAAAGTCCAGACAGCAGACAGAGAGGAGGCTGCATCAGAGCTCTAACTAAAGAAATATGTTGAAAGAGATCTTTTGTACTTAAGTTGATCAAAGTGTTGAGTTATATCCATTAAAGAAAGTTGAGTCAACAAAAAAGACAAACTCTACATACATAAATATAAAGAAGGAAGAAGGCTGCAAGATACTATTGCAAACTCCAGAAAAATAAAAACAAGTGGCTGTTTGTTTCTCTGTCATTGCAACCCGAAAACCTCTTTGTATATAAAAACACACTTGCAAATGCCCACACTGGTCAGATGCTAGAGTCGGTGGTGTTGTCTTTACTTTTACATACCACTGTTAGCAAGTTGTCCTTGATTTGTAACATGCACACCAGCCCTAAAAAATGACTGATAATTCATAATTCACCTTGAGTTTGTACCACATACTGAAATGGATGACTTGTGAGATGATTGAAAATAAAAAGCGTATTTGTATTTCTACTTAGAAAATTCAGTGGAAGTGCTGCCAGTCTTTTCTTAAGTAGGAGGCTTTCTTTTCTGTCATTTCGGATCAAAACTGTTGTCTTCACATTGTGTCTGTCGAGCACATCAGTGGCTGAAGGACCTTTTTGAATGGTGATGAACACACGGCTGCTGGAGAAGCCAGAGACACAGTCTGAGCACTTGCTCTACAGATATGAGAGGTGATCTATTTTTCTCACAGCCAGATACTGTAACCTATACCTGCATTTATATTGCATGTGCAGAGGCTGCTCCCTCTGCTCAGTCTGTCTGTCTTGCTGCTGCACAACATGAGAGAGAGGCTTTTTCTGTAATTGAACTTGACCATGCTTTGGAATTGTTTGCTGTATTATGAAGATCATTTCTGGGTCATATTTTTTCTTTTCCTTTTTTGTTTTTCCTTTGATTTCATTAGACTTTCTCACTATATGAGATATTTCATCTTCTCCCTCTAATCTTGGCCTAGCAGAAGCTACAGGTTGTTTGTTGGCACAACACTTGCTCGCTTGGTTCTCACAAAATATATTTACATTGTAGTCAATTGCATTGCCAAAAATATTTTGGAAGAAACAGAACTTTTGCCTGGATTCCACTCATTGGCAACATCTGTAGGACAAAGAACACAAACAATTCAATTAGCTGCAGTTGTTCTAGAAATATCAATGGTCACTTCAGTCCACACTGAAACATGTCCAATATTTGATGGACAGCCATGACTTTCCTACCAATATTCGTGGTCCCCAGAGAATGAATCCTACTGAACTCAGTGATTCCCTGACTGTCCCTGTCGAATGACCAGCAGGTCATTATTTTAATTTTATAATTTTAATTATCCTGTGAAAGAACTCGCTCTGCTGTTTGCTGCTCTCCTCTGCCTCCCTGTCACTGCTTACTTCCTGCTGCTTCGTCATCAGCAACAAACATAATGTGCCATTTTTATACCTTGATTTTTGTTTTCTGTCTCTCTCTCTCTCTCTCTCTCTCTCTCTCTCTCTCTCTCTCTCTCTCTCTCCAGTCTCTCATTTCACCAGCACTCCTGTTGGTGAAATTTGACCTTTGTCTCTTTGACCTACTGTGGCTTGAACGTCATTTCTAAGCCACTTTGGACAAATGCGCCTGCCAAGTGAATAAATGTAAATGTACAAGTTTGGTTTCTTTCACACATTCCTCTTCATGTGTCATCACATTAAAGAGTGAAGTGAAGGCAGATGCTATGAAGCAGGAGTGATTCTGGATTTAGGGCACCATTGTCGTGAGTATGCAGAAACCCCCCCTGGGACAAACAGAGAGAGAGATTTCTGGCTGTGTAGCTGCTCAGCCGGGAAGAGTCATGACAAGCTTATGAAGAACTTCTGCTGTGAATGATTAACATTTACACTTAGAAGTGCTGTTCTTCCTCTGCCTGCCCCTCCTCACTGCTGTACAGCACTCTGCATACCAACACACCATGACTGTTATTCCACATGTGCCTCCTGACTGATGCACACACTGCACAGAGTTGGCTGTACCCATGAGGCCCTGGCAGGACTGGATTAACGCTGCAGTCTCTGAATGCATGAAATTGCTTGTTGTGTCATATGACTGTAATAACCCATCCCACATGGAAACACACGGCAGCATGTTAAAGCAAATTTTCAGAGCTCTGTATTCACATCCAGTTGTGTGCTTTAATATTCTGTAATGGCAGACTTTTTTCTTCTGATAAAGTTCTTCAGTATTTTAATCTTTCGATTACTGAAGAAGTTTAAATTCTGTTAAATGTATTTAGGAACCCTGTCTTATGAGCGTTAGAATGATGTGGAGTTAAACTTGTGGTGGTCCAGGCAGGAACGTACTAGCAGCAGCTGTCACTGAAGCTGTGATAATACTTTGAATTGTAATAACAGTAGTAATAATATTAAAAGATCACTCCAGTGATGTGGTTTTGCACTTTCATGAAGTTGAAAACAAATCAGACAGATTGAAAGAATGAAAGATAAAAATCAAAAGAGCAGGGTCTGAGATCATCTGATCATGACTTTTAGTCTCCTGTTTCTATCCAAAAGCACAGGATCCTACACTTCCCATAATGCAACTGCAGGTTGCACGTACTACAGCAAAATGGTCTGTGCTTTGAAAAAAATGAGTGTGTGTGTGTGTGTGTACGTGTGCGTGTGCGTGCGTGCGTGCGTGCGTGCGTGCGTGCGTGCGTGCGTGCGTGCGTGCGTGCGTGTGTGTGTGTGTGTGTGTGTGTGTGTGTGTGTGTGTGTGTGTCTGAAACAGTGCTTTGTTTTCAAATGAAAACGTGTTAGTGTGGACGCATCAACTTGCTTGTTTCAGGTGAATCAACAGTAGTTATATGGTGACTTCATTAAAGAAAAAAAGACATCATTGTATCACCAAGTTAAAATCTTAAGTACATTTCCAGCAGGCTTCACTATTGTGTGTTTGATGACATTTAGAGTGAAATATTACAGTATAACAGTTAAACATTCTGATGAACTTTATCTTACAGAAAATCAATGACTTTGGGCTGCATGTTAAATACAAGAGAGAAGATCAAAACAAATGCAGCTCTAATGGCATGTAATTTGTAAAATACTGATGATGATCGATAAATATCATTTTCAGCATCTTACTAATACATTGATCTTTTTTTGTCTTTTTTTCTTTTTTTGAAATGAGTTATCTTAACTTAGTATCAGGCGAGTCACCTTTCTTCATGTTATCTCGAAATGAGGATAATTTATTGTGATAAGAAACGAATGAAACAATGCCAAATGGAAATGAGAGTTAGAACGCATCAATAGACCACCGAGTGGAGAAAGGATTTCACTTGGCTTTCAACTTTCAGTGAGGATCAGCAGCTCTTGTTGTGTTGCTGCTGCAGGGAGGCTCCAGAAGAGATTCAAGGAGACGACCCTTAAATAATGAGTCCCTCTATTAAGTGAAGTCTGCTCACAGACTCCAGTCCAAATTTTACCGCATCAACTTCATTGATTTTTGGAATTATTTGAAACTATTCATCCATGTGGCTGCAAACCCCACCAGAGGTGGCAGTTCTGCCTGCTGAGCCTTGTGGACCTGCTCAGATTGTGTTTATTTGGTCATTTTTCCTTGACTGCCTCTACCATGAGTGAATAGGCTAAATGGTTTCTATTGTTGTCTGTTTTCATTGTTTTTTATTGTTGGGATTTCCTACTTTTTTGTGCTGTACCAGTTGTGATTGGCATTGATCAAAGATTTGTGGCTATTTTTTGTCAAAAGATACATTCATCCTCACATGACCAAAAGTGTGTTGATGTTGTAACGTCTGCACATGGGGTTTTATTTTGAAAATTTACCTGGCTTCCCACCTGGCTCCATCTGCTGTGCGTGGAATGACGTGTCATCTGTCAAAAGTAGTCGTGGAGTGTATTCTCCTAGCAGAGCAGAGCAGAGAGCACTTCTGAAGAGTGCGTGGGACACACACTGTCTGAAATGGCAACGATCAGCTCCATCGCAAGTGTCGCAGACAGAGCAGTGGAATTAAGGGGTCAATTTGATGCAGCAACATGTTTCAAACAGGTTGGGACAAGAGCAACTACAGACTGGGAAAGTTGTGGAATGCTCCAAAAACACCTGTTTGGAACATTCCACAGGTAAACAGGTCCATTGGTAACAGGTGATAGTATCATGATTGGGTATAAAAGGAGCATCTTGGAAAGGCTCAGTCGTTCACAAGCAAGGATGGAGAGAGATTCACCACTTTGTGAACACATGATTGTAGAAAGGATGTTAGTACATGGACTCAGGGACACACAGTGTCTACACAGAAAATGTTCAGGCACAGTATTGAGTGTAGGTCACCCACGTTTTGGCAGTAGTCAGAGCTGAACACACAGGTTAAGCACATAAAAATGAAAAAGACTTTAGATAAAAAAAATACCATTACACAGCCTGTTTAGATAGCTGTGTTAATTAAAATAGAAGTGCGCACACAGCTTGTGCAGACAAGCATTTACAGCATTTCATCAGTGTCATACATGCTCACAGTACCAGTTTGTACTGTGCTGTTGTTATTGTGACAAACACTGGTATGATATGACTTGCAGTTCACACAGTTCAGCGACTGTTACTACCATTGACTCATGTGTTTGCAGCCTCATACATTATTTCAAGGTGAACTGATGTTTAAAATGCTACACGTAGCACGTTTTCTTGCTGATGTGTTTTTGACAAATGTTCGCTGATGAAAAAAAGTACTTGTAATGTTGAGCGTGTGCTGTTGTTGTGTGTGCAGGATCCTGGCCACTGTGGGGGCTGATTTTGACCTAAGAACTCTGAGGGCAGTGAGAGTGCTGCGGCCGCTCAAACTGGTCTCTGGCATTCCAAGTAAGTTAACCTTGCGCTTTAACATATTTTTACCACAATTATTGTAACTCCAGGCACAGACAATAACACAGCACTAACTGAGTTAGTCAGGATGTAGTTAGCCTAGCATAGCATCAAGACTGGAAACTTGCTAATTAACACATTGCATCACATTTGTTTACGCTGCACATATGAAGAAATGTAAAAACAGGGTTATATGCTTGAGTGATTTCTAGACTGTCAAACAGCATCCAGGCTTAACAAAGCAGTGAGGTTGAAAAGACTGATCCTCGGGTCTGTTCAGAGGCCAAAACCACACTGCAGAAACACTGGATGGATGGTTGAACAGTTGTTAGTCAAGAAATACTTCCACTACATAACCATTAAAACCAAATAATCATAATCAAGCTGAATTTCTAAACATATGAAATAAAACCTCTCAATTTGTGAGCTTTGGAGGTGTTGGTAGGTGGCGACAGAGCCAGACTAGCTGTTTCCCTCTGCTTCCCGTCTTTATGCTAAGCTAGGCTAACTGTGTCCTGATGCTGGCTCTTTACTGAACACGCAGACATGAGATTGGAATTGATCTTTTCATTACACTCTTAGAGTGAGCACATTTTTCAAAACAATCAACTATTCCTCTAAAGGAGAAAGGTCTATACAGACTTCTCGCCCACGGTCGACCCACACATGCTTTCAATGCACTTGATTAGACATCTTCTGAGGATGGTGGAGGGGTGCCGCTTGATCTCCCTCTCTCTCCTGTTACCTTGTTGTGCATGTGCACTGTGCTCCTTGGTTAGCTTGTTAAACAAGAGCCTGAGACCGAGCAGCCGCCAAGGCCAACTGCTTTACCTCGCATTGTTAACCAAAGTATAAAATAATTCATGTATCTGCCCCGTGAGTTGCATCCTCTCCATCATTTCATGGGTTCTGCTCATGCTACATCCTTTCACCAGATTTCATGAAAATCAGGCTGTAGTTTTTCTGTTATCCTGCTGACAGATAGAGAAACAGACAAACAAACCAAACCTAACATGACCTCCTTGGCAGAGGTAACCCCACTCAAAAACAGAAATCTGTTATCATGAACACAGTGTCAGACTGAATGAATTAAGTGCAGTGAAAAAGCAATTTAGTCTGATTTTCAGGTTAGCGAACCAAATTTGTGTCAAGCAAATTACCTGTGGTTCTGTCAGCAGATGGCTGAAGTGAATTAGGCTTCGACTTTGTGTCATATCCTTCTCTCTCACTGTCCCCATGTTTCCTGACTGTCCTCACAGTCTCACATTCCAGTAAAGGCACAAAATTAAAAATAAAAAATAGTCTCTTGTGTTTTCAAAAGCTTGCTTCTCTTGTCTGCTCCAGGTCTTCAGGTGGTGTTGAAGTCCATTATGAAAGCCATGGTACCACTGCTGCAGATCGGCCTCCTGCTCTTCTTCGCCATCCTCATGTTCGCCATCATTGGCCTTGACTTCTACATGGGCAAGTTCCATCGCACCTGCTTCAGGATAGACACAGGTAAGGTGTTAACCTAAGCATACAGTAAGTTGGTAGAGGACAAAGGACACTACACAGGGACAATAAAACCTTTTTCTAATGGTGTGTGTAGTGACTTAAATTCTGATCCGCTTCTGCTCCTTTGCTTCTTCCAGCTGTCAAAAACATCCCAGTGTCTTACTGAGGTTTGTCAGATTTAGCCAATTTACTGCCAACATATAACCAGGTCAGCTGGATCAGGGACAGAAGGAGGGTTGGCAGGGCCCAGAATTGCTTTTGTTATTTTTTATTGTGCATTAGAATGTTGTACACGTTATTTCTATTTCAGATATTTTAAATATTGATTTGAATGAGCTCCTCCTTGAACTGCCACCTTATCGTGGTGGAGGAGTTTGAGTACCCGAATGATCCTAGAGGCTATGTTGTCCGGGGCTTAATGCCCCTGGTAGGGTCTCCCAAGGCAAACAGGTTCTAGGTGACGGGTCAGACTAAGAGCAGTTCAAGAAGCCCCTTATGAAAGAAATTAAAGCAAGGAAGCGTACGTCGCCCGGATTGGCGTCACCGGGGCCCCGCCCTGGAGCCAGGCCTGGGGTTGGGGCTCGCAGGCGAGCGCCTGGTGGCCGGGTCTTTGCCCACGGGACCCGGCCGGGCACAGCCCGAAGGAGCGACGTGGGCCCGCCTTCCCGTAGGCCCACCACCCGCAGGAAGGATCAGAAGGGGCCGGTGCTATGTGGAATGGGTAGCAGTCGTGGGCGGGGGCCCCGACGACCCAAATCCTGGACAACGACTCTGGCTATGGGGACATGGAATGTCACCTCACTGTGGGGGAAAGAGCCTGAGCTAGTGCGGGAGGTTGAGCGGTACCGGCTAGAGATAGTCGGGCTCACCTCCACGCACAGTCTGGGCTCGGGAACCCAACTCCTTGAGAGAGGCTGGACTCTCTTCTACTCTGGAGTTGCCCGCGGTGAGAGGCGGCGAGCTGGTGTGGGCTTGCTTATAGCCCCCCAGCTCAGCCGCCATGTGTTGGAGTTCTCCCCGCTGAGCGAGAGGGTCGCTTCCCTGCGCCTTCGGGTTGGGGATAGGTCTCTCACTATTGTTTCGGCCTACGGGCCGAACAGTAGCGTAGAGTACCCGGCCTTCTTGGAGTCCCTGGGAGGGGTACTGGAAAGTGCTCCAACCGGGGACTCCATTGTTCTGCTGGGAGACTTCAATGCTCACGTGGGCAGCGACAGTGACACCTGGAGGGGAGTGATTGGGAGGAACGGCCTCCCCGATCTGAACCCGAGTGGTGTTCTGTTATTGGATTTCTGTGCTAGTCACAGTTTGTCCATAACGAACACCATGTTCGAGCATAAGGGTGTCCATCAGTGCACGTGGCACCAGGACACCCTAGGCCGGAGGTCAATGATCGACTTTGTAGTCGTATCATCTGACCTTCGGCGGTATGTCTTGGACACTCGGGTAAAGAGAGGGGCTGAGCTGTCAACTGATCACCACCTGGTGGTGAGTTGGATTCGCTGGCAGGGGAAGAAGCGGGACAGACTTGGCAGACCCAAACGTACCGTGAGGGTCTGTTGGGAACGTCTGGCGGAACCCGCTGTCAGGGAAGTTTTCAACTCCCACCTCCGGGAGAGCTTCAACCAGATCCCGAGGGAGGTTGGAGACATTGAGTCCGAATGGACCATGTTCTCCACTTCCATTGTTGATGCAGCCGTCCATAGCTGTGGCCGTAAAGTCGGCGGTGCCTGTCGTGGCGGCAACCCCCGAACCCGGTGGTGGACACCGGAAGTAAGGGATGCCGTCAAGCTGAAGAAGGAGTCCTATCGGGCCTGGTTGGCTCATAGGACTCCTGAGGCAGCTGATGGGTACCGGCAGACCAAGCGTGCGGCAGCTCGGGCGGTTGTAGAAGCAAAAACTCGGGTCTGGGAGGAGTTCGGGGAGGCCATGGAGGAGGACTACCGGTTGGCCTCGAGGAAATTCTGGCAAACCGTTCGGCGCCTCAGGAGGGGGAAGCAGCTTTCTGTCAACACTGTTTACAGTGGAGGTGGGGAGCTGTTGACCTCGACTGGGGATATTGTCGGGCGGTGGAAGGAATACTTCGAGGATCTCCTCAATCCCTCTGTCATGTCTTCCGTAGAGGAAGCAGAGACTGGGGACTTGGAGGTCGATTCATTCATCACCGGGGCTGAAGTCACTGAGGCAGTTCGCAAGCTCCTCGGTGGCAGAGCGCCGGGGGTGGATGAGATCCGCCCTGAGTACCTCAAGTCTCTGGATGTTGTAGGACTGTCTTGGTTGACACGCCTCTGCAGCATCGCGTGGCAGACGGGGACAGTGCCTCTGGACTGGCAGACTGGGGTGGTGGTCCCTCTTTTTAAAAAGGGGGACCGGAGGGTGTGTTCCAACTATCGGGGGATCACACTCCTCAGCCTCCCTGGTAAAGTCTATTCCAGGGTACTGGAGAGGAGAATCCGGCCGATAGTCGAACCCCGGATTCAAGAGGAACAATGCGGTTTTCGTCCTGGCCGTGGAACACTGGACCAGCTCTATACCCTCCGCAGGGTGCTTGAGGGTTCATGGGAGTTTGCCCAAACAGTCCACATGTGCTTCGTGGACTTGGAGAAGGCATTCGACCGTGTCCCTCGCGTCATTCTGTGGGAGGTGCTCCAGGAGTATGGGGTTGGAGGCCCTCTGTTGAGGGCTGTACAGTCCCTGTACAACCGGAGCAGGAGCTTGGTCCGCATTGCCGGCAGTAAGTCGGACCTGTTCCCAGTGCATGTTGGACTCCGGCAGGGCTGCCCTATGTCACCGGTTCTGTTCATCATTTTTATGGACAGGATTTCTAGGCGCAGCCAGGGGCCGGAGGGGGTTCGGTTCGGGGGCCGGCAGATTTCGTCTCTGCTTTTCGCGGATGATGTTGTCTTGTTGGCTTCCTCGAGCCAGGACCTTCAGCATGCGCTGGGGCGGTTCGCAGCCGAGTGTGAAGCAGCTGGGATGAGAGTTAGCACCTCCAAGTCCGAGGCCATGGTTCTCGACCGGAAAAAGGTGGCTTGCTCCCTTCAGGTTGGAGGAGAGTTCCTGCCTCAAGTGGAGGAGTTTAAGTATCTTGGGATCCTGTTCACGAGTGAGGGAAGGATGGAACGTGAGATTGACAGGCGGATCGGTGCAGCGGCTGCAGTAATGCGGTCGCTGTATCGGTCTGTCGTGGTAAAGAAGGAGCTGAGCCGAAAGGCGAAGCTCTCGATTTACCGGTCAATCTACGTTCCTACCCTCACCTATGGTCATGAACTTTGGGTCATGACCGAAAGAACGAGGTCCCGGATACAAGCGGCTGAAATGAGTTTCCTCCGCAGGGTGGCGGAGCGCTCCCTTAGAGATAGGGTGAGGAGCTCTGTCACCCGGGAGGAGCTCAGAGTAGAGTCGCTGCTCCTCCGCATCGAGAGGAGTCAGCTGAGGTGGCTCGGGCATCTCTATCGGATGCCCCCTGGACGCCTCCCTAGGGAGGTGTTCCAGGCATGTCCCACCGGGAGGAGGCCCCGGGGAAGACCCAGGACACGCTGGGGTGACTACGTCACTCGGCTGGCCTGGGAACGCCTCGGGATCCCCCCGGAAGAGTTGGAGGAAGTGTCCGGGGAGAGGGAAGTCTGGGCGTCCCTGCTCAGACTGCTCCCCCCGCAACCCGGCCCCGGATAAGCGGAAGATAATGGATGGATGGATGGATGGATTTGAATGAAATTTACTTGAAACAGCAAAAACCACATTAGGCCCAGTCAGAACATGAATCTTATCCTAAAGTGCAATGTTAACCACAGACCAACCTGAACAAACAAACGGACCTTTGCTTGACACTGTGCAGAATTAACTTTGGCTTGATGCCTTTGGTTTTCAGTGACATTTCTCAGGTGCATCACACATCTAGAGTGCTGCTGTTAGATGAAAAAGAGAGGCTGAATGAATTCTGTCCAAACCCTCCTGTCCAACATATCCACAGTGACACTTCTGTCTCTACAGAGCACTGTGGGGAACCATAAAAGGAGAGCTGTTATAGTGCAGATCTTTGATTTAGTTAACTAATTTTGATCTTCAAGCCTACAATAGTGTGTTCATGTTGCACCTGTAGTATGTAGCAGTAGTTCAAGTTCAAATGCAATATTGGTTGTGAAGATTGGGAGTTTTGATTGAAATCTGAATTTTATTTGATTGAAATTCACTGTGATGAAAACAGGAAATGAGGTCCAGTGTACAGTGTAATGTTGCCATCCTGTGTCACATTTTGGTTGAACCCATGTATAATGAATAAAATGCATGTCTTTCTTTATCTTAGCACGAGGTACTTTTACATAATATATCCTCAGCCTTCCTGTGTTTGTGTCATTGTGTATGTTTGTGGCCGTAGGCGAGCAGGCAGCAGAGTTCCCCTGTGGCCTGGAAGCTCCAGCGAGGACGTGCACCAACGGCACCGCCTGTAGGGAATACTGGATTGGACCCAGCTTTGGCATCACCAACTTTGACAATATCCTCTTTGCTGTTCTGACCGTTTTCCAGTGCATCACCATGGAGGGATGGGTGGACATCCTCTACAACGTGAGTCCATGTACAGGACAGCATCTGTTGGTTCTTAAGTACCATATTTGTAAGGGGATGGTTGTAAGAGGTGGGTGGGTTTACTGTGTTTTGAACTGTTGGCTCTAGATTGTAACCTCACTGTATTGTACACAGGGTATATGCCCAGCCTGCCTCCACAATCTCTGTATGGCTGCCAGGAATGTGGGCTAACTTTTTTTGCACATTGCACTGATGCTACAGAGGTTGAGAGTTTTGTAGCGCAGGTGACAAAATTGTAGCATGAGTAGAAAACATCTGTTACTGTTTCTAAAAACAGCCACTTGAACAGGCACGTGACCGGCAAAGGACATTAATGTTGCATACAGAGCTTCATCCATTTATTTATTTGCCCATACACAAAATTTTAGGGACATAACACAACTTGCTATACAAAACCTCTATATATTATGCTTAAAATGCAGCATGACTCACAGCAAATTTAGACCACAATATATACAGTATTTTTTATATTAAATTCATTTTGATCATACAAGATAAATCTGTAAAATGTCTGTGTTCTCTTATTAGTGTTTTACACAAACAGACAAGGGAAGCTGTGAAACAACTAAAAACTAGAATCCAAAAGGTTTCTTTGTTCTTCAGCAGGATGCTACAGATGAGCAGACTTCACTTGATAGAGGGACTCATTATTTAAGGGTCGTCTCCTTGAATCTCTTCTGGAGCCTCCCTGCAGCAGCAACACAACAAGAGCTGCTGATCCTCATTGAAAGTTGAAAGCCAAGTGAAATCCTTTCTCCACTCGGTGGTCTATTGATGCGTTCTCCCTCTCATTTCCATTTGGCAGTGTTTCATTCGTTTCTTATCACAATAAATTATCCTCATTTCGAGATAACATGAAGTGACTGACTGATTTCAACTGAGGACAGACCTCCTGCCTCAACATGATTAAAGAAGCATGGCTTTGCTATACCAATATGGCGGATGCCACAGTAGACTACAGCGATGAAGTAGAATAGCGTTGCACCGTCGATTCACCTCACACAAATAAGCACACAAACCTTCACTTCACACAAGCAGCTCTGGCTGTGTGTGACCGGGTGAACGAGAGGCAAATTGTAAAGCACACTGAATAAAAGAGCTCTGAAACAGTAAGTAAAATAAATGGACAAAGAGTTCAACCCGTCTACAGTATACCTACTAATGTAGTTAACGACAAGAGTTGTTCTCCTGGTTATGTAATGATACTTTGCTTCAGTATTGAATTATTTACAGTGGGACTATGTCACAACCAGCAAGTGGCACAGAATAATTAATTAATGTGCCAAATGCTTTTTCTGATCATATTCTAAAACGCTTTACATAAAAGCAGCATATAAATGTAGCCACGTACCTTTTAATTGACGTTTTCTACAGTTGGTTGATGACCACCTGGCAGTCAGACTTTTATGTTTTAACTAAATAATGATCAATGAAATCATGTTTTTTATTTACCGTTAGAGTAGATAGTTCAGTCTTCAACATAGCCATTCAGGTCATGAACATTATCATTAAGAGTCAGTCTAACTGTTATTAGACTTAGACTTACACTGAACTTTATTAGTCCCAATTTCGGAAATTCTTTTGTTGCAGCAGCAGGTTAAACAATACACATAAACATAGAATAAAAACTAAGATAAAAGAGTGTTCTCTAAGCATATAAACATAGAATAGCAGCAATTCTTAAAATACAACTAAGTGTATGTTATGATTTAACTTACATATGGCCACGAAACACATTTTTATCACATGTGCATTAAATTTGCCATCTAACTGTAGTGAAAGTGCGCCTTTGGACACTAACAGTTAGTGAGGGGGCATCGTCCAGCACAAGGGAGGGAGAACTGTTATGGTAGCATTTAGTTAAATTTCTTACTTTGCAGTCATTTTTTCTGTTAACGATGAGTGTGCTCCCCAGTCAAACAAGTTAAAAAGCAGTCTGTGAAAGTATGTCAGTGAGGATGTTCAGGCTAGTCTGTCCTGTGCATCGTAGCTGAGACACTGTGCTTTTCCTCCTGACTGCTCCTTCCCCTCCCACCCTTCCTCGGGGGGTGATTAGAGGCAAGCATAAGAGCCTGCAGAGGATGACTCACACACAGCCACAGCTCCCATTAGGACCACAGCACTGCAGCCTTACTGCTAACATGAAACAAATCACAGCTCTCTGCCATTTGCATAAAGTTAGGATTCTGTCATGCCAAGGAAACAATTATGCAATAGGTTAAATTATTAAACAGTTATAGTGGGAAAAGAATGTGTACTTGGCAGTGTGAGTCTCTAGTAAGACTGAAAGGGGGAACAGAAACACAGAGAAGAAGAGGAGGGAGGTAGAAAGCGATCAATAGTAGTTTGGTTGCTGAGAGCAAGAGAAGGCGTGGTGGATAGAGAATGCTGCTTTGATGCTTCTTAGATGTCAAATAATTGTTTCCCCACTGTAACAGTTATTGGACACAGGAACATGATTGCAGCACAGAGACACATTAACTCTTTTTTACCCGTCAGAGCAAGAGTGAAAGCAGATTAAACACAAACCCCCTTACATAAGACATGAGGAACTGGAGAGGAGTTACACGTCCTTTCCTTTGAACCATAATGTGAATGTGATGTCATCGAAAATGTTGCTGCTTTATGAAGCACATAAACCAAATTTATTTATTCATTTGATTTGATCTGATTATTTTGTTTTGTAACTGTCCAGTTTATGATGATAATATGTCAGAACTTGGAGAAATAATTGAATAGTGTGTGTCTATATTCGGGAAAATGGAAATGATGTCAGTGTACTTTCTACCTGCCGCACAGAAACTGATATTTGATTCAAATATTTCTGTTGCTTAAAGACAATAGATGCCCCCTCCCCTGACTATAATATCATCCCTGAAAACTCCTGAAAATGGGAAATAACAAATAATGAGAAAGTTTTATGTTTCTTTTATCAATCAGACCTACAGTTGCCAGAAATCCAGTCATTTCAATGAAATGGTGAATCATAACTCAAGTCAAGTCAATTTTATTTATACAGCCCAAAATCACAAATAACTAATTTGCCTGAAGGAGCTTTACAATCTGTACAGCATATGACACACTGTATCCGCAGACCCCTGATTCAGATGAGGAAATCTCCCCCCAAAAAACATTTAACGGGAGACAGAAAGAGAGAGAACCAAGGAGAGGAAGGATCTCCTGGAACATGAAGATTTAGATTCAAAACATCTGGAATGATGAGCCAGGAGAGAAAGAGAGAGAGAGACAGAGAGAGAGAGAGAGAGAGAGACAGACAGACAGAGAGAGAGAGACAGACAGACAGAGAGAGAGAGAGAGAGAGAGAGAGAGAGAGGTACAGAGAGGTCCCTGGGTGGCTGATGGTCAAGGCTGAATGAAAAGAGAAGACAAGGAGGAGAAACTAGAGATGGAGAGGGACAGAGAGACAGTCAGAGTGAGACAGAAAAACACACAGCTTGGACATTGGTGAGACAAAAGACAACAGATGGTTCGAGAGCTGAAGTGGCTTCCAGTTACAGTTAACAGTAATCGTGTAGACAGGACAAACATGGACTATAAATCCTGGGGTTAGAGGAGGAGTTTGTGTTTCTTAACCTGCTTCAGGTCCTCATTTTCCCTTTGCTTATTGAGCTGATGGTCCTACTGGTTATGTTGATTCTGGTTCACTTCCTAATACTTCCCATTAGCATCTCCCCTTCCATTATCTTCACGATGAAGATTTAAGACCTTTGCTCCGTCAGTATTGGCCACTGTCCTCATTCACATGATGAATAATCCCCATTAAACTGGAGTGTTAATCCAGAATTAGTCCAGGGCTAGGGGGTTAAGGGTTCCGTTCCTTCATCCATCATTAGACAGCTCTCTTCATGTCTTCTGGATCACTGACAGACTGGTAATGTGCTTTGACCGTGCAGGCCGAGGTTGCTGTTTTGGCTGCATATGATTGGTGGCTTCTCTGATTGAATTTTCAAGGGAGGAGTGACGGCTGTCTCATTTCCTGCCACTGGGGGACCCAGCTGTGTCCTCTTCATCAGAGTGGCCATCCATCATGGTCAGATGGGCCCTCGTCTGTCTCTGCCAAAGCTCTGACTCTCTAATGGGGATGGAGGGCAAAACTTAGACTGTCAATTTGTCATTAGGAGACCCCCAAGACCTCTTAGCCATAAACTCTGAGAGGCCCTCTCCCCTTTTTATGCTGTGTCTGAAGAAAACCTCTGGATTACATTAGAAACTGGCATACAGTATAGTAAGGATTTAGCATTATAGATGAAAGAGTGCATCCTAAGAGCACAGTAGATTTGGTGTTGAATCGAAATAACCGACAACTAACTTTGGTCATTAACAAGCCCCACATACACTGTAAAGAATCAGATGAGATGAATAGTTCTGACACAAAGCAGGCCTTGTGCTCCTCTCATATGAAAGGAGAGATGTCAAAACTGTAAATGTGTCTCCATAAAACATTGTTATGATGTTGCCAACATCCGAGCTGCTGCCCCTGCTGACTTGCGCTCGGACATAATTTCCAGCTGCACTGTAGTTGCGGTCTAGAAATCACACTGGATTTTCCTGCTTCCTGTAGAACACTCACAGCCCCATATGCACACTGAAAGAATTTCAATCATTCTTTTTCTCCACACTAGCCCTGAGAAAAATCTCTCTCTTATGCAATTTCACCGTGCAGTAAAATATGGGGCACAAAATCCACAGTCGTCATTCTGCCAGTATCGACAGGAAGAATAATTACAGCAACGAGTGTACATATGGACGTGTGAGGATTGTACTAAGACACACTGAGAAAGAATACGACCGTGCTCTTTAATTCAGCTGTAAACACACTGTAATCTGAATGCTATTGGATCTATATATGGAGGCGGTCTGATATCAGCCAGGTGGAAATCTTCAAAATAATCTGATCAGGGATGCACCATGTTTGAAGTCTGCCAGACTCACTCCCCTAATGTGATGTGAATAAGGAGAATGCTTATTAACAGCAGGTATATGTACAAAGGACAGTGATCAGATGTCATTATTTAGGTAAGATATCTAGATACAGCAGATCTGAATGCTAGCAATGCCAGTGTCCTAAAGAAAAAAGTTCTCCAAATTCTTTTTGTTGTGTGTTTTTTATATATTTATCAATGCAAGAATTACATTCACCAGTGTTGTTTTTCAGTACTCAAAATTTTGAGTCCGTAACAGCCAGTTAGCAAACAAAACAACATTGAAGATTAAGAAAGTCATTTCATTTTCTGTCTTCTATCATTGTTTAGCATGACATAGGAAGCTTCGAAAGCATCTCATCATATTTCTTCTTCTGTACTTTCATCAGTTCTTCCTTAGTCCATAGAAATGCATCACTTCCTGCACATCAAACGATGCCCTCAGTGGGGACCTGCGGAAAGAGTTAATTTACTTACAACAGCAGTATTAAAAGAGGGATTTGGATTTAAGAGTGACTTAATACAATACTCACAAACCCATATGTACATTGTTCAATGAAAAATTCATTCAAAACAAAACTGGCTATCCTCCAAAGACTTTTTAGTACAAAGTTCCCTTCTTGTGTTACTACCAGCAATGAAACGCTGTCTTGGAAACACTAATGAGTTTTCTAATGAGTCTTGTTTTCATGAAACAAGGACTGTGGATTTTGTTCCCCATTTCTTACAGTGTAATGACAGTAGGAAGGGATCATTACTGCATGGCCAGTTTGAACAGGTGGAATGATTGCAGTAGCCAATAACTCTGAACTGTATTGTCTGAAGACAAAATGTAAAGCTGTCCTTTATTGGTTTGTCATTTCTGCAACATATTAATCCTCTAAGCCAAAGTATAGAGATGATTCCAGATGATTACAGTTGTAATCTTCTTCAGTACCTCTTCCATACTGTAGTACAGTACCTGTCCCTGTGCCTAGGTGTGGTCTGTTATCTCGGCCGTCTTTAAGTCTATGCCCCCGCCATCCTGTTATGCACTTTTCAACAAAGAAGAGGGCATTGTTGGCGTCACCAGCCTTTTCAGCTTGTCAGGGCTAGTTAGGGTTAGAGTTTCCCACCTCCCAGTGACACAGCAGTCACTCACCTGTAGGCAGTAGGCTGACTTTCAGATGCGATCAGATGGAGCTCTGGGGAGCAGGATGTTTACAAGGCGACTTGAGGACAGCAACACAAGATACAGTGCAGACTACTCGCTGCCACTTGTCACGCAGCTCTGCTACAACTCCTCTCTCCCTGTATGCTTAAAGATGTAGAGTTGATGAAAGGCTGTTTACTCGCAATGCTGTAATTCTGTCAAATGAAAAAGATCAAATTTAAAGATATAGTTTATTAAAAGTGTCATGTATCATCAATCGTAGTTCAAGTCTGCTTCGTTGTGTTTGTGTGAATCAGTACCTGTTATTTGCTGGTCTATCTCCAGTGTCTCAGCAGTATGGGTGTGGTATTGCTGTTGAACTGATAGCTGTCCTTGTGGGGCACTTGTTGGGGCAGAACAGTGCTACTAATGGCTTTTCTATTGCTGTGTGCGCGCTCTCCATTATGTTAGCCAAGGTCTGAGGCAGCCTCACCCCGACACCAGCTAATGCACTCATACACCCAGCTCTCTGCAGCCACTTCTAGCGCAGAGCAACATTATGACAGATGATTCCTCCTTTCTGACACAGCACCTCTGTGTAGGGATTCACTGGCAGCAGTTCATCATAGATCGTCCAGCCCCTTCCCCTGTTACTGTATCTGCCGAGTTGTCTTTGTCATGAAGTAGACTGGTGGTGTGACAGTTTGACTTGTTCTTTTTGAGTTATGGTTGTTATTATTATGAGGGGTGCCAGCCAGGTCTCTCTCCTGGCATTTAAGAGTAGTAAGTCAGGTATAGTTTAGTTGGTGAGTTTGGTTTTTCTTTAAATGGGTTTAAAGCAAACCGCACAAAGGATGTACATACATAGAATATTACACCCTGCACATTGAATGAGACACCACAAAACACACAACCCAACACAGTATATGTTGCAAAAAACCAGTGAAAATGTATTGTAAGTGCTGTACAAGATCCCCAAAAACCCCACAAAACAATGCAAGAACCACAATGACCAATATTTACAAGACACCCACAAAATCCCGATCCAGTCCACAGACAACTCAAGGCAATCAACTTAAAATTCCACTCCGGGTTTTCCTTCAGCTCCACAAAAAAAAAAAAACGACTCAGTTCATAAAGAAATAAAGTTCAGTTCAATTCAGTTCAGTTCCAAGTTATAACAGTCAGTTCTGAACAGGAACAGGGCAGAAAGAAAAAAAACCTTCAAGCAAACTGAAAGGAAGAAAAAAAAAAAAAGTACTTAGTTCACTTACTGAAGTTAGTCAGTCAGTCCGTCCAGTCAGTCCAGTCAAACGGGGAAGTCCAGTCCGGGTTTTGGCTGCTGGTTTGAGGAAGAGTGACCGGTTTCAGTGAACAGCTATCGCAATCAAACAAACAAGTGGAAAAATATAAAAAACTGTGAAATTGAGTTCTCTGAAAGAGTCTACAGGTACTGATTTTGCAACTTGGTACAACTTTATCTTGTTGTAAATGCCAACTGTTTGCTGATGTGTGAATAAAATATATGACACATAATGTGTCATGTAAATACAGCAGGATAGCATTCAATGTATGTTTAAGTTTAATTTAAAAGGTGCAAGAGCTGAATGATTTTGAGAAAACGTCAAATTTCTGGACCAGGATTTCCACTACGATATAAATTGCAATAATATTTAGATTTTAGATTTAGATTCAACTTCACCATCATTGTGCAAGTGCTGACACAATGAAATGCAGTTAAGCATCGACTCTTAAGTGCAGGGTAATGTGTGTATGTATAGTGGTGATATATAAACAAAGAGTAACGAGTAGTGTGTGAAATGATTTTGCGAAGATATGTGCAGTATAGAAATGAAACTCTAGTATTGGTGTATTGATATTGGCTTTATTTATTTTTTAACTTATCCAGAAAAGCCACAACAGTACGCTTCAGATTGTCTACACCTCAATCAATTAAAACATTAAAACTGTAGTCTCAGAATAATTTATATCCTTCTCTGATGATGGAAATAATATTGAGGAGAACAGCACATATTAGATATCTACAGCAATGATTACAGATGTGCTGGGCACACACATAAATGCAATTATAAAATTATGAATAATGTATGCATACACAGCACATAGACAGTTTTAATCACATAATTTGGACCAAACATAATGACTTGAACATAATCAGCTTCTCGTGTTTCTACATGAAAAGAAATATTGAAAGAGCTCAGCCTCTAATAGTGTCGCTCTGTCAGGAAGCACTCCAGGTACCCTCCACAGGGTCCTCTGTCCTCTGTGACAGTGGCAGCAGGTCACCACAAAAAGATGTCAGATATAATGATAATAATGATAATAATAAACCTTATTTGTATAGCACCTTTCATACAGGAATTGCAGCTCAAAGTGCTGTACAAGAAAGGATCATCCGTTGTTGTCTCTGTTGTTTGAGATGAGGAGACAAGCCACTCCAGTGACTGAGAAACATTGAGCTCATGTAGCACTTATCTGATCCCTGATCAGTTTCCCTGCTGAATGATCTGTGAGGGAGCAGCAAGAGTGAGAGTCCATGAACAGATTACATTTTTGTCTCTATTATTATGATTGGTCCATGTGTTGATGTAGTTTGATAGTTTACACTAGTTAAACTGTTACTGTTGTAACTGACCTTCTGAAGTGTCCAAGTGTAAACCAAAGTGCCTTAAACGTCATCTGGATTTAAACTAGATGTGACACACTTGGAATGACAAGTTTAATTGGAGTCCTAGATATTACCTTACTTTCTCAGTACGTTCCAAAAATGATCATGACATGAAAAATAACTTTTTATCTCATAGTAACAGCTCCATGCTGTTGTTGTCTACTACCTGTTTACTGTGTAGTGCACTATGTTTACCCTGTCTGCCAAAGTCAGGGGGCTTTGTCCATGAATATCTTACTCCACACTGTGAATATCCAGAGACAAGAAAACACTTATCTAATAAATTTAATCTTTCCTTGTAAGTGAATTAACTACACTAAACAAGAGCTCCTTGAATGATTCTTTTTCATCTGATTTGACCTTTGGTAGCTGGACAATCCGACTGAAAAATGTTAGCAGTTGAAAGTCACAGCAGCCAAATTAACTTGTTTCATGCAAAAGATGACTCATATCTAAAGTGCTTTCACCACCACACCGCACAGTAGGCCCATCCCACAAGAACCAACCACAGCATCAACATTCAGCAGCAGTCAGTCAGTCAGTCAGTCAGAACAATGGAGGCTGCTGTTTACCAGAATTATCAGTCAAACTACAGTTTCAAGTAGCGGGTGGACCATTAATCAGAGATTTGTGGTTCAGTCCCTAACTTCTCCTGTGCATCTGTAGAAGTGTCTGTAGAGGGGGGTCCATTTCAGACAGCTCTCTCAAGCTATTCCTGGTATTTACAACATCTTTAAATTCTGTTTCTAATGCATAGAACTTACCTCTGGGTTGCTAACATGAAGGAACAGTGGCAGAAATCCGGTTTAGATATGAGAGTGGCAGGGTGACAGCAGGTATGACCTCCAGAAGCATCAACAGGATGTCCATTTCATAACACAGACACGCCCCCCCCCCCCCCCCCCCCCCCACACACACACACACACACCTACACACAAGAGTTCAGCATGTAGCAATACCAGATATTGATCATGTTGTATATCATCCAAATACTTTCAATCTGTAAAAGTTTCCTTAGTGCTGAAGAATAAATCAAACACAGTAATGTGTGTCCATGTCATCCGGTTCATATGGTTCCACTTGTCTTCATTCTGCTGCAGGTTTAATGCTCTCTGTTGGCTGCACTGTGGTTTTTACAGTAAGGTTTAAAATGCAGATTGGTCCAGCTCTGTCAGCCTGAGGTGAGCTCTACTGGTCTGATTGGACTATTGATAGAAGAGGTTGAATGTTTAAAAATAGCTCTTTTGGGAGCAGAGATTGATGATGAGGCCATATGAGGCTGAGACTCGGCTGGTAAAGCTCTCTAGTAATGTGTTAGTTTGGGACAAGAAAGGTTTGACCCGTCCATGTAATGACTCTGTACATGTGCTGAAATATAATATGTTGTATAAAAAGTAGGGCTGTCAGTTTAACGCGTTAATTAGATTAATTAATTACGCTGCAAATAAACGCGCTATAAAACATAACGCGCAGTTAAACATGAGTGGCAAGTCAATGCACAAGCATTTTAAATTTGGCCCTTTGAGTGACCCGTAGGCTGCAGTGGCAGATCGCATCCTACCTGCGCCACTAGTCAAAAGCAGGGTGACAACAGACATGGATGCGATACTGGAGAGCGAGGCAAGTCTACTTGGACCTTTGAACGGCAAATTTATTTATAAAAAGAACAAAGACGGGACTATTAACAAGAACGCAGTGATGCCTGGAATAGCGACTACTACTACTAATACTACGCTATTGCAAGGGCCTTATTTTGCGACAAACTCAGATACATTGTGTGTAATAATTTACAAACAACGATTAGCTTTCCGGAGTGAAAGCAAGTACTTGCGTTGCCTAGCAACGGTGAATCGCTCGCACTTGTTGATGACGTAACCCTGAGCTACGCCGCCTCCGCTCAGCGCCTCTGCGCCCTACCTGGTGGTGAGCGAAGAGAAAATTTCTTACTTAACGAATGAGCAAAGCCACGACAGAAAAACTGACAAACTCAATCGCAAAATGGGTTGCTGCTGATTGCTCCTCTGATTATGAAGCACACTTCACCAATAAAAATGTGGATATCAGATCTTCTCTTCTTGGTGTATTCAATTGATTAGTCATGCACTACAATTTTGTAATTTCCTAGAATTCAAATTCTTTATTTGGGGGCCTTTAGCAGATATGAGATTAAAATGCGATTAATTCGATTAATTAATTACAAATCCTGTAATTAATTAGATTAATTTTTTTAATCGCCTGACAGCACTAATAAAAAGACTGTGGCTACTATTGATGGTAGGTTGGCTGTTTACAGTTGCTGGGGGGGTGCAGGTTATCCTGTGTCATGCTAGTGTCGGTACTCGTGACAATTCTCACTGACCAGTTAATACTCTGCAGTGTTTTCACATCACCTTTTAGTCTCTGCTCAGCATCTATTATCCACTATGGGTAAAAAAAGCCATGCAGGGGAAACTACGAACAAATTTCATGACAATCCGTTTGTTATTTCCACCGTGGACCACAGTGTTGGTTAAGGAGGAAATAATTAGCACTACACTGTCAGATTCACGAGCAAATTCCCATAAGTGCATGAGTGCTGAGGGCTGGCCAAATCCATGATATCCAAACAGTGTCCAGATCAGATGTACCCCTTACATATATATATTCCACGTTTAAACATTGGCAAAGTTGGATTTGCTGTAACTCTGCAATAATATTCTCTTTGCTCCTAAGTGGGAGTCAGGCAGGAGTTAGACTAGGTTTAATTAAGACAGACTAGGTTTTGCTACTCTGCTGCACTCTGCTACCCTGCTATCAGAAGATGTTTTATGATGCTCCCATACAAACTTTCAAATATTTCAAGATTTTCTTGTTAATCTAATACAGCTTTAATTACATTTTAACTGAAATGAGACTCTGTAGTTAATGAATATTTGAAGATGAAAGCAACACAAGTCAGTTTTTAATCCACTTACAGGTAAAGCTCTACGATAACCTCAAACTCACACAGTGTTTGACAGACAGTATTATGGCCTAAACAGTTAAAAAAAAAGATGAAGTCGTTAATGAATAGTCGCTTATCAACACATCCAGAGGACAGAGAGGAACATTAACATTAATATGCTTGTGTCCACCTGATAACATATGTCCAATATTCACTCTTTTGCCTTTAGCTGCTAAATCAGAGGTAGCAAACTCAATTTCATCCTGGGCCACATCGGCCTTATGGCTGCCCTCAAGGGGACTATATACATGTATCAAGTTGTCATCATATTGCATAATTGCCTCTGCATTCAATTATTATTGTTTTTATGAATTTCTTAATAATAAGTAACTGGCTCTGAAATCCTTGGCCCTGTGTTTGGTAATAATGTGCCACTTTATTTCTATTTCTTTGGCTCTGCCACTGCCTCATCACAAAGGAGACACACCGGCTGGTCTCCATTAAGCACAAACATTCTCTTTCCCATCTCTCATTAAATAGCCTTCCCTCTGTAACCTTCCCTTCTTGGACATTTTGTTAGGTTGCTACCATTAATGTTACCAGCTACAACCACCATGCTGCTTATTATATCCTGTGCCAGCTCTCGTGGGCCACATTGACCTGGTTTGACCCGCGGGCCTTGAGTTTGACATGTGTGTTTAATGCTCCACCATATTCACCAGTTAGTCAAAGACTTTGTCTGCCTGCTGTTTGGTGCTGGGCAGGAAGTGTGCAGTGGATTTTCAGCAGCTTAAGAGCCAGATGTTCTCTAAGGAATTGATGAAGATCAAAACAGAGCTAAAGTGAGAGTGAATGCTGGTGTCTCTGTGTCTGCAGGATAAGAAATAACAGTACATAGGCAACTGTTTGCCATCATGTTAGCCCCCATAACACCTTTAGAAGGTCATGGCCACAAGTGTGGAGGGCATAGAGACGGATGTACAGGTTGTTGTAAGTCGACTCGGCATCAAGTTGACTTGATGCTAGTGAAAACGTTAATGTAACTGCTCCAACCAACCACTACCACTGCTTCCATGTCAACTGAAAATAGCAGTGAACTTGAAAGAGGCTTTTTCTGCTTTTCTCAAATATTTTGTGCCTTTTTCCGTATTTTTCCTTCACAGGTCGTTCATGCTTAATCTCGTGTCATTTGCAGTCTTGCACGCCATACTGCATGTGAGCATTGTATCCTGTAATTAAGCTGCATAATGCCTCAGTTGTGTGGAACAGCAGTTGGTGCTGCTTGGTTCAAAACACGGTAATGAGACTATTCTTTTATCTGAGAAAACAATGAGCACATCTATGGATGCAAAATGAGAAATTAACACACGCTGCTGAATGATAGGAAGGCATCACAATGGGTTTCAGTAAATGAGTGCATCACCAGACAATTTCCAGTCATCAAATTAACCTCCCAAAGTAATAATCTGAGCGTGAGTACCCGCTGTAAAGAATTCTGTAAACATTAATACAGTAGAAAGCCCTCAGGCAGGGTGGAAGTCACAATGGAGAATATGAGCCTCAGATTGTGACTGCTGCTTCTGTCATTACTGCTTCACAGACAAAACCACACACACAAACAAGCACACCTCTCCTCCACCACCAGTACCCAGTTTATTGTCTTATATTTCCAAAGGGAGCTGGTGATTTGACAATAGAGACAGTAAAGTGAGAATAATATCCATTATAGCAGCGGAGCCTGTCATTTTTCTCGTAGTCTCACAGCTGAAGAAAGCAAATATGGCCCAGCGCTTTGCTCCCATCAGCACTTCTTTGATTATGGGTTTTCAGAGGTGTTGATGTTATCTCTAGACCAGCAAGATACACAACTATGATGCCTTTGAACCCACTAAGCAATGTACTCTACAGCATATGGCCAAACGTAGTGTGCCCACTACACCTGTGGGATGAACTGGAACACTAACTGTGAGCCAGACCCTGTCTCCCAACATCAGGGTTGGATCTCACTAATGCTCTTGTGTCTGAATGGGGGCAGATCTCTGAAGCCAGGTTCCAACAGCTCGTGAACAGACTGAAACCAGAAGAGCGGAGGCTGGTATGCCCATGGTTTGGGATCACATGTTAAACACATATAGGGGTAATGTCTTCACACTGAAAGTAGGAAGAATAGTTTTTATCATAACATCATGCAGGATGATGTTCCTGTTACTTTATCCATCCCCTGTGTTTCAATGGACCTTGTCATTGGCAATAAGCTGTTAATACTGCTACATAAGGTATATGAACAAAGTTAAGTGGTCAGTGCATTGCTATCTATAGATTTAAACAATTCATTTAAGCTGTTATGGAACTCCTTCAGACGGTCTTAACAACTGCACGCCATTACTTAATTATCATGCTTTGTAAAAATACCAGCAACTCTAGTAAGTAATCAACTTAAACCATTCCTCTCAGCACATTCTGTTCAAGCATACACCAATCAGATCTTAGAGAAGAGCACAGCACTGTCACTGCTGCCACCTTTGTTTTAAATGTTATTTCTTATTATTATTTGGCTTTTTGATGGGTTTCATTTATTTCTGATTTTTCAGCCCCTTAAATTACTTCTCTGTCTTTTAATTTGCACTCTAATGGAGCATGCTCAAAATGTTTTATTATTGTACTGATTTTGCGTTTTAATTATTGTCCCTTTTTATCTGTATTTTAACTAAGCTTCCTATTTGTGTTTCTTGGGTTCTAGGATATGCAAATGAAATCTGTTCCTCAACGTATTTTTCAGTTAAATTTAGGTTTGAATGAATGAGTCAATTAATGGTATGTAAGATTCCCATCTTCAGTAGGAGCCAATGGGCTTTGGCTCTGAGAGCCACCAACAGAGTAGGCAAGTTAGAAGGTACTCAGAGACGGGCTAACACAACGATGACTAACGCTTGTCATGCCGTTTGTGGACACTAAGACAAATCTAGATAGTTTATAGTAGTATTAGTAGTCCTGTAATTGTATTAACAGTCCTGCTCTTTGTCACTTTGTGTGTATGTGTTTAGGCCAATGATGCCTCAGGGAACACATGGAACTGGCTGTACTTCATCCCCCTCATCATCATCGGCTCCTTCTTCATGCTCAACCTGGTTCTAGGTGTGCTGTCAGGGTGAGTACAAACTTTGATGTTGACCTGAGCTGAGCTTTTCCAGAGTCTTTGCCTTTGACTTTTGAGATAATCTCTTCGGTCATGTGATGGCTGCCTTTGCTCAAGATAAAACAAAATGAGAAATCTTTGCTTTGGTATTTCTCCACATTTATTTTGCTCTCTGCCAAATGTCCATGATATGGAAACTCTCTTTTTATTCACATTATTAAATAAGATAAGAACTAAGTCTAAAACAACATGCTTGAATGGCTGCAAAGATTCTCCTTGGTGTCCTCAGGTCAGCACTGTAAAGACGGTTATACCTTCATATCAATCAAATGTATTAAAAGTGCTGAGAGGATATGCTGAAAAACAGGACCGGATTCATCTGTATGGCTGGCATTCAGTGTTTTCCACCTCAAAAGGGACTCGTTTTTCTGAAAAAAAAAAAAAAAAAAAAAGTAAATATGAATATGAAAAACTAGAATGCACATCATAACTACCAGTTCTCCACATATAGCAAGCAATCTATTCCCAGGAAGTAATACTTTCAAATTACAAATTGTGAATTTACATAGCAGTAAAGAATAAGTAAGTTAAACGGTGCCTAATTCTTGATGAGGCGATCTACCATTATTGACTTTATGTGGAAGTAATAAGCAAATGCCCCGACTCCATTTTTTTTGTCTTCTAACTTCTGTCTGCACCAGAAGTTGGAATTTGTCATGTGTAGATTGACACTTTGCAAACATCTGACCACTTTTATAGCATAGTGTACATCGTGAAGGACTGCTAGAGACTGTCTTCTACAGCAGTCTGACAAACATCAACCACTGTTTACATTGCATCACAAATAACACCAGGTATTTGTGCTTTATTATGTGTTTCTACCAACTCTATCATGGCCATTAAAAATGTGTGCTAATGCAAATACAATATTTATATGTCCCAAAAAGTTATTATTATGCAATTATTGCAAGAGTAGGTCAAATCCGAGTATGGCTGGACTGTGTACTGTCACTGTCCTGAACTGTGGCCAGATTGTTACATGGATAGTCAGCGGTGGTGTCTATAATATGAGTTCCTGGATATTAAATATTCATTGCAATTTTCTGTAGCATTCCCAATGATGTTTGTTCTTAAAGTGTACTGACGTTGCATATCACCATATGGTTAAGCTTTGTTTGAGTTAAAACATGCAATGATACATGCAGAACAATACATTCCACTCACATCTTGTTGTAGTTTTGTGTATTATCTGTTCTCTCATTTCATTCAATCGGACAAAAAAAACAAAACAAAACAAAACGGAAAATAACTGTTTTCCTGTGATATGAAGTGTGGAATAATAATATGAAAAAATAGAAAATCAAAATCAAAATACAAGTCCGAGGCCTACTCTCCCACTGAGTGATGGACTGATCATCTTACAGGTGTTAGATTACTAATGAAGCTTTGGTAATTAGATGTCACTGTATGACATATGCTAAATCAAAGCGCCAGTTAGGGGAACAAGAGTGTTAGTGTCTCCTCATACTATTCATAGTGCTTCACAGGATAACTGTCTAACCTCCCATAGCTAAAACAGTGACGACACTGGTGGGGTTTAATGCAGGAAACCTTGTGCACTGTAGGAAATGCTATTTCTGCACACTTGCTCACTGCTATGTTCAAACAGATGATACACTGACCCAAAGTAATAGTAAATGTGCCTCACTGTGACAGTCTCCAGAGGATATAACTCAGGACTGTTCATGCCTATTCATTAGTGTGGAAGCTTCAACACTCCAACAACCAATGGTGTAACTTCATCTCTTCAGGGACAGACTGTATAGAGGGCTGTCCCCTCTTTGCTGCGCTCCAGCCAGTAAAGAGCAGGACCGAGCTGCTAACATTAGCCTAAAGTCTGATCGCAGCCAGGACCAGCTTCAACACGCTGAAAAAATACACAGGGGATCTGTATGAGCCCTGCTTTAACATGTTCAAAGACCTGCTGTGCCTACTTAAGGTTGTCATGCTATAATGGGACATTCAGAGGAGAGTTTTAGTAAAAGGTCTTTGAAAATACCAATATTAAGGATGACTTTTCATATCGGATAATCATAAACAAGTATTCTTTAACTTGGATTCAAGCGTCCACATATAGAGATTTTTCCTTCTTCCTGAGTGTGCACTTCTCTTACATTTACTAATTTAGGCAAATTCCACATCTGCGGCAGCTCCAATGTAATATTCATGAGGTTTTATTAAAACATAAATTCACATGATTATACAAGTCTGCCACACCGTGAGCAGACATTAGACTGTGCATGGTGTGCAGAGCCTGGCATTGTAATTCTGTGGAATACACTTCCTCATTTATAAAGCAGCACAAGTAGCAGATGCTGAGTTGTCATCACCATTGAATATAGCATCGTGGGAGAAGGCTGTGTTTTTATTGCCTCTTCTGTAATATTGCTTTGCAGTTATTATCATCCTTCTTCAGCTGCAGCAGTCTGTGGGTGTTCCTCCCCATCCTCCTCTCATGTGCAGCATCTTATCCACAGTATATCATCCATACCAAATCATGAAGGAATGGGATTTTTCCATTGGGGCGGGTCAGCTTTGTCAGTTGCGAGGTTGCTGGTCCAAATCTGATAAACTTTTTCCATACTGTGTGGAATACATGTGTTTTTTTTCTGGGAGCCAGTGCAGGGATGTCAGGGTCAATGAAACACAGTCTTGTTTCTTTGTTCCTGTTTAAACTCTGGTGGCTGAGTTTGGAATCAGCTGTAAACAGGATTTTATGCCTCTGTGCTGGTGAGAGTTGTGGCCAGAGATCTCATGTTTTCAGGTTGTCCCTCATATTCCACTGAACAGAATGGGCTCTATTTTCGATGCCGCCGCTGGCGCCGGCGCAGGCTGTGCTGCCAGCACAGTAGTATTTTCGAGTGGCGCAGGCAGGCGCACGGCGCACTTGGTATTTTGGTAAACCGAGGCATACAGAGGTGCGCCAGGATGGGCGTTGCGGCGCAGTAGGGGGGAGGTGTCTGCATAATGAGGCGGCGCATTGAAATTTTCGACCATTTTGGTCTGCGCCGGCGGCATAAAAGTGGATTTTCGTAAACCGACGGAGTCGTGCGCTCACGTCACCAACACCTCACAGTCAGGTTTCCACAGTGTCTGGCATTTCACTGCGATCAATTATTAGCAACAGCCGCGATTCAATGCAACTATCTGTGTCAGCACATACAGTCAGACCTAAATTTCTATATTTTGATCAGTATCTCATCTGACCACATCGAAAGCGCGTCCGGCACACGTAATGGTCACTCAACCTGACTGAATGTACACAGGTGAAACAGGGATGTCTGGTGATTTTTCCCCGGGTCGGCACATGACTCGTTCATCGTGGCGAATTCTAGCATCCCTACAGTCTTTCAGGGGGACACCCCTCTGGATGGGCGGCTGCTAGGTGATAACGGCTATCCACTGAAAACATGGTCGATGACGCCAAATATCACACCGTCAACAAGACAGCAGCGTGGTTTTAACGGTTTTTTCAGCAGTGCTCGTTCAGTCATTGAACGCACACTGCGATCAATAATTAGTAACAGCGACGATTCAATGCAACTATCTGAGTCAGCACATACAGTCAGACCTATATTTATATATTTTGATCAGTATCTCATCTGACTACATTGCAAGCGCATTCGGCACGCGTAATGGTCACTCACCCTGACTGAATGTACACAGGTGAAACAGGGATGCGAACTAATCGGTTAACGTCGCTGTGCCAACCAGAAACAGCCGTGACATCCTACAGAGCATATATACTGCATCTATCTCAGAGCACTGAGAGACAGAGAGAGACAGACACATGGAAAAAACGTAAGTGATGATCGCTGTCCGCTATTACCCACGTCATTTCATTCCAAATACAAATGTTATCATTGTAATGCTTAACGTTATCTACAAAGATGGAGTACATCATTGCTTTGAGGAGGAGGAGGAGGAGGAGGAGGCCGAGGATTTAACATCTAAGGACCTCATATTTAGACATCAGAATCAGAATCAGAAAAATTTATCCTCAAGGGGAAATTGTTTTTGTTGCAGTGCTCCTTACAAGAATAGAATTAGAATAAAATTAGAAAAGAAAGAAAAGAGAGAGAACTATATACATAAAAAGCAAATATAAAAACAAAATATTTATATTAAGAAGATATATATAAACAAAATATACCACAAAATATAGAACACAGTATAAAACAATATATATATGTACAGATAAGAAATAAACATTATATACAAACGGGTGTGTAAAGTAATACAAACGAATGTCATGAGACATGAGTGACGTCAGTCTCCTCCTGGGAGAAGTTTGGGCGTTGGACACTTTCCTGTGGGGTCTCAGTCATCCTCGAAATGTGCCTGGCCAGCGGCGTTCTTAAAGGTGAGGCGAGGAGCTGCTGTGATTGGTGAAAATTTCACTCGGCTGTGTGAAACCCACTCCACGCCTTCTCCCCTCCCTCTTTTCGAGTTGCCCCGCTGGGTGGGACTGAGATGAGAAGGGGGAGGAGATGCGCCGGCAGCGCAGCGCACGAAAATACCAAAGTCTGCGCCGCCACGCCCCATCAGAAAGTCAGCGGACCTGACTTTGTGCCACGCCTGCGCTGCACCAGCGGCAGAGTCGAAAATAGAGCCGACTATGTCAAAGATGAACTGATTAGCTGATGAACTGGTCAAAGGTCACTGTGACCACACAAAATATGCATATGATGATAACTCAAGAATTCATACTCTAATTATGACCACATTTTACTGTCTCATAGGATAAAATGATCAGTGATGATGTTTTATAATCAATAGGTCAAAGGTCATCTTCACTGTGACATCATAAAGTTCTAAAAAAACATTTTCTGGCCATCATTCAACATACCTCAGGAACAGAAGCACTCAGAAAACTGTGCTGATTGTTTAGATCTTCTGTACTGTCGGGTTGAAAATGTGTGTGAAGCGTCCACATTTTACAATTTCTTGTTTCTTTGCAGCATTGTAGTCCCCACAGGCTCATTGGTTTTGCTGATAACAGGTGATCGTCTTTGCCTCATGTGATGAAGCTCTCCATCAGTCCTCTGTGCTCCTCTGGAAAAGAGTCTCTCAGTGAAGACAGCGTGTTTCTCACTGGAATTGATTCACTGGTATAACACATTGAAAGATTAACTGATTAAATTCTTCTTAATGGGAGAAGGCTGTGTTTTTATTGCCTCGTTGGTGATATTGCTTTGCAGTTATTGTCATTTTTCTTCAGCTCCAGCAGTCTCTGGATCTCTCTTCACTGCATGTATTATGTGAGTCTGGACAGACATGGATGTAAATGCAACTTGACTGGTTGGTAGAGGCAACAACTGTGAGGCGGTAATTCTCGTTTGCACATGACAGAGAGCAGGAAGTTACAATATCGATCAAAAGGTGTGAATGACACCATTAGGTTAGAGGAAAGGTTCTAATCAAACAATGTTTCTATTGCACAAAAACTGAATTCAGCTATAGTGTTTATCCATCACTTGTATCTATTATTATCTTTCACATTCAGAGAACAGTATAATAATGGTAATTCTTTTTAAAACCCGATTCCAAAAAATGTGAGGACGCTGTGGAAAACATAAATTCAATCAGGAGAGGCAAGTGAATGAAGGAAAGGTAATTGTTTATTATTACAGATGATATGTGATTAAGTCTTGTCAGAAAGTCTTTGGTACTTAGACTCCACAGGGAGATCATGTAATCGAGGGGCATCGCCCTGAGCCACAGCAAGTTAAATCCCCCCAGCCCCCCCACTGGTGGTGGTGGTGGCTGATGACCCTGTTGACTGATAGGCTGATGATGAATGATGAGGCTGAAGATCTGTAAAAGTCTTGGCAGCGATGTGGAGGTGGAGGGGTGCACATAACAGCAGCATGAAAGGATGGAGGCAGAGAGGGAATCAGATTTAAAAAAGACAGCAGCAAGATTAAAGGCTAACGGTGAACGTGTGACACTCTGCTATTGGACAGATGTGACCAGCTGATGAGAACAGCTGATATCTCAATTGACAGCCCCAGACAAGGACAGCAAAGAAATGATGAGTGAGCATGTGTGAGAGGAGTGAGTGGAGGAGGATATGAGACATAAACTACAGGCCGAAGTGTGCAAAGGAATCATCTTCCTGACTGAACTTTCACCAAAGCTTCATGAAAACACAATGTCATAACTTGCTAATCCTTTTTGACATATTTGTTTGACAAAACTCTTGTTGGTAATCAAAGGTCATTGTGTTTTTATTCATGTTTTGCACTGCATCCCAACCTTTTCAGACTCAGGTTGTATCACTGGGACAATGGATGAAACAGATGAAATTCCAACCATCAGTGGCAGCACAATGATAAGAACTGTCTCACCTCTCACCTGAGAAGTTCACCTTCCTTTCCAACATCCTTTCCATGCTGAACTTTATGATCATTTAATGGCAGAAACTGGTCCGTCACCATGACACTGTTGCATGGTAGCCGAACAGCTGCTGAGCATTATCCTGCCCTCTGTGTTATACTCTCCCTTTAATCAGAGTTTCCACTCCCATGTTTCTCCAGCGGTGTTTCTGTGACACTGCTGTTATTCCTGTTTCGTCTTCATCTGTCTGAGCTAATTCAGAAAAATGGATGAACACAGAGTTGCATTCGTATTCACTCTCCTGTTGCTTAATTTTAAGGTCATTAATTTTTGAAAGAAGCCACAGTACTCTGTGTTCCAGCTGGCTGCTCTGCCCTTCCTGATAAGACAGTGTTTCTCCCTGCTGCTGTGAAATCTATTTCCTCACAGTGCTTCTCTTTGGAATCAAGGTGAGAGACTGACTGTTCCTTCAAGTAACTTCAAGTAATTTGTGGAACATATTTTCTTTTTCTTTTAGCCTTAATTCCTGCAGCTCCTTGCAGGATGGAATAATAAGTCTTTTTCTTGTTGACTTAATTTTGACGGTTAATTAATTGGATCCTGTTTAGACAGGACTTTGATGACAAGAGTGACCAAACTGCAAAGTCAGCTCAACAGAGCCATTAATGTGTTTGTTTGGACCAGTTTTGTCACACCTTGAAGGACAGGATTTTAGTGTTTTGTTTTCAGCATACTAGCTCCAAGTTGTTATCTCGTGTGGTGTTCCCCAGTGATCAGTTTTAGGCCCATTATTGTTTCATTTGTACTTGCTGCCACTCGGCCAGTTTATCAAGGAACACAATGTGCGGTACCATAATTATGCTCCTGACATATCAGAATGTGTCAAGGACATTTGATAACTGGATGTCTAGTAATTGCTTGCAGTTAAACAGTTATTATGGCAAAAGCTAATCTCTTTAAAATTGTCACAGCTTTCCATGAAAAGCGTCACAGGTCAGAAACCTTGCCGTTGTCCTGGATACTGACCTCACTTTCCAGAGCCACATGAACAATGTAGTTACAACTTGATTTTACCATTTCAGAAATATCACGAAGGTGAGAAGATTTTTATCCCAGGAAGACACTGAAAAACTTGCCCATGCTTTTATTTCCAGTTGGCTCGACTACTGTAAGAAGCTGCTCACAGGAATATCCAAAAACCACCTTGACTGACTGCAGCTACTCCCGAGTCTTAACTAGAAAAACTAAATATGACCAGATAACGCTTGTGCTGAGGTCATTACCCTGGCTGTCAGTAAATTTTAGAATTGATTTCAAAATTTTAGTACTTGTTTTTAAGGCCCTACATGGTCTGGAACCACAGTATCTCTGACATGTTTGTGAATGAAGCAGGTAGACCCCTCAGGTCATCTGGAACAGGCCGTGTGGTTATTCCCGGATCTCCACTTACTTTTTAATGGTTTTAATTCACGCCTTATTTTTTACAGATCAGCTTCTGGTCTTAATTATTAAGACAAACATCTTATTTGAATGTTAACAACCTCCAGCTTGCTATTAACCACTCTCATTTCAGGTGATGAGTTTAATTTAGCCGTTGTATGCATATCAGTGGATTTTGACTGAAAGTTTATTTCTGTTGTCTGTTTTCTTTAACTTTTCATATTCTCTACACATTCACACAGACGCTGGACATCCATCGTGCATGTATAAACAGAGAGAAAGACTTGACAAAAGCTTTTGAATGCAGGTAGCCTTTAGCCGCCCCCTCTGTGGTTATCTTGTCCTCTCTGTTTCCTGGTCTCTCCACAGAAGTTGTCAGATGGCTTTACAGTTACTAGGGAGGTGGAAGGTCACTGATGCTGTCTGGCAGGGCCGTGCGGGGGCCATGTCATTGTTTAAAGGCCACGATCTGAGCTTCAGAGCAGGCAGGAGAGCAGATACATGCAGGGTTGAGAGGCTGCAGATCCCCAGGGGAGGTCGGGGCCATTCACTCAGCTTTTATCCCATCAGCGTAGGCAGGCTGGGATAAGATGCGGCTGTGATCAAAGTTGAACCCCCAACTGTCTATTCTGAAACATCCTCTCACACATCTCCACTTTGTCTAGCTTCTACTTTTACCATAACCTCTCTGACAATGTGTCTTGCATACAGTATGTCAGGTAAAAACACAGTTTGCATTGGATGATAGTGTTTCCCTATGTGTGTCTATGTCTACAGACTTTCATCTAACATTATCTTGCTGCTTTGTTCTGAGTTGCACATCATTATCACTATTATATCATTTTCAAGTATACTGGAAGCAAGTGGCTTTTTTTGTATGCAATATGTTTGTATGCATATAGACATACTTACATATATTGACCACTGGCTCAAGCAGTGCTTTTCCTGACCTTGAAATTCTCTTTGCTCAGCTGTGAGGTGTTTCAGTGCCCAGCACAGAATGTACGGTGCAAAAGTGGGAGGTTGATTCAGACCAGACAGTGCAAAGAGACTTGGTGTTTGGGAGGAAATGTGTCTTAGACATTGTGCTGAGAACAGACGTCTCAGAACCACTTCTGTTTCTGGAGCCACTGGAGCCCAATCAGCTGCCACTTTTGTGATTTTATTTTCAAGATCAAACAATACTAATTACTACAACGATAATGGAATATTACTTTAAAATGTAAATAAACTATTTTAATGTAACAGTCTTCAATAGATGTGCTTACATTGGCATCAGAAGTTAACGTTTCATGTGGTTACAGTAGGAGCATTGCTAAATCAGTCTGCACAGATTTAGAAATTAATATGGTTTATTTTGACACTATCTGCTGTCCACAGCTGCTTTATACTATATGAAAAGCATCTCCTTCAGGTCATTACACCCCTGCAGCTGTCTGAAGGCAGCAGGACATCTGCAGCGTCTGATTAGAGAAGCGCCACGCTCAAGCACAGTGCCATTGTAAACCCTTATAAAATCACGTACAAATGACGCCAGACTGCTACAGAATATCCACACACACCTCTGCACACATCAGGCAGGTCTGTTAGAACTCTGTATTCAGCCTATTTATGCAGGGGACATCGGATTACCGGGCTTTATTAATCCTAAAAAAAAATCAGCAGTTTATGTTTTATTCATGAAATGCAACCAGACGTTGCTGTGCCATGTTTTAAGATATGATGCAAGTATTTGAAATGTAGAACAGAAGAATTCTGACTTAAATAGCAATGGACTGACCGATCACATAATCTGCTTCACCAGGTATACACTTCTATCATTGTGCTGAAAAAGGCCTGCCTGTGGCTGGAGAACTGTAGTGCTGAGTGCTCACATCTGCTGCTCTGCACCATGCAGACAGCAACATGACTACCTGGACAAACCCACTCTTCATTTGTTGAGATGTTGACATCATGCGTCACTTTGATTGGCACAGTTGCTTCAGAGTGATGTGACTGTCTGAGAGCAAATTTTTTTAACCCCCAAGCCCTCCGATCTACATTCACCCTCTCCCAGCTTCTTTGCACTTTGCACTGCTGCTCTTATATGAACCAGAATAACAAGTGGGCTTGGAGACCCTCACTCAGTCTGTGCGCTCAAGTCCTACCATGCCGTGTTTATCAGTGCCCATGTGCTATTAAATTGGAGCTCATTGTATGCATACACACATATACACACACACACATGAATGCAGTAAATGCTGTACATACACACAAAGATTTGCATGTAACATCTACATAGAGGGAGAATACACACACTGTACTGTATCGTACTATAATGCATTTTGAATACTGGTGTGTTTCTATACATGTGCATATTTTAATTGGTCTGGCTGTTTCTGGAGGACAAGAATATGTGTTCTTTGCATGTCTGAAAGCTCTAATTTAGTGTGGATCTGACTCTTTGTGCAGTGTTTATGTTTGTGCTCATGCTGGCATATGTATCAGTGTGTGAGACGGTGTGAAAGTGTGGCTGAAAGCTGCTACAACGCAGGGAAATCCTAGCTGCCACAGTCTCTGACTGCACACACACACACACACACACACACACACACACACACACACACACACACACACACACACACACACACACACACACACACGTGCTACACACACACACACGCACGTGCTGCACACACACACACACATGCACACACACACACACATACATGGATGCACTGCACACACACACACACACACACACACACACACACACACACTAGAGAGAAAGATATATAGCCACAAAATTAGATTTAGGCATGCTGGCAGGAACGTATACAAACACACACACACACACCCTCAGGAAGGCAGGCAGACAGCCACTGCAATGCAGAATAGAGCTTCCCCCTCTGCTGTGTGGGAGACACACCAATCACTGAGTGGTGGGGGTGGACTTGAGATCCCTTGCTCTGTTATTTCAGTAGTCTGTCTTCCTCTCTCTTGTCTTCTCCCTCTCTCTCTCTTTCTCTCTGTCTTTCTTTATTGGTCTTACTGTGTCTCTCCACCTCTTTTTCCTCTCTTATTCCACCTCCCCCTCTCCCCCACATCTCTCACATATCTCATCTCTCAGCTCATTTAAATTGAGGACTGGCTTCTTGCCATGACATAGTCCTAACCCTTATGTTGGCAAAGCAACACAGTGGCAATGGAGAGATAAAAATGGGTGATAAAACAAAAAAATGTGATATTAGTACAAAGACATTTTTTAATGGGTCTAAAAAGATAGCATTTAATACTTTATTGAATTAAAATTGGGTTATATGTGCTCTTTATGCACATATTACCTTTGTAAACAAGATAGTATCATATGCTTTCCTTTTTGGTCCAAGACTCCAGTGCAGGTTTCTTAGTACAGACAAACACAGGTATTCAAGCTACAACAAACACATGACCATGTGTCACTGCTGTCATTCACCTCGGTCAGTTTTGGCCTGTTAAAAGGATCATTCTGGTGTGTTACAACTTGGCCCGTATTTTTGTGCTTTTGCTCATTCTTATCAATAAGAATAACATTCATATCATCATATCACTGAACTATTTACTTGTTTTTTATCTTACAAAACACAGAAATCACAGCATTAGTTCATTCTGGTGTCTTGGTAGCTCTGTATTCATGATACTTCAGTTCCACAGTCCATACAACAACCGACATGAATAGCTTTTGAAACTACAGGTAGCTGTAGATGCATGTAGATGAGGCGATAGCAGCCTGTGTAATGACAAGTTTGATTTTTTTAAACTATAAACGTAAAAGTTTTTTCTTGAATTTCTTGTATATGTTTATGCATATTCTTACATGATATGTGCCATGTGTCAAAGTGATCCATAGTTATTGCAAAAGGCCAAAAACCAAGTGATGTCACAAGCCATTGGTGTTGAATTGCAAATCTTTCTTGATTTTGTGAGGTCAAGTCTAAAATCATTCGATTCATGAATTGAGTCTGAGCCCATATCATGTGAATGGGCACCTCAAAGGTCATCGTTGAGGGAAAGGACAAAGGAGTGCCTCACTCTGTGTAGACAGATATTAGCTTGTTGTCCAAGCATGACACCACCCTGCTGCTGATGGCTCACCTATTCCACAATGTGACAGGACACTGACTCTGTCTTGCCTGCTGGAAGTCAGCCTGCTATATACCTGTCAACAGTGGAGTGCTCCAGGGTCTGTGTGTTGGCTTGTCAGATCCAATAAACATTTCTGTGTGTGGTTTCTTTGTGGTTTCTACAGTGAGTTTGCCAAGGAGAGAGAGCGGGTGGAGAAGAGGCAGGAATTCCTGAAGCTCCGCAGACAACAGCAAATAGAGAGAGAGCTAACTGGGTACCTGGAGTGGATCTGCAAAGCAGGTCAGGCACAAATACACACTTCGGCCAAATGTGGGTTACAAATGTGTGTTTAGCCCTCAATAATCATTGTAGTTGTATTTAAATAAAAACTGCACTGTAACTGATTTCAACACAGATATGACCTAATTTTGACTACTTTAAATTCAGGTGTTTATTTGTGTTGCAGAGGAAGTGATGCTGGCAGAGGAAGACAAGAATGCTGAGGAGAAATCTCTGGATGGTGCGTGGTACAAAAGGAAACACAACAACTCTGGTGAGGACTGCGAGCTTCACAATCCACTGTGAAGACAGAAAATAACCTGCAAGTGTAAAAAAGAATTGCCTCATTTTACAATTTAGCACCATGGTATTACACTGATAGCTCAGGAGTATTTTTAGGGACAAAATCTCCACAGAGTGCTTTTAGGGAACTTTCACATCTGTGGATTGATAACTCACACCAGCCGAAATGAAGCGCACTAACCAGGCAGATGCATTGGAGTGTGCTTTAACTGAACCAAGCAGGTGAGGTGTGAATGCACCTGAAAAGTCATAGGAAAAGGCTGTTTAAGGGACCTTTTGCTTCCTTATTTTGAAGCATTTACTGCTGAAACTGGTTATTGACTCTTTTCACAGCAGGCATTTTTGACTTGTCAAAGCAGGAAGAAAAGCGAAGGCATACAATGAATCACATTAACAAGGGTTCCTTTCCAGTAAGTGTCCTCCTAAGCCATGTCACATGCTCACTACCAGACACCTGGAACTGGAACACCTAAATGAGATTGCAGCCATCATTAATGTTATTAATTCCATCTGTGCTTTTCCTGGTTGAGAGGTCATAAAAAATGTAGCAGGCAACTACAATAAAAGCAAGGCATGTTAACAGGTGAGCACCAGGTACCAGGAGCAATAGGAGGGAAGGTAGACTCTTTACTGAATGAGCTGAGGAGGCAAGCAGCAGTCAGGCTGACATGAGAGCATGTTTTCCCTCTGCACTAGCTTGTTGGCTGTTTAAACTTATTGCTTCAGTTCTTATTATTGCTTTTACTAGCTAGCATCTTTAACTTAAGCTATTTTACTAGTCACTGTTAGCTTGTTTAACAGCCACAGTAATACTGTTAGCCAACGCAGTGTGTTATGCCTGGTTTAACTTTGACTTCTTGGAAAAATTGACAAGTTAACAATAGATAGTGATAGCTAGTTTTTGCAAATCGGGTAACTATTTTGAATGTGTGAATCATGTGATAATGCATTAGCACACGTCATAACAATAGGACTTTTTCCTGTTCTTGCCATCATGGCCCTTGTATATTTCTATTTTTCATGTCATGGTTCAGGCCACTGTGACGAGCAGCCAAGTGAGGGCAAACCATCTGCGTCTGCCTGCTGTAATTTTGTAATTTCAAGTCTGAGATAACGTGGGATTTTTGACAGCGATGATATCTTCCATTCAGTCGATTTAGCTAATTAAAAAGGACACATACACTGCTGTATCTGGTTTCACTTGATAATGAACTGCTACTTGTGGAATACAATCAAATTTGCTAGGTTAGACAGTTAAACTGGATTGGGGTATTTACTTCACCTGAGTGGAACAGAGCCATCATTCATGTTATTGGTAACACCTGTGCCTTTCTTTCTGTGACCAGTCAAAATGTCTGCTGTCACTTCAGCTCTCTCTTGTGAAGCTCAAGCTCCATTAGCTTCCATCAGCCATAGTCACTTTAGTGGTCGTCCTTTTAACCCCAGGCCTCTTTTCATGCTTTTCATTAGTATTGTATTTGTATGTATGCTATATCTACATTTTAAATTGCACTTATACAGTATGCATATACTTCAAATGTGCACATACCTATACTATGTGTATATTATTAGACAATATAACATAATATATATTAATTTAAAAGCACCAACATTTGAAATCTTTTTTAAATGACGTATTGCTTTTAAGTACACTGTATGTTAGTACCTTATACTCTGTCTGTATGCGTAACTGATGTATGTCATACTGTCACATCTATCACTATCTGAGCAGCTTCTAACTGAGTAATCAGTGTGTGGCTGATACAGATCATTTCCACTAGCATCCCCCTCTGAGATGTGAGCGTGTGCGCACTCACACACATTCTGGTCTTATCAAGGCCATTCTGCCTCTCATCTGTAGCTTCACCCAGGGTAACAGTCACAGTGATTATGGGTGCCAGGGTGGAAGGGTAATGAGATTAAAAGGAAGTGCAGAGAGCGAGGCTCACTGGAGTTCAGAGGCAGCGTGGGAGTATGAGGGCCCTTCACACAGTTCTAAAGCTCTTCTCTTCTCTGTAGTTTTGATACTCTTCCTGCTTTTTTAATAGCTCTTAACAGCAAAACTGTGATAAGTTACAAAACACCAACAGTCAGCTGGGGAGAACATTTGGGATATTTGGCAGCACTTTATTTCATTATAGCAAAAAGAATGGTATCTTTATAACACAGATACTTTTTAGCTGTCACACATATGCTGCAGCATTGGGGGCCTCTATTTACTGCTCCATAATATTTGCTAAAACAACCAATTGATTGCTAAAATGTACATTTTCTGTTGATTGACTAATCTAAATATTAAAGAAGAAATCCCCTTTCAGTTTCTAGAGCCATGTATTGAAGATTCCTTTTGAGAATATAAACAATAGGTTACTCTTGGTTGCTTTTTGGTCCATATATGTAACTATGTATTGGATATTATAGTACATGTGGCCGTACCCTTTGCTTTATTTCATATTTTAGCTTTCTTTTTATGCCTGTGTTTATCTTACTGGGATATTTTTTTACACTGCTTTCACCTTTGTAAAACATTTTCTTTTAAGAACTGGTAATCCAACAAGGAAGCATTTATATGAGTAAGAAATAAATGGATTATGAATAAAGCAAACTAGCCAGAAAGTTGTGAGACGAAGTTTGACAGCATGGTAGAAGCAGAAAAGCTGGAAAAGCTGGAAGTTTATGTATAAAGAGCAACACACGGCAGAGTGGGAATTAGTTAGAAAGAAAGCATCTTACTTCATGAACTTTAGCAAAATCCTCAGGCGTCTGGATTAAATCAGATGAGCGGCTTAATGACTGATTTATTTTCATGTTGTATTTGCAGTGCTGAAAAGGACCAAGAAGAGTAAGAATGACCTCATCAATGCAGAGGAAGGCGAGGACCACTTCACCGATATCTCATCTGTTGGTGAGGACAGTATCTGACACACAAGATCTACATGTTACTGCACGTCTTCAAACTGTCCAACCTTCAAATGGTGTTGGTGCCATATGTTGAAGACTTACACAAACTGCTCGTTCACACTGCAATAATCAAACAACCTAATCGCACATCTAATCTCAGTTTAATGGAAAAGAAGAACCCATTTCAGAGTGTTGTCTCATAAATTTTAAACTGACAAACATTATGTGGACTGTGGCTGCCCCACCACAGGTTAGCAGAGCCCAGTTGACACAGGAATCCATCAGCTGCCACTTTGGTGGCAAGGAAATATGTAATTCTCAGTCATGCTAGCATGTAGATGCATTAATACTGACTGAGTTCCACATGAGGTAGTCCACGGTGTGTTTCCTGGGCCACAGACCTTTGTAGCATGTGTCTCCTAATGTTTCCTGTCTCTGTCTATACTGACTGCAGAGATAGATGAATGAACAGAGTGGGTTAGTGTGGGTCTTCAGGTGATACAGTATGAGTCAGATGTCTGGATTAAAATAGATCAGGAAATAATGATCCCACTAGTCTTCCTGTGCTAGTAATGAAGTTCTAATCGAACAATTTTTCTCCTTCCCTTTTGTGTCCAGTTCCACCTGACATTTGGGCGTAATTTAAGTTACAGAAGGTTTAATATAGCACAGGCTAAATGGGAGTAGGGAGGGGGTGGTGAAGCCCATGGCACTTTGATCTAAAAGAGCCAAGGTTTTCACTGTGGTTACATCACAGGTAAAACAAGTCAGAATATGAAAAGCTTCTGTTGTGAATGTATATGTTGATTATATCACATTCTGTCTATTTATCCTTCTGGTTCTTCCCATGATTCCTCTGTGCCTGTGGAACTCACAAACATAGGCTGGATTGTTCCACAAAGTGTCAGTTTCAAACTGCAAGCACATTGCTCCGCAGTGAAATAACTGAATCTTGTGTTGATGTAAAACAAGGCTTTGGTTGAAAGTACCTACACTCAAAGACAGTCTTAATTTGGAAAGACAACCTTAGTTTTAAACGCGGTAACTTTATTGCCGTTTCGTATGTTTTGTCCCAACTGCCCCCCCAGGGTCGCCGTTCGCCCGGGCCAGTGTGAAGAGCAAGAACGAGAGCTCGTCTTACTTCAGGAGGAAAGAAAAGAGGATTCGCTTCACCATCCGCCGTCTGGTCAAGTCCCAGAGCTTCTACTGGACTGTGTTGTGTCTGGTTGGCCTCAACACGTTGTGTGTAGCCATAGTACACTATGACCAGCCTGAGTGGCTCACCTATGCACTGTGTGAGTACCAGCAGTTTGGGTATATACATAGTGAATAACTGTGATGGAAACCAGTGTGCCCACATTGTGTCACTGTTTAGCCTAACAATATTATTTTATTTGACCATTTTTACATTCATTAAAATTTCCCCCAAAAATGTATTGATTTTCACCCAATGGCTTCAAACACAGATCACTTTTACTGCATAGAGAATTGAAAAGTTCAACATTCTATTTATAAATATGAATTACTGTTGTAGAGCTGTGTTTAGTTATTAAGATTAAGATTAAGATTAAGATTTGTACTTGTACTTATTAATCACAGCACACACATGCTACAGGGAGGAGGAGACTGTACATACGCCATGCTTTTTGTGAAATTATTTTTTCTGCGTTTGACCCATCCTCGGTCCGTCGTTCCTCTGCGGCTGACCAGGAGCGGTGGGCTGCCAGCTGCCAACCGATGCTGGTGCCCGCGCCCGGGGACCCATCCTTTTTTCGTCACCGTTGGTCAGGCGGTGATCTTCTTGCATGTTTTTAGTGGGGGTTATTTAAGGAGGAAACCTCGGGTGAACACGGGGAGAACATGCAAACTCCACACAGAAAGGCCCCCTTTTTCCTCGAGCAGCAGGCACCGAAGACATGGTGGAGGACACGCCACCAGCGCCCACAGCGGGATTCGAACTATTATTATTATTATTATTATTATTATTATTATTATTATTATTATCATCAATATTATTATTAGTCAATTGATTATCTGATCGAAAGAAAATTAATTGGCAACTATTGTGCTAATTGATTAGTTGCATCAGTCATTAAAATGTCAACTATTCGCTGGTTCCAGCTTTTGAACTGAAGGATTTGTCACTGTCTTTGACAATGATGAAAGTAAATGAAGAGTCTTTCAGTTTTGGACTGTTGATTGGACAGATTTGAAGACATTGCGTTTGGCTCTGGGAAATTGTGAGGAGTATTTTTCACAATCTTTTGACATTTTATAGACTAAACAAATAATTGATTAATCGTGAAAATCAGCAGATTAGTGGTTAATGGAAACAGTTGTTAGTTGCAGCCTTAAAATGTTCAGACTGTGACTGAGATGCCACCTTTGCTCCACTTTACACCAGAAAATCTGACTTGGTCACTTTTTAAAACACACACATTGAAATCACTCGAAGACAAACAACAAAAACAAAACACTGATGGTTAAAAAAAAATCGAAAAACTCCCGTTACTTATTATTTGAATGTGCACAGGTAAGTTACTCCAGTTCCTGGTACCACAGAATGTGAAAGATACCCATGATGGTATTAAGCATAGTATTACCTTGTTGGGATTAAAACTCAGCAAGCATAAGCCAACAACACTGTGAAGGTTGTGCTAGAGGTATGAGGCTCCAGAGAACTGGATCAAACACATGCAGCTCTTCATCCTTCCATTCACTTCACAACTGAAAGTTTAGATTTAGACCCTCCTCTATAAATCCTACCTTCAGCTGTAATGTGACTGCTGCTGTAATTCCTGTCAATTCTCCAGTCTGCTCAGGCAGATAAGAAATAAACACTGTGGTGTCCTGCTTTAGATCTAAATAGGGACAGGGAAACAAGTGCAAACATGCATCACACAAGTACCATTACACACTTCACAAACACATGAGCAAACATACATCTCACACACTCCATCATGAGAGAATACAGCAGTTATGTCCTCAAACAATAGACTCTTTCTGTGTCTTATTTGCTGTGGGCACAGCTGAACAGGCAGCAGTAGTCCAGCTGTATTGAATTGTGCAAATCAGCAGGAGGCCCTTTTTAACCCAGGGCATTGATCTGTGAGTCTTCTTATTGTCCCTGAACAGACCTGGCCGAGTTTGTATTCCTGGGCCTGTTTCTGGCAGAGATGTCCATGAAAATGTATGGCCTCGGACCCCAGAACTACTTCCACTCCTCATTCAACTGTTTTGACTTTGGGGTGAGTCATCCTGTTCCGGCTCTGCTTGGACTCCAATCAATCCACAGTGTCTTTTAGAGTGTGAGCATGTGTGGGTTAATTCAAATGATTCAAGACTGGTGTTTCAGGGGGAGAAATGTGTTTGATTATTGCCAGAAGGGCCAAAAACGATTGTGTTGATGTAATGGTTGCATAATGAATATTTGGAGTGAAAGCTGTGGAGGCCTGCTGCACTTATCAGACTGTGTTCACAGGTGATTATTGGCAGTATTTTTGAGGTGATCTGGGCTGCCATCAAACCTGGGGCCTCATTTGGGATCAGCGTTCTGCGTGCTCTGCGACTGCTCAGGATCTTCAAAGTCACCAAGTGAGTCATCAGAAATGTCTCTCTGTGCTGGGAACGCTGATTATGCCGTACTATTTCGGTAAATATTCATGCATTTGTGTGTGTAGGTACTGGAACTCTTTGAGGAATCTGGTGGTATCCCTGCTCAACTCCATGAAATCTATTATCAGCCTGTTGTTCCTCCTCTTCCTCTTCATCGTGGTCTTTGCTCTGCTGGGCATGCAGCTGTTTGGTGGCCAGTGAGTAATTTGCTTCTACTGCAGCCGCTCATTGTGAAGAAATAAAACGCAACTGTTGACAAGATCAGTGGATCTGAACACACAGATGACATACACATTCTCTCAGTATCAACACACGTCCATAAAGCTTAGAATTCCTTGAAATACGGAGATACAGTCCTGCCCAAGGTTATTTGTATCCACTGAACATATGTCTTCCCTAACCGGGCTGCTGTTGGATCCTATATCGTCAGCCCATGGACTCATAAAGCCTTCCAAAGATTGTTGTATGCCTGAATATATTGAATTCATAAATATTTGAAAAAATGTGAAAATGTCTGTGTCATAGAAACATTCTTCTGGATGACTCAGCAGTAGTCTGCTCAGCTCATACAGCTCCACTGCCCCCTCAAATATCCATGTTTTCCCAGAACAAACCCCTCATAGCCTAGCCTTTCCCCCACTTTGTTTTTCTCTGGATGGTACTTGCAGTTTTTATTCATCAAATCTTTTTCTTCAGTAGTCCAGCCAGTGGCTAATGTAAAGAAATACAGGCTTAAAATTACCGGGCCGTGCGAGTTGTGCTCACGTCTTCATGGCAACTTCATACTTCCTCAGAATCTCTCAAAATATATTCATTTGATAATATAAATAAAACCAACAAAGTCAGTGAAAGTCAAATTTTTTTGCAGTAGAAATACTATCAATTTTCTTGAGATTACTAAGGCTCAGACTCAACATGGTTATTGTATTCCAGGAACACCAACACCTTCCTCCATCCAATCATATAGAGGTACTCACTGTGAAATCTGCGACAAAAAATGAAAAATGTCAGAGTATGTAAGGTACCACTGACAGGCCAGTAGATGACATTTCTGAGCAAACTTAAACTTAATGTGAAAGGTAACTGTAATAAATTTGAAAACAGAGCAAAAACAACCAAGAGGCTTAAAAAGGAACAAGTATTATGTCATCTCTTCTTTTAGCAACATTCAGCCCTGGTGGGACATATGCGTACCATAATTCATCAGTCAAGTGTTAGAATATAACAGTGATTAACTTAAAACCTTTAGAACATACTTAGGATTAAACAGAGGAGAAACATTCCCAACAGAGCTCAAAGAAAATAAGAACACATTTCACAGGCTTCTGAAATAAATGTAGTTTGCCCTCTCTGCTTTATGTGGTTGTCTTCTAATGAGATCCAGACTGCAAAAAGCTCTCATGGATTTTGAAAAGGCACAAAACTAATTCTGCTGTCATTCCAACCTCTTCTATCTGTATCCCTCACATTGGGGGGAGATGTAATTAGGTCCCAGGAGACAGACAGAGATACAAAATGTCAGCATTAGCACAACTCATCCATTTGAGAAGAATAAACAGTCAGAGATGAGCAATAAGGTTGCATGGACCACGCACTCAGACGGCTCAAATGTAATAGTGGTATATTGTGCTGGAATAACATGCAGCAGTCAAATGGAGAGGACAATTAGCTGCTCCGTCCTCCACTAGGTGGAGGAGTGAATGTGACTGTGTTCTGTCTTTTAGAGCTTGATCACATTCTGTTTGTTTCCTCCCTACAGGTTTAATTTTGAAGACGAAACGCCGACAACCAACTTTGACACATTCCCAGCAGCGATTCTCACCGTCTTCCAGGTAAAGGTCAACTCCATCATGCTGTTTTTCTCTTTTTCTATTTGTACCGCTGAACCAGACTCAGAAATCAGCCTGTGTCTCTCCTGCAGATCCTAACTGGGGAGGACTGGAACGCAGTCATGTATCATGGGATTGAATCACAGGGAGGTGTTCACGGGGGGATGTTCTCCTCCATTTATTTCATTGTCCTCACTCTCTTTGGAAACTGTATCCTGCCCGATTGATCCAAATTGATCCACCTTTGTGGCTGTCAGGCAGCCTTATAGCACTGTGGAAGAATTTGGCATTGATTTTAAGAACAGCTGTGATTGTAAATATTGATTCTGTGTTAATCAATCATTTGATCTTTTCCTGAGACCGCAAATAACCAGACACGCTCCTCAACGTGTTCTTGGCCATCGCTGTCGATAACCTCGCAAATGCCCAGGAGCTCACTAAGGTACAGTATTTTGTTACAGCTTTAGATATCCTGGCTTTAAAGAAGCATTCAGTAGGCAATACAAGCAATGGCACCATGTCATGTGTACAACATGACATGGTGCCTTTAATCAAATCCCACATATACATTGTATGCCCATTGAACTGAAACATTTGAAAGCTTCTGTCAGTGAAGAGAAACTGAGAGCAACAGAGTAGAATGATAACTTTCTTGTTGTACTGATGGAATTAGTGCCATGAAAGTCTGAATTAATCAAAACAACAGGTAAACCATTAGAAATAGAGGCCTGTCTCTTATATAAGTCTGTTTTAATAGAACCTTGGTTTCCTTACACATTTATATAGATATGAGAATTGGGAATTTATGGGAGGATGTGTGGGAATCTGATTGGCTGGTTCAAGAATAGTTCATCTGTGTTCATTGTTTTATGTCGCCATATTTGTTAAGTGTCCACATATCAACTCTCCTGGTTGCCCAGATCTACTCAGCACATCTACTCAGTCTGTATTGATCATATTGCTGACAGTGTGAATGAAAAGAACCAACTGTGCTCCACAGATAAATGTCAAGTAATTAAGACACAACCTATAAAAGGACTTGCTGTATGCACTGTATGTATGCATGTATGTATGTCCTTACACATACTCTTCAGGATGAAGAGGAGCAAGAGGAAGCTATCAGTAAGAAGTTGGCACTCCAGAAGGCCAAGGAGGTAAAGGAGGTCAGCCCAATGTCGGCAGCGAACATTTCCATTACGGCGTAAGTCAACGTCCTCTATTGCTTATTCTGGCTGTCTGAAATCTCTAGTCTTTTGTTTTCCCATTCAACACACCCCCATAGCGAAAAGACACACAGGAATTCTGGGTACCTTTGTTGTACAGCTAACTCGCTACCTGTGCTAAAGACCACTTCACCAATGTCAGCACACATGACTGCAGGACGCATGTGTAAAAAGTTTTACTATCCATATTAAATCCATAAAAATCCCACCTGTCCCATTAGTCAGTGCCCAGATTTGTTTTTTGACTGAAGCACAAACCCTTAATAAATTTAATTACAGAAGAAAGACAGCAATTGCAAAACAGCTTTGCACTGAATGATTCAATAATTCAATCTAGTGATACACATGAGGAACATTGTAGATAATAGCATTTATGTTCCGCTTATAGCCTAAATATGTAGGAAATATACATAGTTGTTAATTTTCCTGTTTATTTCTGTGAAGCCCTGTTTCTCTGTCTGTATTAACACAAACAAAGACAACCTTGTCAGAATATTCTTTCATTGATACTTTCATGCATGATGTCTGTCTGTAGTTCTGGAATGTGATGATGACAACCTCGTCCTGAAACAAAGTACAGTTTTGACTAACCTCCTCAGAGTCAATGACCCAGTGGAAGTCAATGTTAATCTCTTCACCCACACACACGTTGTGCTCGTCACTTCTTTTCCTCACAAGGCAGATCCCTGTTTTCTGTCTCCCAAATGAGCTCTCCTCTAGATTTCAGCAGGGTCCCTAGGACAAATCATAACATCAGCAGACAAAATACTGTTCACAAGTGAAGTGATGGATATTTGAAAGCCTCTTAAACAGCCAGTATGTCCATGATATCCCATTATATTTTTGACATGGAACCACAATGGCCACACGCATACATCATGTATGATATTGGGATAGGCCGATATTTAACATAAAGTGTATCAAAATGTTAAATGATAATTCATATACTTACTGTTTCAAATACTTAAATTTGCCATTCTTCATGAGTTAAATTCTGTTTTCTGTATCACACTGTGTTATTATGCAGTGGCTGCTCAGGCTCATGTGGATATATAGCATTTGTTTAACACAAACCTGAGAGTGCTGCTCTGGAGGCATGAATAATCTTGGTGGAGTTGAACCTCAGTGGATGAGTCAAAAAGACTGCTCGAGAATGTTTTTTGGACCACACGGTAACTACCTTATATGACAAAGTTGAATGGCAAATAAGAAGTCTTGAAAAAAGGAACAATATTCACGTTTAGCTAGTTTCACCTAATCTACCATCTGACATTTACTAGCTGCTGCCATTGAGCTCCAACATTTCTGTTTTGGTACCACATATAGTATATGTATTTTTTCAGCTCCACCCATGACGTTCTTGTATCCAGAGTAGTGTTACGTCTACAAATGTAATGTAATGTAAAACTCAATTTGCTTTGTGCATCACTGGTTACAGTGAAATTTTGCTTGTTTATAGGTGTCAGTATAACCCTGCTCTTTCCTGCTGGCCATTAATAGCATTTCCTGTCTTGCTTCTTGTAGCTAAAAAACTAAACAACCTGTTACTATGGCAGTGAAAATGTCCCTGATGGTCCGTTGTCTGACATTTCCTCTCTGGTTCAGTCTTAGTCTTGTGTTTCTGAGCTTTGACTGCCCATTACATTGAAATGTGATGGAAGGCTGAAGGGCACAGGGAAGACAGAGAAATGTGGAATGGTGTCTGGCTGTTTCTCTGACTTCATCCTATATGATGTTCCCCCTCCCCCATTTTTGTTTTGTGCATGTGCAGTTTTCTAACACGCAGTCGAGGTAACGCGCACTCTAGCAGCTCATCCATCTGCAGCGTTAACTCACTGTGAGTTATTACCTCTCTGTTACAATGTTTAAATCCTCCCATTACCATTCTCACATTCCTCCTCTTCTGCTGCCATGCCCTGTCTTCTGCTGGTGTCATTACTCTGTGTGAATTGTCCATAAGAACGTGGTGGCTCTTCTGAGCTCACACCCTCTGACAGAGCTGCGTGTGACTTTAAGTATTTCCATTCCTGTGTTTTCTTTTTATTATTTCTCTGTGATCGGCAGGTGTCGCGAGTGTCTGTGTCAGTGATCACAGTTTCTGACTGTTTGTGATTGACAACCTTCTTTCTGAACGATTCTTTTCAGTGACTCCACCTCTTGTTCATACTTCATGTGTTCATCATGTATTTGCAGCTGTGATTCATTTTCCCAAGCTAGTTGTAAATATGTATTGTATGTTATTATTGCTTTATTTTTGTATTAAAGATTAGAAATATAATATGTCTTCAACAGGAACCAGTGAAGAGGGTAGGGAAGTCAAAAAGTATTGAGAGATGGACTAATGCATTGTGGGTTTTGGTCTTTCCATTGGATGTAGAAAAATGTAGAATAATGCCAGCTTAGTTCCCATATTCAGTCGCATACATCCAACAAAAGCAAGCAAATAAGCCTTACTCACTTAATAACCATTGCTGAGTAGTTTTTCATGTATGTACGGTGATTCCACAATAATAACAGTACCAGATTCCTTACACTTTACAAGACTACATCCAAAAGTGTTGTGGCACCTTTAATTACTTAAGTGACATTAAGACAACCCCTTAAGAGTTTGGTTATTGCACCTGCTACAGTTTCTGTAATATACAGGTAATATGCAAGCAGTAATTCTCCATTTATAAAGTTGTTGTCAGATACTTTAAGTTTAACTGGTGAAAGACAAAATTTGGGGTTTTGCTTGTCAATGAAACTGTAGTTGTGTACTATTTTGAGGATTTGTTTTGCCTGTCATTTCATATGCATAAATTAAATTTTCATTAAACAGAAACTCAAAGCTCAAACAACTGAGATGGGTAGATTTTGCAGTGCAGTTTTTACACCATCCACTGAGACCAAGGCTAAAAATTAGCATTCATAGTAATGGCAATTTGCTGTAACTTAATCTCTATGGACAGATTTTTGAATGCAAAATCTATGGGCAAGCGACAAGATTTTAGTATCAACAGTGTTCTGGTTTCCATTTGAAGTCTGCTTGTAGTCTGAGTAGTATTGACCAGTCACATTTGGATGGGCTTTGGTTGCAATGAATGTCTGTGTGGCGAGCAAAAGAGGTGCAAAACATTAGCCCAAATGCAATCTCGGAGCCATTCGTCTGTCATCTGGCAATGATTTAGGTTTTTCTTTGCTTTTTAAAAATTTATCTGCTTTCATATTCAGATGAATTAAGAGTCATCTCCCAACTCTCGTGTCTCGAGTTGCTAATCAGACTGGAAACAATGTCTGGTCCATGGAAGAAGAAGTCTTGGCTCGCAGATCCATTATCTGGATGTCCGCTGGCTAAACTGGAAGCCCTGAAACATTGGCCATTCCCCTCAGTGGCTCAATCATTGTCAGATGATAGCCGATGGATTCCAAGATTTGCTCTAAATTCACTGCCCCCCCCCCCCCCATTAATTCCCTGCTTCTTCTCAGAAAAAACTATTTCTTTTGGGTTTTTGTATAATTTTGCGTCTCTACTGTACATGTTTCTTTCCTGAAGCTCATTTGCCCTGTTTGTGCTTTTGTCTGTAACCTGTATCTGTCCCTTTGAAGTTCCTTCTTTCCCTCTGTTTGTTTCAATGTTGCTCCCTTTATGTGTTTGTAGGAGTTATGTCTGCACCCCAGTCCATCACTACTTGAGGTAAACCTAACCGCCTGCTAGCAAGGTGGTCATTGATGATGATTACATGCATAAAACATACATAATCATGTTCTCATTATTTACATTCTTGCAATCAAGACCACGTGAATAAAACCAACCTGCCCCACATTGTTGTCATGCACACCATGTTACGGGCTTCTCTGTTCATTCAGTTAGTCCAGTCCCATGTTGTCCATCCACCTGTTAGCAGGAGTTCGTAAAGAGTATAATGCAGTGTGCTTGCTCTTGAAATTTTACATATGTAAAATGTATATATGTTGTACATATGTAGAAGGTAAGTATGAAGAATGCAACTGCAGGATGATGGAGCGTTGAGAACATTTGATGTTATTTTCTGTTCCTAATCTGTGTAGTGAACAGTTTGACTTCTCTGATGAAATGCCACGTTAAGAGATGGCATTATAACGTGTAATTTCCCTCTGTAGAATCAAGAGAAGAGATAGCCCTGTTTTTTCATACAGTATCAAAAGTGCATGCGTTCAGCCATTTCAAAGTACTGTATTACACTCAGACATTGACAGAAAAAAGTAGCATGTCAATGCATGGCAGTGTGCCCATGCTTGGCCCTTGTTCAGGCATATTCATTGATAAGCTCATGAGCGCTCTCCACAGTAGACTGTGATGAATGGACCCAGTGATTTTCTGTGTTGAAAGCTCCATTGCGCCTTGGTCATACTGTAAATCATTCAGCATGTAGGGACTTTGTGTGCCATCATGAGATGTAAAATAAAATATACTGCTGTTTTAAAGTGCCATGAAGTCATGAAGTGTAAAGTACATGAACATGAATGTGTTACACTTCAAAGGAAACCATGCCTGTCAGTGTATTCATTGGAAATGCTTCTATCCTTTGTAGAAATGACAAACTGTGGCACTGCCAGCAAAGTAGAGGGTTGAGAAACAGATTTACAGTGTATTTTATTTGGTAATATCAATCTCAGTGCTTTGATGAGTCTGGTTTTCCTGCCCCTCCCCAGTAAGGAGCAGCAGAAGTCAATGAAGACAATGTCAGTTTGGGAGCAGAGGGCCAACCAGCTGAGGAGGCAGAACCGAGCGAGCTGCGAGGCCCTCTACTGTGAGCTGGAGCCTGAGGAGCGTCTCCGCCTCTCATCAGCCCTCCACATTCGCCCTGACATGAAGACCCACCTTGACCGGCCGCTGGTTGTTGAACCTTGTGACGGGCCTTTGCTGGGCGGACACCAGCACCACCATCACAAGCCCTCAATGCCAGAGGAGGCTGAGACTGCTGCCGATCCTCCCCCTGTGCCTCACCAGCCACGCCGCCATCACCGCCACAGAGACAGAGATCGGGCCAGAACGAGAGAGGAGACAAATGATAATGGGGACACCATTAAGGACGGAGGGCACCACGTACATCATAGCCACTCCAAAGACCACGATGGCAGCCGAGGCAAAGAGGGGAAGAGCGAGAGGTCCCGAAGCCGAGATGGAGGCAGGAGGCATCACCATCAGAGCTCAGTGGATGACAGCGGAGGTGGAGGAGTCACAAGCGAGAGAGAGCATCGCCATCATCATTCACACCGACAGTCCCGAGGCGGCAATGGGACTGTGAACAGTGGAGGGCGGGGAGAGCGAAGATCCCGCCGCAAAGATGGACGTTCATCTAACAGGGATGGAGACAGGAATTCTAGAGGAGACAGTGGTGTCAATGGAGAAAGGAGGCGACATCGGACTCATGGATCCAGGGGCCAGTCCACAGTTGAAGGAGAGGAGTCCAATGAGAGAGAGAAGACCCATAGTCACAGGTAAAAATCAGAACTATTGCATGGTCGACTGACTTTACAGGTCTCCAAGCTCATTTAAGCCAACAGTGGACAGCTAGAGATTCAGTTTCTTAGTCAGCTTTCCACATCTGTTTAATGAGAGTGTGAAGTCAGAAAGTATAAGTACAGTGACACTGTATTTGGACAGCTCTGTATGCAAGTACATGGACTTGAAATGAAACCATGACCATGAGATTAAAGTGTTGACTTTTTATTTGAGGGTGTTTACATCCACTTTAGATGAGCAGTGTTGGAATTGTTGCCTTATAGTTTGGGGGAGGCAAAGAGTAATTAGACAAGTTAAGTAAATTTAAAACCAAGTTTTAGTACTTGGTTTTCGATTCTTTGGAGTCGGTGACTTTAAGTCTGCAACCCTCTGACAGCAGCAGACACATGGTATCTGACTTTTTCTCTTCAGTCTGGCCTTACACTGTGCAGTTGAACAATACAAGACAACACAGTTCAATTGAGGTCACATGGTTGAGTCTCAAAACGTTTCAGAGTCGTGAGCTTGTGTTTGGGGAGATCACTTAAAATTTATATATCCTCAACCATAATGATATAGCATTTCTAATTCAGCATTTCTCCAAAAATAATGTACGAAATAAAAATCTGATTTAAGAAAGGTTGGCTTGACCTTCAGATGGAATTACAAATAAACGATTTAGACATATGGCAGCATGAACAGTAGGCACAACGGCCTATTTCTTGAAATTTGTAATGACAGTTCGATCGAATGAGTCAGTTCAGCGGCCTTTGACACAACTTTCTCCAATGTGCCACAAAAACAAAGTTGTGGAACAGGCTTGATGTGACAAACAGCCTCCATCAGTCACTGACATCAGTGGCAGATTAGTTGTGAATAAACTGAAATGTCTTTGAGCGGTAAGTCTTAATTCCATATCTGTTCTTTTCTCTGTCTCTTCTTAGAATGTGGTAAGTGTAGGCAGTGATAATAAAGTCTGTCTGCCTTCCCCTCGTGACTGTCCGTGGCTCAGAAATGTTACAGATCTCAAAAAACAGAAATTAGCTGATTGAACTTCATATTTCTTAGATGAATGGTGGACTTCATGGAAATCTACGGTGAACTCATCTGTAATAACGTCATGGAATACAGAACACTGTCACTGTGACGCCACATGTCTCCAACATGGCAGTGTTCTCCCTGTGTGTAATGCAGTGCCCCATTAACAGAAAGAGAAATTATGTTGCATGCTGCTATATATAGGCAATATGTTTGTTGTTGCCATATATTTTGGTGTGTAGTGTGGTTTCAATGAATGTAGAACAGTTAATCAGGTAATCAATCCCAACAGCCACAAAGCCCATGTACTGCAGCCCCCACTCCGCATAGGTCAGAGACCCCCTTCAGAAGCCACAGTGTAATTGGAACACTGTCCTGAGAGTCAGCACTTAAACGTCATTGTTTCTGATTGATTTCGAATTCAGTGTGCCAGAGAACGAGCCAAAACAATGAAAGCAGATCACTGCCCTAATCATTTTGGAGTGCGCTTCCCATTTGTAAGGAAAATTAAAAGTTGTACTGAAAGAGATCATCAAAGGTTTGTGTCTGGATTTACTATTAAAGCTCTGACATTCTGTCATTTTACGGTGACCCTGCCGTATTAAATGATGTTTCTGCTGGTCTGTAAGAGTTTAACCAGATCCATCAACCTTTTTAAGTCAAATGAAATGGAACTTGGCAGTGGTGGCAAGCAGCACAGTCATTGTTTAACCCCCAGACAGGTGTGAGACATCACTTGACAATATACTGATTGTTATTGTCTAAGATGCTGTCTCTGTTCTAGGGACAGGTTTGGTGACTCAGAGGGGGAGTCCCTAGCCATCTCCCCCCAACAGGGCTCTGGTGGGGCCGATTGGCCTCCTGACCGACCAGAGGACTCAGACAACCAGAGGAACGTCAGACGAACTGGCCAAAGTTCCGTCCAGCTTCCTCCCGTGACTGTCACCTCCCCACCTGGAGAGACCACCCTCATACAATGTCAGTACCAACTGAGACCGACCAGATTCACACACATCACTTGGATCACTTCCATGGCAGCCATTACATTGAAGGTCTCTTTACATAGCCACTTACAGTAAAAGGTATTTACCATGTAGAGAGCAAGGTGAGGTACTCCTCAGACAGATGAGTGTCTGCTGTGTGAGCTTGCACATGCAGTTTATTTTTGTATAGCTGCCCAGCTATTAGTACCCTGATCAGCCCAGGAGATGTAGATATTCAGATCCATCAGGTCTTTTCATACAAGATGAATATTGTCTTGGGAAAACAGTGTATGCAAGCACCCAACACAACTCGGAACCAAATGAAGACCATCTCGCAGCGACCGGCGTGCTGAATACTGTATCAAACAGGTTGTTTCATTTATCATTTACTGCCTCATCTATGAGTGCTGAATTCTCTTCTACTATAGGTACCCTTCCCTGCAATAAAATGAAAAATAATCATAATAATAATAATACAGTGGAAAAAAAGATTTTGAAATGAATAGTAATACAGCTATGATAGAAGAATTAAAAAGTTCATGTGAAATAAAAATCAAAAGGTAGGATAAAATATATTGTTCACTCACAGGAAATAAGAAACAACAAAGAGTATTTTTTATAATTATTTCTTGGGCTTTATGCTTTTATTATACAGTAGCTGTCAGTAGAGAGATGGCAGGAAATGAGGGGTAAAGAAAGATGGAGTACCTTAACCCCCAGGCCATCAGAAATGACCATTTTGATGTGCATCAGTATTTTTTCTAATGTGAGAAAGTGAAAATGCCTCTAATTCACAAATGGTTAGCGGGAAGAACAGGAAGAATCAAGCATCAAAGCCAACGGTCTCTCACATGGACTTTGGAGTGTGAGGGTAACCCCAAATAAAGCAGTCAGTTGTGAGATTGTATCAAATGCTTCCAACCAATACTTGTGTGTACAGATTTGTGATCCAAACATGTGACTGTAGGTAGCTGGAGGCTGACAACATCTGCTCCAAACAGCCTCAAGGTCCAAATGTTAAGTGTCTTTTCGCTGATGACACATGGTCAGTGTCAGTGCAACACATTAAAGCAGCATGTTGTTCTTTTTGTTTGTTTTGTCCATTTGTCTACATGTAAATGACCTACAGGATTTGATGAACACAGAGCAAGCTGAGTATTCAAATGTGACTGTCATGACGCTTGTCTGCATCGCTGTAATTGAATTTGTCTTCTATTTGTCCTCTCAGTGAACAGTATTGACTGTGAGACAATGCCCATGAATGAGAAGACCCTGGAGGATCTCGGTCAAAGTGGACCCAAACCCATCCTGCCTTACAGTTCCATGTTCATGTTTGGACAGACCAACCCGTGAGTCACCTCGAACTCCTCCATCCACTTCTTCACCTCCCACATGAGATTGTATGTTGTCAGCTCTTTTATTTCATATCTATAATCTATGAGATTATCATATCAGTACCAGGAGTCAGTCCTGCAACACAGTGAGTGCTGACATCTCATAACTCTGTGCATGTGTTGAACTGTTCCCTCTGTGCTTTCCCTACTCTTAAAAGCTGTAAACGTCTTCAGGAGACTATGAACATCAATCTCCTCTGCACTGTACTCTACTGTACTCATAAACCTCTGCATAAAAATGCTATCAGTTAACTATACCAACACACACACGGTAAACGGTGGTAGCTGACTACATGTCGGATGTAAACAAGAAAAGTGGTCATTTTAGGTTCAGGCTGTCCACTGACTTGTGTTCTGAAATGCCACTTGATTTAGAGGAAAGCTGTGGCCTCTGGGAAGTTTTACTTTATACATTTGACTCATATATATTGCATATACCCTGGTGTTTCTTCATTCATCTCAGCGTGTTCTGCAGCTTATTTTTGATCAATATGAGTCTTTCATATTGTTTTATTTGAGATTCCTGCTGAAATTGTTTTGAAACATGCAGCGTATTGTCTAAATGCTTTTTCCCTGTAACCTTTGTTGCTTTATTTCTACCTTTTTATTCTACTTTTGTTTTTCTTTCCTATTTATTAGACTGCACTCTTGACACACTGCTAAGGTACAACAAGGCCAAAAACTTCAAATATGGAAGGCTCTGCATCCAATGCAGGCCAAGCTTTTGGTCATCAGATATAAAGGAAACATACGTAGGCATCCACAGATCCACCGTGTCACACATCAGTACAGAAAGCAACACGCTCTCTGCAGCCTGCAGGTTTAAATGAGGATTTTGATCTGAGCATTTTGCTGTGGAAGGAGTTATTTAATGTCTTTGAAGACTGTAGGTACTGCCATCTATGATGGCGTTCACTTAGCATTTACTTCTTCTGATCTGCCATTCTATTATTTTCATTTCCTGACTGCATTTTATATGGAATCTGTGACACAGTAAACAGTTGAGAACTGCAATGAAAAAGCACAGCTTTGCTCTATTTGGTGTCATTATAAGCTTTAAGGTTTGTTTGTGTCAAACATTTTCCCTGATAAAGATCTAGTGACTCTAATTGGGCTTTACTTTGATCCTTGCTTTAGACCTATTTCTGTGTTTTCACAAATAAATAGTAAGCAGAGGCCCCGGCTATATCTGTTATATCTGCATCTACAGCTTACCTCTCCCTCCCTCTGTCTGTCCCGGCCTGTCTCTCCTCAGGGTGAGGCGGTTATGTCACTACATTGTTACTCTGCGTTATTTTGAGATGTCCATCCTGGTTGTCATTGCTATGAGCAGCATTGCTTTGGCAGCAGAGGACCCTGTCTGGACGAACGCCCCCCGCAACAATGTGAGACACAGATATTCACATATATACAACTGTGTTTTTAAAAAGCTGTTCTCGGGTTAGCGTGCAATTTAGTTAATTCTGCTAATTAATCTCTTAAGTAATGAGAACATAGATGCAATATCTTCCATTGTGTCTCTCTTTTGCAGGTGCTCAAATATCTGGACTACGCCTTCACTGGTGTTTTCACTTTTGAAATGGTTATCAAGGTAAACATGTACATAAACACACATTTAAAACACTAATAACCACAGGACTCCATTGTCTTTCAGTCATTCTTTGATTCTAATTCAGCAGAATTAAGTTGCTGACTCATATTTTCTGCTTTGTGAAAGTACTTCCAGTAAATGATGAATGTGGAGGGGACATCGAGGCAATCAGTGCCACTGTATTTTCATTTAAATCAATGTCTTACTGTCTTTCACTGATTAATCTAACAGAATGGGGATTACTGGTCAGCCTGTTTCTAGCTCAAAATTAACACTTTATGCATGTCTTCATAAACAGCTACATAATTAATTTCAAAATATAAATATTATAGGATAATCAATAATCACCAAAGGTATTATATAATAGACTCACTGAGTACCTGCCTAATAACATAGTTATGTATCAAAATAGTTGATTCGAAACAAATTATATGTAGTCAGATAAAGCAAAATAAAACAGCATGAAGTCAAATGAAATGAGTAAAAGAGGAAGTGAGATAACAGTGGTGTCTTTGGGGTAGATGGTGGATCTTGGTCTGCTGCTTCATCCTGGATCCTACTTCAGAGACCTGTGGAACATACTGGACTTCATAGTGGTCAGTGGGGCGCTGGTGGCTTTTGCATTTTCGTAAGTTCAATGACTCTTACCTCTTTCTCGTGAATTCAGTGTCTCAAATTTGTAAGTAATTAATCCTGATTATCAGATTTTGTGGATACATCTTGTGTTCTGGTGTGTCATTTATAATATATACACCAAACTTCAGTCAGAAGCAACATGTGGACTGTGGAGGGCAGAAACACAGTGCCCTGTAAGATCTAGTCTGCCAAATGTTTGTTGGAAGAAATGTTCCACCATGAGCTGGAGGGTAATTTAACGGTGGAGGAACATAAGATTGTCAGGGCTCTAAGAGGCCTTGCACAGGCCAACGCCTGTGTGAAATACACCACTTGTCACTCTGCTGCTCTACCAATCGACAAGATGCTGAACTTCAGTGGATCTGGTAGTAGTGGATGCCCCTTTTACTGGAACTCATGTTTACTTATCCCAGGTTGGATGAGTGAATGTCATGCAAATGTTACTGTATGGATGCACTGGGTTTAACATTAGAAGACTGCCTGCGCTCACAGAGCTTTTAATTATCAATATGGTGGTTTTATGTGACAGTACAGTTGTAGCATTATATTTGTAATTCAGCTATCTAAATAACTGCTGTAATTTTTACCACTTCTATTCATATTTTTATCTTTGCCATCTTTATTGATGGATTTTACAGTGTCATCTTTGTTGGTTCAAATGTGTATGAATATAATGATATGTGGTTATTAGAAGCTTTACTTTTTTAACTATTTTAATGATGCAGGCTTTCAGACATACTGAAAGCAGTCCATTTTTGCCTTTACCTCTGGTCCCAGTTTTTTCTGTGTGTGTGTGTGTGTGTGTGTGTGTGTGTGTGTGTGTGTGTGTGTGTGTGTGTGTGTGTGTGTGTGTGTGCATGCGTGAGAGAGAGAGTGGGTGTTCTGGTGTTGTTTACTGTGTTTATTGACATGATCCTCTCCCTGTTTCTGTGCTGGGATCGTTTTGAAGGAGCTTCATGGGGTAATGCCTCCTCTACCTCTGTCATCCATCTTGTCTGTGACATTATCTGTGTGCATGTATGTGAAAGAGAACACATACATGGCTTACACTGCAAAAGCAAGTAATTTCCTTGCATATTCAGTCTTGCATTCAGGTTTTCTTTAAAGGCTTGTCGTAGGATGAGGAACTCTTATTTTCTCTAAAAGCACTATTGTTTGTTTTAGTAAAGAGAAGTCTGGAAAATTAATTGAATTTAAAACAATACACATATTCTATGCCTTATCTACTGTATGGAGTTACGTTTGCACCTCAGTTCTGAGAGGGCCGTACACTTTGAGGATGTGCTTCAGTCATTTCCTACATTCCCAGAATTGAACAATGCCATTTCTTCTCAAAACACCAGACACATAGCAGCTGCATTAAATTCTGGTCTATGGACCCACGGGAAATCACCTCATCTTCACTGGATTTCTGTCTGCATCATTATTGATTATAAAAGCAAAATAGTGCTTGTAGATGGAGTCAACTCAGAATTACAAGATGCATCACCATCAGCTGTAAAGGTGAATATTTCCTTTCAAAGACTGTAAGACATGCAGTATATGAAGAGAAATTGCTTGTGTGAATGGGTGTTTTTTGCAGTGTGCACTGACACACTCCCATCTTGTCACCCATCTAAGACCTTCCTGTACTTGACCCTCATGTGCTTGGCTGAAGGTCCTTCCTCCATGCTCTCCTCTGCTATAGAGGGGCATGTCACCTGCGTGTTCATCATCCTTATCTTCCCTCAGCCTCTGATGGGAGGTGTTTTCATCAGCACTTTGCCTCACCACTGCTCTGCTTGGACTGAAATGATATCATCAATTTTACATTCTCCGTTATTAATTCATCAGTGGCTCGCTAATGTAACAGGCAAGCTGCTGCCGGAGGGCATGAGTACATCTTAGGGAATATTGATCTTCTCTGTGATCTTAGCATGCACATTAAATAGATTGGTATGACATCTATGCTGTTAGCTATAGGTTTTTAATCACTGCCCTATGACCATACTGTCACATAATTGCCATTTACATGCAGTTTAAACTCCCGTACTCAATCTGTATCTGTCTGACTCAGCATCTTACTGTCGATGGGGATATACTGATATGGTTTGGTTCCACACCTGTGTTGAATAGCAATTGTAAATACTTTCCCCATGAGTGAAACTCATATACAGTATTATCATCACTGCCAACCTGTTAAATATAGAGACCCAAGATTCAATAGAAAATAGACAAAGACATTATGAAATGATGCTTACTAGCTTATTACATAAAGTGGTAACCTGGTGATACTTACATGGTCAGGAGCTTGCATGTCATAACTAACTATATTAGTTAGTTATGGTTATGTCAGTTATGTCAAGGTAGCGCTAACTAGTTTTGCCCTGCAGTAGAAGAACATGTCTTTATTCCCATTTCTTCTACATGGGTCACCAGGTAGCGAGGATGACAGTTTTCTGCCTGGGACATGCAGTGATATTATGTATGCAGTGAAGTTAAGAGTCTTTACTATATTCTTGCATCAAATTGGTGTGACACATTAAAATGCCAGCCTTTCTACTAACTCATGGAATTAACATTAGCTTAAGTTGCTAGCTAAGTACAACGCATGAAATCTAGGACGACAGTTGTCACTTCAGATGGAAAATCAGCAGTCAGCGGCTCAAAGTGAGAAGCGTTGAATTAAACTGACCTGCAGTAATCTCTGATTGCGAAGAGAAGCAGGTTGAAAAATCATTTCACAGGCCGAATTTTGAAAACGTATGCTGAAATTGATTGTTAGATTTAATTTTTACTCTGTTTACTCATCTAAATATTTATTTCATGATGTCTGATGTATTCATTTTCTATTGAAGACTATGACCCTATCTTGTCCTTATGTATCAGACCTCACATATCTGATGCTTTAGCACGTTAAATCAAACTCACAGAAATTATTTGCAAAGGCTATTTGGCTGCAGGTCACTCCTGTACTGGCAGTTGTAAATAGAAAGTCTTGTTTGACAGACAGCTGTCATTCACTCACCATGCATGTTGCTGGAACTGGTTCTGCCTGCATTCCATTTGATCGACTGCCTGTGGCAAGGACAACGAACCATAGCATCCCCATCAAAGCCAAATCTGTGAATCTGTCATCTCACCTACTAGAACCACTCAAGTGAACCGCTCGAGCCCCGTCTGCAGCTTTTTGGTGCATTTCATGTTTGATGCTGCAAACTGTAATACTGCCTTTTTATGTCAGCTTCAGATACTAGTGACAACCTGGGTTTGAGGGCTGGGAAGATATTTCTGTTACTTTTATAATATCATTAATATTATCATTTAGAAAATCTCCAAGGAGGCCTGTTTTATTGGCATTCGCTCTTTTTATTTGATGTTTTGGTTGAGACTGAGAAGTTGTAGCAGCGTGAGAGTTACAGAACAAGAGCTGAGCAAGTGCCTGTCATACACACCAACAGTCTTGATTTGTGTGTTGCTTCAGTGATAGGCTACCTCCAAAAATAACAGGCACATTCAGCATCCAATCACACCTGTTATTTTCTCCTTTAATGGCCTGATAGATTGTATGTGGATCCATTGTGGAGCCTATTCTTTACTGGGATTTACTCACCCAGTTGTCTGCTACCAACCAAAATACAGCTAGGCTGCTTTCATGAATAGAAACTCTGGTGTTGTCATTTGATACAAACATATGCTTTATTTTGTTTGTGTGTGAAGCATCCATAAATGTGCTGTACCTTGTTTTACCACTGTTTTCCCCCAAGTAGATCGCAACAAGGTGTGACCAGGTGGGGAACCTCCCTATGCCACTCTGACTCCCCACCCACCCTGTACCCATACCTCACCCCAACCCCTTCCCTCAACTCCAACCCTCTCTAACTACCATTCTTCTTATGCTTAGATCAGCTTCATGTATAAAATGATTCAACTCATAATCCAGTGAATCAAATGTCTTCTTAACACAACAGTAACCTCTGTCTGACAGCTTTCAATTGAAACCTTCCTCTGCCTACCAAAACCACTGCTGCTTTTAACCGTTTCATTCCAAAATGCTGTATTACCCTTTTGGATGAGAATCAGACATCACTTTCTATTTTCTAGGTCATTAATGAACACATCAACAAACAACATTAACAATAAGACTTCTTTAAATGACCTAGATCATTGTTTTAGTAAGAATCCATTTCGCTGATAGCCAAAAATAATCAAAGGTCAGTTTTGAATAGTATAACACATGCTTTATATGGCATGTTGGAATGAACCTGGTCATTTAGAGGGTTAGTGTCTTTAAAAAAAAGTATTTTTCCTGTGTTGGTCAATCTGTCTTTCCTCATAGCAACCACCATCAAACCTGGGTCTGTTTACACAGGATTTCCCTCCTTTCTGCCTGAGTACCATGAGGTACTGCAGTAATAGCATATAAAGCCTTCCCCAGCCTTCAGATACAGCCAGTGGTAACTGGGATTAGCTCCTCGAAACAGGTTATAAAAGCAGATTTTTATGGACAAATGTATATTTCTGTTTATAGATGTTTACTCAGAAATGTAAAGTGAATACACTATTGAGTACATAATAAGGAGTAAGAGCACCAGTTGCTTTGGGACTGTGCTGCTATCACACTTGTGAGCTATGTGTAGTGGACAGAAGGAAATCCTTCAATTGTCGGGGAAAACCTATCATAAATAGAAGTTCAACCATGTGACGCTGTGTAAAACATAAGTAAAAGTAGAATTGTCCTGACTTTTTTGGATTCAGGGTTGTATTAAAACAGAAAAAGATCTGAACCCATTCTTTAAATTATTTTGAAATGCAGCTGGCTTACTGAGTAATGTAATTCATAGTCTCTGGAATAAAGAGAAAGAGAGAGACTCTGGAGTGTAATGGAGGTAAAAATAGAGCAGTGTTGAGACAGTTGGAAGACAGATTTTGTTTTCAGGGCCCAGCTCTCTGTTCTCGTTCCAGGAAAATGATGAACAGTTATGGCCTCAGCCACATCTGAGCCAGATGTCCTCATTATCATTTGAACCTTCACATCCCCCTAAGCACCCGACAGAGTTTTGTCACATTTTAGCCTCTGTAACAAGTCCAATCTCGCTTTCTCTCCAGCCTCCTCACTATATATATATATATACACACACACACACACACACACACACACACACACACACACACACACACACACACACATACATATATCTGGGTGTTGAGGGGTATTCTTTGAAAGCTATCAGAATATCTTACATGGTTGTTCTCCTAGCCCTCATTGTAACTGTGTGAGTGCCTTGGCTAACAACCCTCTGGCCCTATGTCACTGTAAGCATGCCAGACTAATGTGCATCAGAGCATGGAAGTTGTTGCATGTGTTTGTGATTGGAGTAAGGGACCTCGTAAGGGCACATTGACAGACCAAAGCTATGTCATCATGTCACATGGATGCCATGCTGTTTGTTACCCCACAGCTAATAGCAGTGGAGTCCAGGGTTCCCTGAGGGATTCTATAGCGCCTCTCTCAACATTTGGGACTGTTCACTATAATCAATTTCAGATAGCATCATTCAAGCGTAGTCACTGGAGTCATAGGTTTCAGTTTTACCTCTGTCAAATCCACATGGATCTGAGGTGCACCAACCAGTCAGCGCTTCCTGGCTGAAGCCTCCGCAGGGAGGCTGAGCAGTGTAATGCTGTAATAATTGGAGCACACCCTCCCCCAGTTTGCCACATCCATGCAACTTCAAAAATGCATGTGATTCAAGACAACCTAACAATGCTCAGAGCTTTCAGCATCTCAGGGTCACTCTCATCCACACCCAACACCTTCCTGCTGAAGAGCTTCTTCACAACCACAGAGACCTCTGGCAAGGATATGGGTAAGGCCTCTCCTGAGTCCTCCAGTTCTGCGTCTTCAACGGAGGACGTGTTCATGAGTCCCGCAAAGACCTAGAAGATGCAAGAGGGATTATATATCTCATCTGGCTTGGGAATGCCTCAGGATCCCTCAGGAGGAGCCGGAAGACGTTGATGGGAAAAGCGATGTCTGGGCTTACTTGTTAGGCACGCTGCCACTGCAACCTGGCCCCAGACAAGCAGCGTAAAAATGGATGGATGGACAATGAACTCTGGGTGTGATTAGAAAAGATATTTCATCACTAAATCCCAGTAACAAAACTTATATTGAGGCAGAAGCTGGAACTAAATCTTATTGTAGGGTTTATTGGTTGTAGATACGGTAAATCTTGTTGTATTGTGACATGAATTGTTTGAGTAGCCGGCTTTAGTGCTGCGCTGCAGAATAAATAACCCGATATAAACCAATGAAAGACATTAAACAGGAACAGTTCACTGATAGAAGCTGTGCAGCTGCATTCTGTCAGTGTTCTTCTTGTTGGCTTCATGTTTATGTAATTTTATGACATGGAGAGAAGCTTACATAATTGTTCACTGTACAGCAGGCAGGATACACAGACTACAGGGTTTGTAGCTGATTGTTTGGGACAAGAACACACAATTTGACTCTATATGCAACGCCTACTTCAGTCAAAATGTGCTTAGGATATTAGGATATTTTCAGCTGGATTTGCTTAGGCTTTTAAACCACAAGTCTTTAGCACATTTATTGTAAGACAGCAAGATGTTACCTGTGACATTCTCTGTCTGCACATTCTGTTTTACTTTATCATTGTTCTCAAGGCTCCTTCAAGTGCTTATTCAGTACAGGGCTATCAGAAGTTATAGGCTTATATTATTTGACACTTTCTGGGTGATTTTAAAGAACACACGATATGTCAGATGATTTTTGGCTTATCCTTCCTCTGTGAATCGGATTTTCAATACTGTAGACATACTGCTTTATATCCCACCTCTTTTCCAGCTTCTCTAAATTCCAGCTTACAAGAGAACACCGCCCAGTTTATGAATTCATGGTATTCCTATACTCTGTAGTAGTGTTTTCACTTGATCGTATCCCTCATTTACTTTTAGATTGGCAAATCTAAATAGAATTTGAAAGTACAATGCAGTTGATTTAACATACCAGGATATCTACTTGGTATCTCGACTGCCCTCCAGGGAGTCCTGGGAACACACACTAAAAACAAACAATATAACAGTTAAATCATGTCAAACTGTGTTAACAGTCAGTCAATCAAGTGTGTACTAGTGTCCAGAATTCAGTTTACATTTGAAAGCCTGTTGAGTAGTTTGTTCCCTCATAGATGTCATAGATAAATGCGTCAGATTGCTTTAGATGAAGGCAGGTCATTGAACAACACCACTGAACAGCATCTAAAACTGTTCTGAAATGGGTTGCATCTGTCATTTTACAAAGTGACCAAGTGACCACACCCACTTTCTGCAGTGATTGGCCAGGTCTGTGATGAGACGGTAAGCCTTTGTCACAACTACCTCCGTCACTTTAAGTGTGTACAAATCAGTCCAACATCACGAGTGCCTTCTGGAAAAGCGTGCGCTGTGATTCCACATCTGTATGATTCTTCTTGTCTTGGATTTTCACCCCGTCAGTGAGTGTGCACATTTAGATCAGCTATAAATACTTTTGCCTTCAGACTAGTTCATTTTTAGCCTATCCCCAGCTTAAACCTGGAAACTGTTCACAAACACAGTGTTCATGGCTATAGGAATTTCCAAGCATGTGAATCCTATTCCTTTAAAGCCTTTGGCCTGTGGCCTGCAGCAGCAGCAGTGTGTTCTGTGCTCTTATGGGTCAGTGCGAGGAACGTGCTGTACAAGTTAGACAACAGAATTCTGTCACATCTCTTTGTCAGGACATCATAAGGGAACACAGCCAATGTCCTCTGATATGACTCACTACACGGGAGAAAACGAGCAACTGGCCTGCACAACGCTCATTTTTGTACACGATGCACCACATCTGATGGGATCTGGCTATGATTGGAATGATATTGTGTAGTTTAATCTTGGCATTACACTGCAGTAGTTTTGGTGAGTAGCATGAAGAAGGACATGGCTTTCCAGTTCTCATGCCTTTGTTGTGGTTCTATCCAACTTCCACTGAAGCAAAGGGTCGACTGCTGCACCTTCAGGATATATCCAAGAGCTTGTCGATACTGACTCCATCTTTGATTATCAAAAGTTTTTGAGAGAGTCCAAAGAGCATGGATTTAGTTAATGGGGGGGGGGGGGTTGCAAATGTTGTGGAATGCTGGAATTTTGGTCAAGGTTTAAAACCCCTGAAACACATTTTAAAATCTTGAGTATTTCTATATATTCATGACTAAATAAACAACAGTTATAGATATAGATAAACTATATTGATAAAAATACACTCTTATGTCTTATGTATTAAGATTTTAGCTCAAAAAAATCTGATAATCTGCTTAGTCAGGCCAGTGTGATCTTGGTGTTTTCAGATTCAATAGACAACATACAGTAAGGAAACAAACCCACAACTGATTTTCAAGGCCTTTAAAGTATCTTAAGAATGTTGTAGCGACAGTCCTTGGGAGTTAATCAGGTATTCTATTCCCAAAGAGAAGCAATTACTTTCTGACAAATAAGCTCTTTGTGTTGTTAGCACTTTGTTATCTGTGTATTCAACTTTCATCAGTGTCCAGAATAGACCCTGTGCTCAAGTGCTACCATACAATAATGACAAGAAAAGAAATCTAAGACACGTACAGTAGCAGAAGCAGCTATTCGTACTTGTTGGATGGTGGTAAGTTGATCGGTTTGTGTAAACTCTCTGCTCGTCATGTATTTCTGTGTTGAAAACAAAAGTCAAGTCTTTTGTGCAAATAAGAACACTGGAAAAACAAGAGAAGTACAAATTGTACAGATAAAACAAAGCAACTCACAGACGTTTATTCAAACATCACCTCAGATGATGGCTAGATGAATTATTTTTCTGTGTTTTATTTGGCAAATTACTTTCAGATCTTTAGCACTAAGATCTTAATCACCCAAAATGGCCACGCAAGACGTCTTGTTGATTAAGATCCCTGATGCACAGTCTTTAGTGTGACCATGTTTGCATGGAAAACAGCGTGATGATGCAGTCTTCTTTTTACAAAAGGACAAAGGAGGCCTCTCTGTGATTGAACTCATTGACTGCATGTGTTGGAATAGATTTCAAACTGATTTGTTCATGTAAACCAGGATTACATGATGCACACAGCTGAACGGTTAGGAGATGCATGTCCTGTGTGAGGTTGTCTGTATTGTGGATTGTGTCCTGCTCAGAAATAACATGACAACCCTACATATCTATAATCTATAAAACTACATATATATAACCATACATATAAATACAATCTAATACTTTTATACCTACTCTACAGTTTAAACATTTTTTAGAAGTATTGCTTTTGATTGCCTGTGATGCTTTTGTTTTTGACAGGCCCAGAGACTACCAAGAATATTCTGCTGAATATAACCTAGTTTGGTTTCAACTGAAGTTAATGACAGTGGAAATGCATTTGTCAAGAAAAAACATCACTGCATAATAATTCTAATTTGGCTTCGGCTGTTTTAAAAGTAGTAGAAATAGTTCTTAGGAACAGGATTATTTCCCTTTTTCTGAGAGTGACATGAAAAGATCATTATCAGTCTCATTTGTATGTTTTAACTATGCTGAAGTCACGACGTGGTTAGCCGAGCTTAGCTTAAAGACTGGGCATTCAAGTTTTAGAGTCGCTATTATCTTCAGATGAACAACAAGTAGTCACTGTGAAGCAGGAAACCGTAATCCAAACTCTTCTCCTGTGCTCTCCCTCGGTGCTGGAATGAGTCACTGAATTTAATTGGCAGCAGAGTTCCTCTCTGTCTTCAAAAATTGCTTGAAGACTCACCTCTTCTGGGAATTCGAACTCACCTAATATGCTCCGTCTTTCTTTCCCTATCTGGATCCAGCCCTACATCTGTCTAAAAAAGTAATTTGGGAGGCCCTTGTGTTCTTTAATGCACTTTGCAGCCTTGTGGCTCTTGTCTTGGGTGAACTGAGTGTTGTGGCACTCAACACTCACTTCGTGAATCCTTCTCTACATACTTCTACATATGCCAAATGAACACATGTAAATGTATGTACTACTATGAGAGTGTGTGTGTGTGTGTGTGTGTGTGTGTGTGTGTGTGTGTGTGTGTGTGTGTGTGTGTGTGTGTGTGTGTGTATGTGTGTGTGTGTGTGTGTGTGTGTGTGTGTGCTTTGTTTAACAAACATTGACTGTGCCTTCAGAGGTGTTGGAAGCTATTTTTTTTTTCACTCAGACAGAAGCAGGCTAACCATTTCCCTCTGCTTCCAGTCTTTATACTAAGTTAGTCTAACCATGTCCTGACTCCAGCTCTGCACTTAAAACTCAAACATGAGATTGCTATCAATTGTTTCATCTCACTTTTTCAAAGAAAGCGAACAAGCGAATTTCCCCAGAGGTTGAAATCTTCCTTTAAGCATTAAATATCTCACCACCATGGTCTCTTTGAAAAGTCACACTCGTTTTCCTCCATGTACTGTACGAGTCTATAGTATGTCTCAGCATGTTAGATTAATGACAACTACAGTGTTAAATATTAAATGGTTAGCATCACTGGTAAGCAACAGTAGTTACCCATGGAAATGTCAGTGACAAGATAATATATAAAAAGTTAGCCAGCAGGTTGCCTGGGTTATCAGGGTTCACCTCTTCCTTTTCCATTATCCATCCACACTAATCCTGTTCAGGGACACTGGTTGAAGATTGACTTCAACCACAGAAATAAATCTCACTTTAAAATTACATTTGAAAACCAATTACTCCTGTGTGCTCCATATTAGTCATATTAGTAATACGGAAAAATATCTGCTGTACTACATGTGTATCTTTGTAGATAATTCTGTTTGTGCTCTAACTGTGTTTGCTTTTCACAGGGGGACCAAAGGCAAAGACATCAGCACTATCAAGTCACTGAGGGTTCTTCGTGTGCTCAGGCCTCTCAAGACCATCAAGCGTCTGCCAAAACTCAAGGTTCTGCTCCAGTGCTGTGATTTATTCTGATTCATCCAGACAGGTTAACAGGGCACGCTGTGATTCAGCAGTGCAGGTGTTTCACCCAATGATACACTGCATGATTGTACTTGAGTATGAAGGCACCAGATGTGGCACTTAGCCCCAAGTCCACCACTTCTTAATGAGGATGGAAATATTTAATGTCCCTCTCAAATGGGGAAGAAATAGTTGTGTTGAGGACTATTTTCAGACACACTTGGTGCTGTAGTAAGTATTTCAGGCAGCAGGTCAGTGTATGTGGGACTGAGTCAAAAGAAAATACAGTGTGTGTATGTTCATGGTAATGAAGAAACATGTCACCCAGTACAACAGTGTTTTAATAGTTTTTGAAGTACAATGGAGCTCTACGGCACAGAGGAAGACGATATATCAGGCTTTTATGCACACACAATGCTTAGTAGGCTGCATTCATTGTCGTTTGGCCTTTTCATGAGATTTGTTGACGGGAGGAAAAATATCAGATATCATTAGCCTTATCTCTCAATTCAGAATCTTAATAGTATAGCAGTGATGTGTTACATCTCAGGGGTGTACTGTTCCGTAAGGCACAGAAATCTTATAAACTAAGTCATCATAGCTTCAGTTTAAATGAGCTCAGCAGAAACCACATCAGCTGTTAACAAGTACACTGCATCCATAATAGTCTGAAATTAAAAAAGCCTGAATCTGTTGAAGGCAAACACTGACTGTTAATAATATATTGCTGCAGGTTTTGTAACTACGGGGAGCTGACTTTTTCCTGACAGAGCTGAGATCTGGCTGAACATAGAGTATCAGTGGGTTTCAGTGTTAAACCACTTCTCCGTTAAGACTGCCTCTCCTCTTTTTTTCTCCCTCTCATCAGGCGGTGTTCGACTGTGTGGTCAACTCTTTGAAGAACGTGCTGAACATCCTCATTGTTTACATCCTCTTCATGTTCATCTTTGCTGTCATCGCAGTTCAGCTCTTCAAGGGGAAATTCTTCTACTGCACAGACGAGTCTAAAGGCCTGGAGAAGGACTGCAAGTTCGTCTAAGTCTCCCTCTTCCTTTTTTAACATCTCAGAAACATTTAAATTGTCATCCGTCATATGTTGTAACAACCAGAGCCCATACCTGTCTAACCCCACTCAACTGTAACATACCTTCATGTCTTCCAGAGGACAGTTCCTAGACTATGACAAAGACGAGGTGGCTGCCAAGCCCAGAGAGTGGAAGAAATATGAGTTCCATTATGACAATGTGCTGTGGGCCTTCCTAACCCTCTTCACTGTTTCCACTGGGGAGGGCTGGCCAACGTAAGTGAAGCTGACTTGTTTGCCTCTTTACTTTATAGACAAATGTTATGCTCTGTTATAAAATGTTATATAAATGTTATAAAAAAACAAACCTCAGTGGTTTCTGTGGGAAATACAAGTAGGAAAATAACAAAGACAAAAACTTCACAACTGAAAACTGGAACATGTTAAGAACATACAGAATGGAATCATAAAAAGTATGAAAGTAGTTGTTAAAGCACAAAATAAAAAAATGTACCCATCCATCTGTAGCTGACAGGTAGTCAGTGCATGACTGTGTCAATCTTGACTTGTGTTCTAAAGTGCTTTGAGTGGTTGGTAAGAATAGAAAAGTGCTATATGCGTGTACATGCAATCCTTTTTACTGAGTGCTCAGTAAACCAAAATGCGTAGTTCACTCCTTTTTGTTTTTAATGTGCTCTGTCAGTAAACTTGTGTCAATCCTAGTATCCATTCAAAATTCACTTTGCCTTTAGCCCTAGTTTGGTCTCCACCAACTCCTGAGAAAAATGTCAGAGGTTTTTCACTGAAAACACCTGCCCGCTGCTGAAAACAAGCAGTCCTCAAACTCCAGCTCATGACGAAAATATTGAAGTTCTCTCTTGAGTTTGACATCTCAACTCAGTTCACTTACTAGCTTTTTCCAGAGTACTGAGGAATATGAGATAAGCCAACGCCGTTTGCTTTACACACTGATTTGGTCCACTCTTAATAAGAAAATATTGACGAGTGCAGCTGGTTGTGGAGGAATGAAAGGAGTACCCCATCAATTTTACACAAGACAATCAGTGTTGTTGTCACAAAGAGCACCACTCAGCATGTGCAACTATGCTCATGTGCAATTATACAGTTGTATAATGTCCTCTGTGGCTCTGGCAAAGCTTTGTTGAATGATGACATTTTCTAAGAATTTGCCCTCACACTTCAGACGAGATCCTGGTAAATACAAAAGTTATTTATATAGCATCTAAGCCCTTAAGGTCCTTCCTAAGGTCTAAGAGTTTCTAAAGCAGAGGAGAAAATGGTGGAAAGACAAAGAGGTGAGAGAAATTCTCCAAACACTGCATGACAGTAAAATGAAACAAAGGGATAATGTTTGTGGTTGATCTCATTTGAGGTGCGCTCACGGCTCCCACCTAACACAATAACTATAACGCCAGAGATGAAAGTGATCATCACACTAAGATTTTTGGCAGCTGGAAAAATGCAGCAGTGCAGCAGTGATGACTTCGGTCTGTTGCAGCCTTCCATCAGCAGAGTGATCACACAAACAAGCGCTTTCACAGCCTCATGTTGTGGTGCAGCTCATCTAGTTTCCACTGGATGTCCACACCTTGCAGGCTCACCAAAGGGCATTCATGGATGTAGTGGGCTTCCCCAGTGTTGTTGCTGTAATTGATGGGAGAGTTATGTCAATTAATGCAGCTGCTTATATAAGCTGGCCACCAATCCCAGGAACTGATAGAAGCTGAGCCATTCTTCCCCAGTTAATAGACCTATCAAATAAATCACCAAATAAATGTACCAGCATGCTAACAAATCTAAATATAACAACTATCAGCATGTTCAAACCGCTGTTGAGGCATCTCCTCACGCATTCTGCTTTTCATCAGATATCTTAAGCATCGTCTTGTGTATGGCCCCCTTTGGGCAGCCAGCACCTTTTCCTGCAGGTGAACATACCTGTCCTTTCAATGACAGCATCATGCAGTGAAGAGAGAGGGGATCATTTTGTTTATTTTCCATGCTTTTCTACATGCTGCTGTTTTGCTTGCAGGCACTGAAATACTGTGTCTTGCAGCAGTTTTACAGGGGCCATATGAAAGAGACTGAGGTGTGTGTTGGCAGAACTTGATGAATGGAGCACTCTAACCTGTTGCCTTTCAGTCACAGGAAGTCTCTAGATGGCTAGTGTCCACAGTGACCCACTTATTGAAGACCTGCTAGTGTCATTGCACTAAATGATGTACAAAATGCCAGTCAGGGGCTTCTTCTGAAAGTCAATTATATTCGACTCACTTCTCATAACCTGAAGGCTTTTGTGGCCTGGTATGGAATTGCGGTTAAAACCACAGTATATTAAGTGTATTAATGAAACTAAGCCTCCATATCTGTACTGCTGAATATTGACCTCATGCCCATTCACAAAAGACTTGTAATTGTCAATTTGTGCTTTAAGACAAAGATACGTTGGCTTTCTCATCTTTGTTCATGGGCTGACTCCCATATGTAATTTATGATTCCTCATATATTTGACCATGTCAGGTTTGTCTGTCTGTGGCCCTGGTTAAAAGAATTATTCTTAGGATTTTTATTATGTTACCTATTATTACCACATTGGAGAGTAACATGACAAACTGCATGTATTACCACACCTCATCTGTGTGTGTTTTGTTCTCTCTTCGCAGTGTCTTGAAGCACTCTGTGGATGCCACCTTTGAAGACCAGGGTCCCAATCCAGGCTACCGGATAGAAATGTCCATCTTCTATGTGGTCTATTTTGTGGTGTTCCCTTTCTTCTTTGTCAACATCTTCGTCGCTCTGATCATTATCACCTTCCAGGAGCAGGGAGACAAGGCCTTGTCTGAGTGCAGCTTGGAAAAGAATGAGGTAAAGCATGGACGTGACAAACAGCTCTGAGCTTGATGTTTTGTTGACATTATCTATCTGTCACGGTGGAACGACACTTCACAAAGACATTTGTCACCCATCTGTGTATACTGAGAAGGATGCCAGACTAGTTTGCATGAAGACACGCACAGGAAATCACAGATGAAGGTGCAGACACAGTCACAGTACAATTGTTAAGTGGATTCTATATATAATTTAGGTGTGGCCACTGATTGGTCCAAGATGAGTCGATTCCAGTCTGAGCCAGTGAAATAAAACCATACAGTGGCTGACTGAACGTTTGAAATGCTTGCTTTCTGATCCAGTTGCTGCCTGTCCTTGTCATTAAAATTAAAATTGTTTGAAACAAGTTTGATATTTACTACTGGAGTCAGGACCACTGACATCCCATATACAAGCAGGCAAAACAGGATGAAAGCAGAGCTTGCAGAAAGCAGTGAGCACATGTGCAATGTGCTGTGAGTGAGAGAGTAAATGTAATTATATAATCCACTTCATCAGGTTTTAGTGCACAGACACATTTACCTCACTCTTAGGAAGTTCCCTCTCCCCCAGCTCTCCTAAGCAGACTTTGTTGTTCATGTTGTCCTCATCTCTCCATCCACCAACTCATCTAAAATTTTGCATGTTTCCTACATGTCAGATCGCATTATAAGTCAGTAAGGCTCAGCTGTTTCTGTTGAGTGTCTGTTTTGGTGCAGGAACACACACAAACGCTCTTGCAGGATTTTGATGGTTGACTATAGTCATAGCCTACCTATATTATGCATATTATAAGTTCCCCAGTGTGTAATTTTTATTTTGAAATGTTTCATTATGTGTCATGGTTTTGGCTTCCAATACTGAAATATCTGCATATGTTGGTCAAAACAGTCATTGTGTGTGTGGGATGTCTGGTCTTTCAAGGTGCCAGGTGCTCATTGTTGTTATTGTTATTATTATTATTATTATTATTATTATTATTATTATTATTATTATTATTATTATTATTATTATTATTATTATTATTATTATTATTATCATCATATGAGGTTTCAGAGCAGTTCCTTTCAGATAATGAAGACAGTGAAGCAAAGTTGTGATCTCTTTGTTACAGAGGGCTTGTATTGACTTTGCCATAAATGCAAAACCTCTGACACGCTACATGCCTGAGAACACGCAGTCCTTCCAGTACAGGATGTGGAAGTTTGTGGTCTCAGCTCCATTTGAGTACTCCATTATGATCATGATTGCTCTCAACACTGTGGTACTCATGATGAAGGTAAGAGCTTTTGAAGAAGATATTGATAACATTACAATGCTGAACTGATGCAGTTTTTCTGCTGTTTTTTGAGGTCAGTCCTGGATTCATTGGCTCAGGAAAGGAATAGTTTGACATTTTGAGAGATATGCTTATTCCCTTTCTTGCCAAGAGTTTGATTGAATCCACTCTCAGGTCTTTACAGTAAATATGAAGTTACTCTCAGCAGCTTAGCTTTTCATAAAGACCAAGAACAGTGAGGTACAGCTAGCCTGACTCTTTAACACAACCTGCCAACCAGCACCTCTAAAGCTCGCTGACTAAAATCTTGTATCTTGTTTGTGTCAGTACAAAAAAAGAAATTCTAAAAACAGCAATTTGTGGTTTTATTGGTGTTTATGTTGGTTGGAAGCTAAGCTAACCATCTGCTCGCTGGTGAAATAAAATAAGATTCATAAAATAATCTTTTATTAATCCCACAACAGGGAAAATTTACTGAGTTGCAGCAGTGTTACAGTAGGCACAATAGCAAGAAGCATCAATAAATAAAAAAAACATATCTAACACATATAACAGCAAAGAAAATTAAAACAGACCATGTTTGAATTTTACATTATTGCACATAGAAAGTATTGATACTGCACAGTTTAGTATACACTGATATTGCATGAGTATTTTTTTCAGTTATGTGTGTTCTACTGGGAGAAGTGTTGGTTGTAATGTCTGACAGCAGGAAGGAAGCAAGGAAGGACTGTTAGCTCTCCTTCACACACTGTGGGTGAAGCAGCCTGTCAGTTTCTGTTTACTGGATGTTCACTGGTGTAGGAGAGCTGTTTGCACCTGTGGAAGTACACAACCAGCTTTTCATTCTACTCTGCATTGATCTGGAAGTGGTTCCACTGGCACCAATCCACAAATCAAGTTTTCTATACTTCCTGATGCCCCTGTCTGTGATGAGACCAATAATTGCAGAGTGGAAGGAAGTCAGGACTGCTTCCTGTGGGGCCCTTGCTCTGCAGACATTCATGTCAGACTCAGTGTACATACTGTGGTCGGTTGGTGAGGCAGTCCATGATGTGTGCTGTGAGGTATTGGTGCACTCCCTCGCTTGGGCTGTTTGGTATTGGAAGCAATGGAGGAATAAGAAAAGCATGATCCTCACAGTGCTTTCACAACTTACAATTACAATTAGTCATTTGACAGAGGCTTTTATCCAAAGCAATGTACATATGAATTCACACGCTGATGGCACAGCATCAGGGGCAGTTTTGGGGTTCAGTATCTCACCCAAGAACACTTCGGCATGTGGACTGCCAAGGCCAGGGATCAAACCACCGACCTCCTGATGGGTGGATGACCGCTCTACCTCCTGAGCCACACAGCCGCCAGAGTCTTCCGGGTGACAGATGAATCTATGTAGGTGGTACATGACTACATCATCCACCCAAATACCAGGTTGACAGGTGAACTGTAGAGGTTCATTGATAGTCTCACAAGCTGGTGGAGATGGACAAGGACCCCCCTCTGCAGTGTTTTCATCAGGTGTGATGTCAGTGCCACTTGCCTGTAGCTGTTGTGGCCCTGAGGTCATTCCTCACCTGGTTTGTTGTGGGGGACAGATTGGAGATGGTGGGGGGTGGGTAGGACAAGGGGCAGGAAATACAGTGGATGTACAGGGTGGCTGTGAGCTGAATGTTGTGGGAAAGAGGTTGTACTGTAGGTTCTATGATTCTCCGCCTCAGCTCCCTCTGCACAGCTCCTCTTTGTTTCCTGGCCTAAAGACCCCCTCTTTTCTTTTTGTCCTTAATGTCAGTAGGCTAGGGTTTTACTATTGGAAAAACACTGTACAGTCCTGGTGAGTACAGTATTCTCCACACAGAAGTTCATATAGTCCATTATACAGTGTGTGAGAGTGTGAATGTACTTCCAGTGAGTATCACAAAGTACTTCCCACACATGTATCAAAACAGTCCTTCAAACCCTCACCAGCCTCGTTCAACCATCCTTTCACTGTGTGAATGTCAGCTGGCTGCCTGAACAAGATGTTTGTACACGGACAGGAGGTGCATCAGGTTGTGGTCAGAACTTCTGAGGAGAGAGACAGGTGATGAGTTATACGCCTCCTTGGTTTTAGTGTGAAATAAATCCAGTATTTTATGTCTCTGGTGTTACATTCAACATATTGAGTGAATGTGGGCAGAAAGGAGGGCAGAGATGAGCAAGGTCACCAGAAATAAGAAGGAGGACATGCAGGTGTTGTGTCTGCAGTCTGCTTGGAACTGAGTGGATGACATCACAGGCTGTGTTGTCGTTTGCAGAGGGGGAAATATACACCGCTGTCATGATAATATGCAAGAATTCCCTCTGGAGGTGGGTATGAGATATGAGTATCAGATATGAGAGTGGTATTGACCTTATCATGTAACTCTCAGCAAGAAAGCAAATAAGCACATTTCCCCAAATATCAGACTATCTATTGAACAGTGTTACACCCACATGTCAACAAGAAAACTTGATCAGCTAAAGTGTACCTTGAAATACCATTTGCTCCTGTCTTTTAGTTCCACGGCGCTCCAGACTTCTATGAGGCGATGCTGAAGAACCTCAACATAGTCTTCACCACTCTCTTCTCTCTGGAATGTATCCTCAAGATTATTGCTTTTGGTCCACTGGTGGGTAACATTTATAAAGCAACTTCAAATGTCCTGAATAATAAATAAGAGCTAATGGTTTTCAACTGTTGTTTCTTAGAACTACCTAAAGGATGCCTGGAATGTCTTTGACTTTGTGACCGTGTTGGGCAGCATCACTGACATCCTGGTGACTGAAATCAATGTAAGAACACCGTATCCAAACAATATAGCTGCCATGGTAATGAGCAGGGGCAGGAACAGCATGTACAGCAAGCTTGTGCAAAAAGCTACGTAGCCACATCAACAAGACAATCAAATGGCAGTGGTCCAGAGAGCCTGACAGCATCAGATGAGGGAGAGGGGAGGATTGTGAGGAAGTTTGGAACAATTAATCACAGAGGACTGTTACAGGATCTCAGGGTGGATGTTTTTTTAACCTGCCTCAGAGAGTAATGTGTGGTTTACAATTGAAAAATTCTCTATTGTGCTTTCTGTGTTGTTCGACAGTTCCTTTCTGTGCACTTACCTGTATACGTGTGTATTGTGACGCAGCCTTTGACTGATTTACATGTGTGTATTTGTTGAGCTGTATCAGTTTGTTGTGCAATATGACTGTTACTGTTCTCTCGCCTCTCCTTCCTCGGTCTTCCTTTATCCTCATCTTGCTCCGCTCTCTGTCTCTTCCCTCTCTCTCTCGTTGCCTGTCTCTCTCTTTCCCTCTTGCTCTTTTTATTTCTCTGTCTCTCTCTCCCTCTACATTTTCATGTTGTTGATTGTCATCACCGGTGTTGCCTTGCCCTGGTCCCAAACATCACTAGACTACGGTGAGTGACTTTCTGTTGCCATTCTCTGCTTTTAGCCCACCTAATGTTTAATTCAATATAAAAAATGGTCTCTGGTCTCTTGAATGTGAGTTAAAAGAGTTATCCAATTATGTAGCACTGTGTTTCCATAAAATCGGGGAGCTTGTGAGAGATACACTAAAGCATGAATGGTTGAAAGTGATGTAGCAGAGGCCCAGATATCCTGACTTTCCTAACTCTCTTTTAAACATATAGTTTTTTCCATTTCACATGTCTGAACAGGTCCCCCAGTCCCTTTTATATAGAAGTCACAATGGCAATCTGACTGGGTCGATCTGTAACATTTCTGTAACACAGTCCGTGCAGTACAAGTTGAATGCCATCGCATTAACATAAGAGCTGCAGCACCACACAGTTCAATACACACAGAGAAATTTAAATGCACAGCTTGTTCTGCCTTGTCAAGAACAATGTAATATGTAATACAATTGTTTCTTTTGCATAAAGAAAATGAAGGTAGTGTATGAAACACAGAATCATGTGAAAAAATCACACACATCCAGCTACAATAACCATCAGACCAGCTCTCTCTTCCTAAATCTTTCATCCATGCCTGCTGCATGGATAACACACCATGTCAACAAGTACATATTAAGCTGTCATTGTATATTCTGTACAACAGGCAGCAGACTTCTAATGAACGACGTAGTTGATTGGAAAATGTATAAGCAGATTGACTTTGAAAAGAGGATCAAAGCATTCCTCATACTCCCCTGTTTTAACATGCCAGTGAGAGAACAGAGAGCAATCTTTCCTTCCAGTCACTATGTTTTCAACTCACAGCTGTGGCACCACTGCTTCTCATACACCAGGTGTCAAGTATTGCTCAAGCAATGTGTTAAGTTACATAACAGTAACCTTATGTCTGGAAAAAAACACTTCAACAGAATAGTGGAGACAGACATGTTACAGAGTGCATGTTTAAAATGGTTTTATTCTCTTTTAAAGGTCAAGCTTTTTACTCTATGGAAGTGTAGTGGATCCTATGCTTCCCATAATGCAACTTGATAATGTCTTTTGCTAAATTCTCAGTGCGTTCTCACTGGTATCATTTGTGCCCTGATGACATCATCAGGGTAACTTGCTCCTGCAGAGCCACACACAGCTGTTTTGTGATACTGACATGTTGAATCAGTGGAGTGGCTCTAAAGCAGGAGATGGGTTTGTTCTTGTTATGTTTATTGATGGGCCAACAGTCTACAGGTTTTCTTTCTAACCAGGCACAATTTACAGATTGATGCCTTTCAACAAGAATGGATGAAATGCTTGGCTCATGCTCATGTTGTGGGGACAAAAATCTGTTTACACAGTCACATGGGGAGAAAATACAGGTCCCCACAATTTAAATCATTAGATTTTAGGGTGCAGACTGAGGATAGGGTTACAGGTTAGGTAAGGTTAGGTTAGGTTTAGGCTTAGAAAATGTGAAATTAGTGAATGTTAATGTCTGAATCTGTGATGCACCCAAACATCGGCTGCAGAGACATTAGTTTGGGTACAACACTGATGTACCTTGCTGCATTCTCTCCCACGAGACATGAGCCAGATGTTTATTAGCTGCTGAAAACCTGTAAACTTTAAGCTCTGCACAGCATGTTGTTGATCAGACAATGTAAAGCTTTACACCTTACCCCCATTCAACCCTGATATTGGTGTGTTTTCAGCGAGTGATGATGGCATTTGGTTGGTAAGTGCTTGATGTCCCGTCTGTGTCTAACAGGACAGACTGCTGAACTTGAGCTTTCTCAGGCTGTTCAGAGCTGCTCGGCTCATCAAGCTTCTGAGGCAGGGCTACACCATCCGCATCCTGCTGTGGACCTTTGTCCAGTCCTTCAAGGTGCTCACACACATTATCACATGCTCGTGTCCGTGTAGGTATACTAGCACCTACAAACATGTGTGCTAGTTTACTTACACACACCCACATTCAGCAACTACCTGCAAACACAAACTCAAACATCCTGGCTGGGATAATTCAGAATGAATATTAAAAATTGACTGTGTTTTGGTTCCCTGCTGCTTCCTTTAGGCTCTGCCTTATGTTTGCCTCCTGATTGCTATGCTGTTCTTCATTTATGCCATCATTGGGATGCAGGTGGGTGATGTTTCTATTGTGGTCACAGAGGCCATGATAATCATGTAGTGGTTTACGTTAAAATGATGTGGCCTAAACTATGAAAAAGATGAATTTCATGTTGCTAAGACAGTATAAATCCATTTTCCTCTGTGTGTGTCTCCTGTAGGTGTTTGGCAACATTGATCTGAATGAGGACACTGCTATCAATCACCACAACAACTTCCGCACTTTCCTCCAAGCTCTCATGCTGTTGTTCAGGTATAGGAAGTCTTTTTATATTTATCTCATGAGCACGTTAGATCACTTTGTCAGGGTAGGCAAAGCCCAGTAGGTAATGTACCAAAAGCATAGTGCTATTTAAACATCTTGATGATATCATAGCTGCTATACTTATTAAGATGTAAATACATGCTCAGGGTTGATAGTCAGGCAGCGGTATGGAGTTCAGCAAACATGGACAATGTCACCTCTTTCCAAACTTAGAATTATTCTATTTGAAAAAGCAAAAACAAAACCGGTCCAGGTTGTACCCCGCCTCCCGCCCGTTGACAGCCGAGATAGGCTCCGGCCCCCCCGCAACTCCGAAAGGGATAAGCGGCATAGAAAATGGATGGATGGATGAAAACAAGAACCTGGATGGGAAGCATCAGTCAGTCAGTCAGTCAGTCAGTCAGTCAGTCAGTCAGTCAGTCAGTCAGACAATCCACAATTCAAAACTGACGGAGCTGAGGAGGAAGTTACATCAAGATTCTTTGTGTAACTAGAAAGTGGATCTCACAGACTATGGTGGTGAAAGGTTGTGACAGGTTGTCTCCACCACAGTATCACAGACATATCACAGAAATATTATGGAAAGAGACAGAAGTATTTAAATGTTTGACTTAAATATCCATTAAAGGTTAAGTCCTGCATCTTCCTGCAGAATGTACTTAAGAGTATAATCAATGTCATGTCGAATGTCAAAGGTTTATCACTACATATGCAGTGTTACATTAGTATTACTGGATTATTATTACTGATGCATTAATGTATAAGCAACTTTTAGTGTTGTGGCTGGTTGACAGCAAGGACCACGCTACATTACTAACTATTCCCTGTTTGCCTTCGAGAACACTGCAGTCATCTGCTGCTGGTTTATTGGAGGTTCCCAGCAAAAGCTGAAAGAAAATCGTTGTATTTTACTTGAGTTTATGTGTTCTATGTACTCTGCTTCATGATGTTTAGAATTATAGAGTTATAGAGAAATATTTACAATGTGAAACAGTGGCTTTAAAACGCCAACCAAGTCAATTTAACTTAAAGCACAATTTTGAACATTTTCAATTCAGGATTTATTGACTCTACATTATCTGACTTTTTCTGCAGGAGGCATTAATGTAATAATAACATCAGTCAGCACAGTTCAACCTTGCCTGTTAAATGTAGAAGCTGAACAATGGACGTTTAAAACACTGCCAACCCTCTGTATCTCTTTAATCAAACTTCTCTGTTTTTCTCTGTCTGTCTATGTTTTTATGTGTATTAGGAGTGCAACTGGTGAGGCCTGGCATGAAATCATGTTATCATGTTTGAGTCACCGAGCCTGTGACGAGCAATCAGGGAACCATGGGAAAGAGTGCGGCAGTGATTTTGCCTACTTCTACTTTGTCTCCTTTATCTTCCTCTGCTCCTTCCTGGTCAGTCCTGAAACACTCCTAACTGTAACTGTTACTGTGATTTATTTCGTCAGACATGACTGTTGGATCACACTGGCCTTCCAGAAAAGTTCCAATTCATTTGATTTTGTTCCCAGCAAGTGGTGCGCCAGAACATAGAACAATGAGGTTCATCTAAATGCCCTTAAGAATTTCGTGGTGCTTGTAGTGTGGAGACATTGTGACTACTTGTATGGCTAGTTTGTGAACTACTGTAGCTGGCCAGCCCCTGTAGCCAGCTGCTTTACTGAAGCTTGATCAGTATAGTTTATTCAGACAAAGTTGAGCTCAAGTTTTGTTTGCCTCCACAAGCTGCTCTGTTGGTCATGATAGTGCACCATTTTCCAAAACTTCAGAATTGTCATTTTAAATGCTTGTTCGACCAGGCCAAGACACAAATGTGAATCCTGCCTAATGTCTGTGCTCCAGATGCTGAACCTGTTTGTGGCTGTCATAATGGATAACTTTGAATACCTAACCAGAGACTCTTCCATCCTGGGGCCTCATCACCTCGATGAGTTCATCAGGGTTTGGGCCGAGTACGACCCAGCTGCATGGTAAGGTCAAGCTACCCTGTGGGCCCCAGACAATAGCGTATAAGTAAAGTTGAGGGAATAGACACCCAAACTTTACTCCTGTCTTCCCCGTTTGTGACTATGGTGACTGAGTGAGGTCTCATACACAGGCTTTGTTCCTATACCTTGTTGTATGTAGTCAGCCCACTGATGATCATTGTTTTATTTTAAGCTGTCCTGAACGTTTGTTTATTTATGTGCTTGTTCTTTTCCACAGTGGACGGATTTCCTATAAGGATATGTACAATTTGTTACGCGTTATCTCACCCCCCCTTGGCTTAGGGAAGAACTGCCCTAATAGGGTAGCATACAAGGTTTGCAAATACCAGAAATTTCCGTCACTAGGGTGCTTTGTGTACCTCTATGCCAAGAGATTTTTAACTGAATGGCTGTGCACCAATGAAATCGCCTTTACACTGGCACCCGCCCCTCCAAACTGACTGGCTTTGGTTGATGATGCCGGAGAGGAAACAAAGCTTTCAAAGGATGCCATGCCAACTTTCTCCTGTCTGTTATGTTTAGGTGACAGAAATTTCCCACTTTCATCAGAGTAAACCCTCAAAAGTCTGGAGAGAAATTTGACCAGTACATTCAGATCTTTAAAATATCTGAATGAGATCAAAAGCTCTATGAAGAATGTGATCTGGTCTTTTTATGAACACGTCTGCCAGAGGAAAGCCAGGCTGTGAGTGAAAGCCCCGGACAAGTGTTCAGGCTGGCATTGAAACCTTTGTCTCCGTGCACCCTGGTTGAAGTACCAGTGGGATGTCTGCTAGCATGCTGAGGCAGACATCCTCGTTACAATGCTGTCATTTCTCTTCCCTCCCATCAGCATCCTGTGTGTTGGGTCAACCCATCCGTCCCTCTTCTCTCCCTTCCTCCCCTCTCCCACCAAACTCACTCTTTATCATCCCATGTTTCCTGTCAGGGATCCTGAGCTCCACAGCGATGCATCCCTGTGCCCCGACGCAGTGGCCGAGGATGACATCCACCTTACATCTCACTCTAGGAAATCTATTAACAACAGATTTCTGTTTTTCCTTTCCATTATTCTCCTGTTTTGTTGATTTCTTCCCTTTGTTCCTCTCCTCCTTCTCTAACTCCCCATCCTTCTCTGTTTGCATTTGTTTATTTTTGATTTCCTACCCTGTCAAGTGGCCGTATCAAGTACCTCGATATGTATCAGATGCTGCTCCACATGTCCCCACCCTTAGGTTTGGGAAAGAAATGTCCGCCAAGAGTCGCCTACAAGGTAGACCCTCCTCTTCCTCCACCTTCTTCCCTGTGCTCGACAACCTTTCTCCATTGGCGTGAACACAAGCCAATGTCTGTGCTCTGCAGTGTTCCCTCGTTTCTTCACTTTGTTTTGCTAGTGCTCTGATATTTTTGGTGTAAGCCCCTACCTCATCTTTACTGTCTTTACTGTTTCTTTGAGCATAGCTTCTTGTGTGGGCTAATGCCCATCACCAAAGATAACAGCCTAGAGTTTAATTTAAAGAGACTTAAAGTCATGTTAATCAAAATATAATATGTAATGGAGGAAATTTGCTACTTTATGTCACTATTTCCTTTGAATGGTACATCCTAGTTGGGGTTTTATTTTGTGGAGCAGTGTGTGTGTGTGTGTGTGTGTGTGTGTGTGTGTGTGTGTGTGTGTGTGTGTGTGTGTGTTTGCAGCTTCTGTTGCCTTTCTGTGGGAGTAATATTTTCTATGTGTGCTTTTCACTTCATGGTTCTGTCTTTGCTGCTCATTCCCTCTCATTCTTTCTCTCATCTCATCTCATCTCATCTCGTCTATCCACTGTTGGAAATATTCTTTTGTGCGAGTGTGCCTGTGTGCTTGCGCATGTGTGTTTGTTTGTGTGTTGGTTGCTGCACAGCAATGGCAAAAATATGTCAATGTGATTTTTATTTTATTGAATTTTTGACTGAAATTGATTGAGATAAATGAAAAATCATTTTCACCTGATATGAACATGTCATCTGTATCTGGATATCTTATCTGAATGAAGAAAATTTTATGTAATTGCACAGAGAACACATCACAAAACCAAATGTGATCCTCATCGTATGGCGCAGTCGACAGCAGCAGACAGAGCAGTTTATAGCTGGGGTGATTAGAGTCTTTGATGATCCTGTAGGCCTTCGTCCTTCACCACCGGATTTAGAGGTCTGAGTACACAGCCCTGAGGGCCACCGGTGTTGAGAGTCAGGGTGGAGGATGTGGTGGGGCCTGTCTGCACAGCCTGGTGTGTTTAGGATCCAAGAAAGATATCAATTAAGAGTCATTTGTGTTGGACGTTCAGAAAAGTGTGTTCATCATCTCATCATCTTTCTTTAGATTAAAATATGAGTTTTTTTATTATGATTGTTAATGCATATTAGTCTTTTCAGGTCAATGTTTATTGCCTTCAGCTGTCTCTGTCGGGCACATGACTCATGCATGGCACATTGTTTGTTAACATCCACCATGTTAGTTGACAAGTCCACCAGCTGCAACTACCCAATAATGCATGTTGAGATCGTCTCTGAATGAAAACAGTCATGCCAGGTGTATATGTAAAAGCCTGTGATCAGATGTCATTAGCAAATAACAGGTCCAGCTGCAGATGGTATGTTAATACCAGGTGTAAATGGGGTCGTATAAATCCATGTGGACACATTGTAGCATATCCATAGTTCTTCTATTAGGCTGTTATAGTGTTAGCAAATAAAACCCAGTTCAGTTTTTCTTTAAATGAAATATGAGATCTCATTCACCATGAATTTTTAGATAAGAATTCTTTCTCGCACAGCTACTGTACTTGTCTTTTAAATTTCCAGGTGTCAGTATTCCTGTCTTTCTAATTGATTGTGCAGCCTGTTATTGTGTGTGTATGTGTTTGTAGATGAGTGTGTTACCACATGCAAATTAGTGTGGTTGTACAAGTATGTGTGTGTGTGTGCGCGCGTGTGTCTGCCCCTCAGCTCTCCATACCCGTCTCATTCTGAATCTGGTCTTTCTTACTTTCTGCACTGCCACTGATAGCACATGTAGGTGAATGCTTTTTATGTTCAGGGGAGCTCAACTCTTACAGCAACAATCCCACAGCATTTTGTATGCATCTAGTTGTGCTATTAGTCCGAAATGAACAAAGTCTTCCTGCTAAGGCTGCCCAAGCTTGGTGGAATGGACACTCTTTATTGCTAGCTGCCACTGTACATGTAGAGCATACTCAACTTCCTCAACTCCAAGTTGATGATTGCTAGGATGGCAACCACAGAGTCGAGCTCCTGCGACTGTCGAGGCACCTTCATGGTTATGCGTTACATGCCTTCTCTCACCTTTTTTTCGGTCAATGTCAGTCTTGCACCAGTGCACTTTGACTTGCAGCGTAGTGCATACTGTAGCTAATAGCAGTGAATGTGAATGTCTAGTTTGTCTCCTCTGTACATACTTGTAGAGAAGGCCTTTTGTGTGCTGAACCGACTCTTAGTAACATTTTACCAATATGGCCAAACTTGTATGTATTCAACAAAATTTAGCAAAGCACATTTGAGGTACTTTATGCTCGGAGAGTGAATCCATGGAGGGTACTGGATCACAGCAGCACACAGATTGATTTCTCTGGGTGAATTGTGAGTTCTGACGGGGCTATTTGCTCTTACTCAGTGATCTAATGTCTCTCTGTCACCACTCATCTCCTCTCCTCAGCGCCTCGTCAAAATGAACATGCCCATCGCTGATGACAACACTGTTCACTTCACCTCCACCCTGATGGCCCTGATTCGCACCGCCTTGGAGATCAAACTGGCCTCAGGTGAGAGAAACCCACCAGACATAATTTAAGGAAGGGAATAAAAATGAGTAGAATAGACTAATGTAAAGACCTACCCTCCGGTTTTCCTTTCTAAGTAAAGACAGTATTATATGAATGATATTAATCTTGCCTTGCCTCAAGTCATATTAGATTTAATTGAATATAAATGTAAATTACACAGTGTCGTAGAATGAGGATTCACAGGCTATAGGGCCATGAATCACAGGAACAAATAAATGTCTACTGACACAGGAAGTTGTGATTATATGGCATCATAAGAGGAAACACACTGTAAGTGCATGATAATGGTTGTAATGAGAAAGTGATCTGGACTTAGTCATCTAGGATGCTACTAATCTGGATGGATGTAGGATCAAAGACCGAGAGAGTGATTAACAGAGCTACGTCTTTGGCCAGAAAAGGTAGTTTAATTTATTAAAAAAAGTCAACTTATATTTGACAAGTCTCTTCTTTTGACTTGTGACTATTCAATTTGTTCTTGATTTGAAAGTTTGAGAACCTATGTGAAATATTCTGGCTCAGGTTTCTGTTGCTGGCCTCTTTGTGCTATTTGGTTAGCTTGCTGAACAGTCTGTCACTGTCACTGTAGCCCTCACTCATTCTTTGGAGACAGACCATTAAATTAGGAAAATAAAATAACAAAAAATCCCCCCCCCCAAAAAAAAAAAAAAAAAAAAAAAAATAACAGACTCATGGACTCAGCTGACATTATACAGACAGGTTGTTTGAAATCATGCCTTTAACAAATAAATGCATTTAAAATGTTGCCAAATAACTGATATAAAAAGCAAATAGTAGATGACAAAAGCAAATCACAGATGACTAATGTCTTAAAATGATGTCCTCAAACTCCCAAACTCACCTCACTGTGATGTCATGTGAAATGTCTCCTGTAGCAGTTAGTCAGTCACAACCACAGTGACAGATGTGTTCAGGAGCCAGTTCTCAGAGCTGGAAATGAGCAAATCTGGCTCCCATTTGGGCTCATTAGAAAGCTTTGTGCTGTGCTAGACATGTCTACTGGTTCTCTCTGCTGGCTTCACTGCTTCTATCTGCACTTTAATGAGGAGTTCTCATCATCTGTCAGGAACAACTTTACTGCTTTGCTTGCTTTGTTTTGTAAATCTGGATTGAACTAGTTGGAAAACGCTTCTGTCACTTCTTCTGTTTCTCTTTATTCTTTTTATTTAAAACACAGTATTACCAAGCAAGTAACCAAGTTACTGACGGTGGATCGATGTGTTTTCATAAAACAGCTTAAGTGTCTATCTTGTCTCTCTCTATGGATTTCCAGGCATGGTTGCCCAGCGATTGTCTGACGCTGAGTTAAAGAAGGAGCTGTCCACAGTGTGGCCCAACCTGTCTCAAAAGACCATGGACCTGTTGGTGACACCGCATAAACGTAAGCATTTTACCATTATCGACACAGTCGCCTCATCACCTCTGTCTCCTTGTCATAAACTGGCTCTTGTGTGTAAATGTTGTGAAAGTGTATACATGTGTAAAAAATAAATTGGTGGGCACTATTTTTACAGTCTTCACAATAAAAGGATGTTTTTTCTTCACTCGACATTAACTTAATAATTTAACAGAATTCTCTCAATATGAAAGTTCAACTGCCTATAAGTCTCATATCCGTAAAGGACTGTGCATCATTAAGTGATTAGCCTGAATGTCTCATGGTTATTACCATGGTGACAGTATGTAATTATTATTAATAATATTATTAAAACTAATTATAGCTTCTTATGTCATATCAAGTGCTTTAAAGTTGCACCTCTTCACCATCTAACAGGGTCACTGGTTCCAATACCCTCAATCAGAAAGACATTATTTTTTCAAACCTATCAAATGACTGTGACAGCCACGCAGATGTGCCAGGATACAGTCGAGAGCCAAAGTCTCACCTCTGCAGCTTCTGTAACTCAGTGCAGTCTCTCATTTAGTATTTCTTTCACCTGTTTTTCTGAACAGACGACGGGCGTTTCTGGGGGTTTCTATCCATATTCTAGTTAATGTTGAACAAAGATTCCTCATCCATGTATTTGCCTCTGTTTTCAAGGCGTGACATTTAGCCCCCACAAATACTGAGAAAACAAACATCAAACAAACAACATCAGATATTGTCATTATCAAAACATATGAAGCAAGTGCTGTTTCATTTGAGTTTCCCTGTGTGTGTGTGTGTGTGTGTGTGTGTGTGTGTGTGTGTGTGTGTGTGTGTGTGTGTGTGTGTGTGTGTGTGTGTGCGCGCGCGTATCTGTGTATTTCTGAAAAGAATACTGCACTAATAGAGCATTGCACTCCCATGACACTGTCAGACATGATGGACAGTTTAGAAAGAACATGTCAGACTCAATGCAGTATCTTTTTTATTCCATGCGTTCTTCTTTGTCATAACCTGGTGCCAGTATTACCCATACTGCAACTCAGTGGCCAATAGTTTGGTCCGAGCTACTGGTGTGTTATACTTGTAAGTCAAGTTTATTCATATTGTAGCCAAATATCAAAAATAACAAATATGCCCCAGGGGACTTAAAAATGTGTATGGTTTACAACACCATCTGCCCTTATACCCCCTATTCAAATGAGGAAAAACTCCCCCGAAAAAGACCTTTAACAGGGAGAAATGGTAGAAACTTTCGGAAGAGCAACAGAGGGGAATTGCAGTAGACGTCGTGTGTACAACAGACCAACCAAAAAATCAGAGTATCTACAAATACAATGCATGTAAATTGGAAAATGTCAAGAATATGGAGTGTGGAGCAGCTTCGGTGTGTTACTGAACATGTAGGACCTGAGCCACACAACCTCCTCTCCACCATGGAGACGTGGAAAGAGGACAGACCACACAAACACAGACAGGAGAATATAACAAACAGAGGGAGAGAGAGCATGAAGATCCAGATCCAAAACATCTGGAGTGAGGCACCGACAACCAATGAAAGGTCTATTGAGATCAGACAGGTATGACAGGGTGAGCCGCTTCACAGTTTTCTAAGTCATGAGCAGTACCTTGAAGTCTGATCTGACATGAACAGGGAGTCAGTGAAGCGAAGCTAACACTGGTGTAATATGGTCAAATCTAGCAGCAGGATTTTGAGTGTTTTAACCACATAAGAGCCAATCCAGAGATGCCAAATTGGTTTTCGAGGAGGTACAGTATAGGAGAATACTGTGAGCAATGGTATCAAATGCCTGAGATACAGTACAGTAATAGAAGTACTGAGGAGGAATCTAAATCAATAGTGAGCAAAAGGCCTTTTTTTTTCAGTACAGTTTCAGTGGAGTGAGAGACCCTGAAAGCAGACTGAGAAGTTAAATATGTGGGCAGAACATTGTTGAGACACCACTCTTTCTAATATATTTGAAAAGAATGGAGGGTTAGACACTGTTGAGTTATTTAGACACCCTGGATCATGGTGTGCTTCAGCAGAAAAAAATCATGTGCTGTCAAGGATAAACAGATATTTATCAAAGAAAGCATATAAGACAGAGAGCCAAGTGCCACATTGTGCATTCAGACAATGAACATTGTATCTCTGATGAATGCAAAAGAAAAAAGTGCACCAGCCAAAATAGAAGATATGGCTTCAGCTAATGTATTATAATCCATCATGTCTGTTTCTGTACTGCAGTTATTTTGGATCTACTTTTAACTACCTTCAGAGACTTCTGGAGCGCTCCTCAGTTTAAGAGCATTTTTAAGTTGCAAGAAATGTGATAGATTATATTTATTCTTAAAATTGTTAGCAGAAGTAAAAGTGAAACCGTGAACTTGGCTACTGCTGCCATCTTTTGGTCAGAACTGTGCACCACCACCACCACCACCTTGCTACACAAAGGCATCTCCAGTCAGTTTTGTCGAGATGCTTGTTTTTGTTTATCTTAAAAATCAGCTTTAATCACTTAGTGTGAATTGATCAAATCAATCACTGTAAGAAGTTCCTTTTGTTCAAACTAAACTATTAGGAAGACAAGCAGGCAAATAGAGATTAATTGAGGACGGAGGAATGAGTCAGCAGAATTTCCTCTCCTGCTGTCCTGTCCTCCTTCCTCACATCTTTTCTTCTCTCCTCACCCCCTCAGCCAATGAACTGACAGTAGGGAAGGTTTATGCTGCCCTGATGATCTTCGACTACTATAAGCAGAATAGAGCGAGGAGGCTTCAGCTGCAGCAGCAGCAACAGAGCGCGTCAGGCTCCCAGGTACAACATCCACACCACTCATGCCTGTGCACTACACACACGGACATGCACTGAAGCACACACACATTGGATGCAGTAGTGCAACATAAGGAACCTGTATGCATGCGCCCATGTGTATTATGCTTGTACACACTGGAACACACTTTGACCGTATGCCTGCATGTATACACACATGCAAAGAAGATGCTTTTGTATCCACTAGCCATCTACTGGTGGATTACAAAATCAATCATTCACTGTCCAAATGTATGTTTTTAGTGTAAAAACACCTACTGATCGGTTATCTGCTAAATTAAGGCCCACATACCAGCCGCAGCCAAACATGATCCTGCATTTGGCTGTTGGCTGGGCTTATTTGCAACCTTGCACATCTACTGCACATGTGCATGTTTGTTCCCACACACACAAACATTCACACACATACACACAATGAACTGCATACAAGCATGGCTGTGAGAAATGAATATTCTGGCCCAAGTCTCCACATCTGGGTGGCACTGAGCCCCCGCTGTCAGACCTGGATCCAACAATATTCTGCCTGCTGCCTCTGAATGTCTTCAGCATGTTGCCATCCGTCTCTCCTCCACAGTGCAAGGTCGGGGCTCTGTTTAAGCCATTGCTGCCTCTGACTCACATGCAGGAGAAAGATCTGCCTATGATGTTAAACAGTGTGGATCCTCCCAGCATGCTTCAGCCCCAGCCCAAAATCCATGCCAAGTCCCAGCCACTGACCAGACCTAGCTCCAACTCCCTCAACAATGGAGGCACACTGTAAGTTCAACGCTTCAGGAGCTAAAACTTAAGTGACCGCATCAGGACTAAAAGCTAGATCCAGAGTAAAAGTGTGACTTAACAACATCAGCACATTAAGTCAAGGTAGGTTTAGTAGGTTTAGGTCCCTTCAGGCTGAAAATGAAGTCTTGGCTTAAAGATAAATACTAAGTCTAAAGGCCATACTTTTTGCAAATGCACACTGCAGTTTTCATTGAGTGTGTGTTTGAAATCTGCATGTATTCAGTGCCTGATTTACTTAGAGAGCAGCAGCTCCTTACACAGTCAGCTCCTGGACTGATCCTTGTACTGCCCTCCACACACACACTGTGAGCTCAGTGATCAACAAACTAAGAAACAAAATCAAACTTAGTGGTTTTGATTAGAAAATTTTTACTTTAAACTGCACTGGACAAAACTGTTGTTTTATAACTTGAAATATCAGTCATAGAATTATGCCATTTTTAGCATATATCTAACCACTGATTTATTCGGAGGTAATAAAAATGTTAACATATCTCCTCCTATAATTTATGTGACCTTCTGTTAAATTAATATGCAATGAGAGAAAGCCTTGGTGCAACAACAATCAACAGGTTAAAATCTACTGTGAACTATAAATCAGTCTGAACGTTGGAGGACTCTACAGTGCGACCACTAGAACATACTGTATGTCCTCAGTCTGCCTTAACAGTAGCAAAGTAGCTAGTGGTGATTCCCACCCTGATCTGGAATCTGGAAGGAGATATAAAAAACAGGTTTACTACATGGGGTTTGATTGTTTGCTATATTCTCTATATATTTTATTTGGATCAGAGTATCAGCATATTGTATAATGTGTGTGGAGAGACCAAGTCAAGGCAGCCGGACTTGCTTTGGATTCTTAAAGACATTTGGCCTCTCATCCAAGTACCAATAAAAGCAATACAAAATAAGAATTAACTATATGTACATTATATACAAGAAGAGTATAAAAATGATATTGCCTTGAGTATTTCAATTACAAATGGAAGATATGGATAATAAAATACAGTGTTTTGTACTATTGCACAGTCAAAATATTGAACACAGTAGAAAAAGAATATATAAGCACGGTAAAAGAAATCTGTAATATTGCACAAGATATTTGCACAGACTCAATTTATATTTGGAAAACGTTAAACATAAATAACAAAGTCGTGCAAACAGGTTTGTGATGTAACGTGAAACAGCATCAACACGGTGCTACATTAAATGATGTCGGAGTGAAACAGTGACAGCTGTTGAAATGAAGGACCTGTGGTAGCCTTCTTTCTTACACGGTGGATGCAGCAGTCTGTTACTGCAGGAGCTGCTAAGCCCCCACTGCAGGGGGTGAGAGGGGTTGTCCATGATTGATGTCAGCTTGGCTAACATCCTCATCTCACCCACCTCCTTGATGGTGTCCAGAGGGCAGTCCAGGACAGAGCCAGCTCTCCTGACCAGTTAGTTCAGTCAACAAAACCCCCACAATGGAAGAAAAAAGCGGTGGCCCTGACATGTACACTACTTTATGTAGAAAATCCCACAATGCAATGCTTCAGATTTTTTAAATGTGTATTAGCTTTTTGGATGAGAGCTACAACATTGTCAAAAAATGCATCGCATTCATTTGCCTTTTATTTTGACCAAAATTCTCCACAGACAAGGACAGATTATATGCTTAATGTAACATGAACATGGCCTCACAAAACATATGGAGTGCTAAAAGAGATTCTTAAAAGAGAAAAGTTTGAAATGCGTTTGTTTGTTCACTGTTACTGTTGTTGCCACTGTTGATATAATACTTAAAGAACAATGTGTATCAGTCACTGCTGAACAGTAATTCAAAGTTTCATCCTGACCACTAAACTGTGCTCACACACGCTGTGGACACAGCATGAACACTGTTTATCACTAAATCATTCAGAAATGAAATTATCAAATGTTATCGAGTTATCGAATGAAGTTCCATTTGGACGTCTGCAGACTGAAGATGTTAACCTCTGACCTTCAAGATTTACACTGTAGTATTATTATTACTATGGTGAGCTGTGACTGCTGTAACACACAGGCCAGGTCATGACCACATCAAGGCATCCTCTTCCTGGGTGATGGAGAAACCCAAGGAAGCTCCCCGAGCTAAGACTAAGAGAACTATGTCCAGGGGCCCGTCAGAGGATACACCGGACACTGCTGTTATTCAGGTACCATAGAAAGACACATTTCCAACACATGCTGTCTATGTGAAACTGGATTTGACTCATTGTTGCACAGATGCACAGTCGCTTTCTATATCATTCATTCCAAGAGTCTCTAGAGCCTGCAAATTATTAGAGTCATGTTCAGTGCCAGCATGGTCTACAGAGGTTAGAATATTGTTAAAAAGTGTAATTAAATGTATGTTATTGTAAACAAATTCCCTGTAAATATACACATTGAAAACACTTCATGTCACGTGTAAGCCAGGTGAGCACTTACAGAATTTAAAACATTGCAGATGTCACAGAATACATGGATTATGTATTCCTGGATTGTGGCCCAGGCCTTTATTTACCTCAATGACAGAGAGAACCAGGCCTTCATTAGAAACATGGGTATAGTTGGCGGTTTGATCCCTATGTCTTCCTTGTCCTTGGACAAGTCACTGAACCCTGGGTTGCTCGCCTGCCACTGGTGATGCACAAGCAAGTGTATTCTGAATTGACGGTCCCAAGCCCAGGGACGGATTCATCAGGAAGGGCAGCCGGCAGAAAAGCATATGCCAAATCAAATATTTTGATTACAAAATCAGAATTCTATACTGGTTGGGCGGGGCCTGTTTGACAAACGAGATGGAAATAGATGATCTGCTATGGCTACCACTAATGGGGAACAGCTGAAATATTGAAGTCTTGTCATATTTTAATTAGAAGCCTATTTGTTTTCTGATGTATAATGTACATTTCTGTTGCACTAATTGCACCAGATCAACAGTAGATAAAAAATGCTTAATGCAGCTCTAGTCATCATAGAGTTGAAGTTGTTTACCACCTAACTGATTAAGGAGAAGAGGAACAGCAAAAATGTGTCCACCCCACTCCCTTACACCAAATGACGCTAATGGAATCGTGTTTGTGTGTATATCCAGGAGTCAGTGGAGATGAGGAAGATGGAGACCAGTGCCAGCAGTACAATCCCAGCCCCTGGCTCAGGTCTGGAGAGCCAGGGCAGGGCTGCTTCTATGCCTCGACTCAATGCCGAGCTGCAGGTAACGCCATCCTCACCACACCTCTGTTTGTAGTAGTCTTAACTCCTTGATGAAAATGTATATTATTATCAGTCACATCCTAGTACTTTCAATATTATGTTAGTTCTAATCAACAAATACTGATGACCTTCAGTCTAGTCTCTCCTTACCGCAGTCTGTGGTTCACGCACACACACACAGTGCCCATGTCATTGTGCTCTACAGTAACACAACAGGTTGGCTCTCCTCAGTAAAGACTGTTGTCTATCTGTGTGAACAGTGCCACTCACTCACTTTTGATCTTGCTCAATTGTTCTCTCCACTGCAGAGTAGAAGCTGGATTCACTCGGTTGTTCATTAAAAGTGTTTGGGTTTAGCCACTGTGTTTGGAACTTTTTTAACATGGGAAGTGTTAAATATAGCTGTGCCTACATTCCTGAGAATAAACCAAAACAGACAGTGCTTTTTTCTAACAGTGTGATCAGCTGTCACATAGACCATTTCTACTGAAAAAGCATGGAGGAGCTGGGACTCACTATTCATCAAGTCTAGGCTGAAAAATCTAAATGGATCTTTCAATAGATCCTAAGAAATATAATAAGCCTCTCATTTCCTGAGTGATGTTGATATTGATCGATTCATACATTTAAAGTGCATTCCTTACACTGTCCAGTTGGAAGAGCTGTTGTTGATCCTGCTCTCACTGCAGAGGAGAGGTCTACAGTAATCAGATTAGATTCTGGCAGGCAGCCAGCTATTTGTCCAGTATCGTTTTTCTCCTGCTGCCAACTGAAAAGATGATAGTGGCTCCAAATGACTTTGGGCCCAAGATTTAGTGGGAGAGGAAGATGGGTAATTGGGTTACTGTAGAAGACAGAATCTAGAGTGGGGGATTAATGAAAGGATGGAAGGAATTAGGGCGGGGGGTTGCCTTGTTGACTTGCTGTCTTATTTTTCTCACCTTTTGAAACAGAAGGCCTTTAGCCAATTCAATTAATACTGGCCTTTTGGAAATTGCCTGCTGCTGCTGAGTGCGATGGAACTGTACCGTGCAGTCTGAACTCTGGGGCTCCGGCCTCAGTCACATCAGTTTATCTTTCACTCTTGCTAGATTGCTTTTCTTTTGCTTAATTTGAGCTCAGCTTTTCCAGGATCAGAAAATGACATCTGTTAAGACCTGTTCTCCTCTTTAAGATCATTCTTTGTGCTGTGGTGACATGGAAAACCTCAGCGAGTCAGTCAGTCTGACCTCCCGCTCTGTTCACAGTGAAGACCAAAGAAAGCAAAGCCCACACTCAGTTACTTTAACCCAGCTGATACGGGAAATTAGATCCTGATTTTGCAGTTTCATCACATTTTAGTACAGTATGTGTAGAGCCCCATTTTAATTAGCAGGCTATGCTCTTGTCGGTCCCTCTCAAGATAACAAGGCAAGAGCAGAAGGAATCGAGGCTGATATGTTCTTAGAGATATCTGAGAGTCACTGAGGCAGACTCCAGGATGTGCTAAAAGATGCAGAGGGTCTGAGTGCTGTGCAGAACAACACAGGAAAAATGCCGCTGTTGCATTGTGCAGTGCATCATTTTGTTTTATTGGCAGCTGATGAAATGTGTAATAAAGATCACAGAACAATCCAGGATTCAACTGAAGATTATTGGTAATGTATTATGCAGAAGTAACAGTGATAAATATATTTCCTTATTTCTTTCAGTGGACTTAAGTACAGTGTTGAGGAACCTCAGTGTTTCTAAGTTATGCTACTTTTTGTGGTTAATTTGCAGATTTTACATGCAAGATGCAAGAAATCAGAAAATCTGTTACTCAAATAACTCACATGTCCATCCATTCACCCATATTCTGCTGCCTATCTGGGGCAGGGTTATGGTAGCAGGTAGCTAAGCAGGCTAGTCCAGACATCCCTCTGCCCAGTAGCTTTTTCCAGCTCTGGGGATCTTGAGGTGTTCCCAAGCCAAAAGGGTTGTATAGTCTCTCCAGCATGTTCTCCTACCAGTGTGACATACCCAGAAGACCTCCATGGGAAGGCATCCTGAGTACATTCAAAGTAAAGGAGTTTAAGCTCGACTCGAGCTCAGTCCAGATATTGAAGCTCTTTGCTGTGTGTCTGAGGGTAAGGGAAACTTGTTTTCAGTCGCTCACACCATTCTACCGTCACACTCACAACAATATATTTCAATCTTCATCATCTCATGGTGAATCTACACATAGCACCTTGCTGCTGAGGTGCTTCTACAAGTATTTGAATTCCACAGAGAACATGTTGGTTAGGTTGCAGAGATCATCAAAATGCTCTTGCCACGACTCAACATTATCTCCAGTCAGGGTTAGAAGTTCTGCTGAGCACAACCTGAGCCAAGCCCTGCTTTCTCTTTTTGAATTGTCTGATTTTTGCTGCAACTTCTTTGAGGATAACTCCAGAAAAGGACAAAGTCAAGCCCCTCTGTAGGAATGTGGTTCCAGACCTAGTGCTATGCCTAGAAGTGAGGCCAATTATATCTAGTTGGTCCACCCTACGCACTAATTCTAGCTCCTTTCCTGCCAGAGGGGTGACGTTCCACATCCCCAGAACCAGTCTGTGATGCCCAGGGTCAGCACACCTTGGTCCCTGCCTTTGTGTGCCACTCAGCTAATGATGCACCCAGTCTTGCCGGTGCTGGGCTCACAGTGCAGCTCCCCCATGTGGTTCTTTTGACCTGTGCACAATCCCATGGGTCATAGATGGGTCCCCAGTTTCCCTGTTCCGGGCGAGGTTCTGCAGCTCCTTCTTGGCCCACTCATTTGTCACCTGTGAATTGCTCTTGGTGTGGCCCCTCCATTGGGACCAATTTGCCTTGAGAGAGGAGCTGTTGTCCACAACACAGTACCCAGAGTCACAGGAACACAAAAAACACTCCACCACTATAGGTGGCCATTCTCGCATAGGTGACCCAAAGGCACAGCATATATTATATCATAGTTTGATTTAGAAACTCAACATGAATATTCTGCTTACTTACTTGTTTACTTAATCAATAATCAATAATCAATAATAATAATAATGATAAGTAACACTCTGAATTAGGGTATTCATAATGACATCACAGTACGTTTACTTTAACTGATGCTGATGAAGTGCATTTTGGTGCTAATACTTGTGTACATTTATTAGTTTAAATGCAGGATCTTAATTAAGAAAATGAAAAATTAATATTGCATTTTTGAGCAAGTACCTTATATTTGAACCCACTCTGAGTTGCATATGAAAATTTCTGACTCTCATGCTCACTGATGGTGGTATCAAAGGTGACATTATGACAGACAGCAAAGCTCGTGACCACCTCTTCCTTACCAGTTATATAGCGTGATATAACAAAAGGGCTATAATTATCTAGAAATTCTATACAAAGTGTCTTTAAGTAAAATATTTGAACACTTCTATAATGACAAACAGTAGCTGCTGCTGATGTTACTATGTCTTTTTCTGCTGTTCTTTCTCTCCATTTGTCTGGCCTTTATCCCTCTCTTTCATAACAGCGGAGCCACTCGCGCCACTCTCCAGGGATCCACCTAGCTGTATGTACACACTGTCACAAAACATACGTGCTTGTTTGTTGTTTGACAATCTGCTGATTCACCTGTTCCCACTTGGTGAAGTCTTAAATCCACAATGGCAGTACTGTGAATCCAAATACATTGTCATTAAAATGCAAGATGGTAGTATCAGATGATCACATGAACTCACATGGGTTAATGTCACCATACAACTAGGTGTAGTGTTGCTCTGGATCGTGGGCCTGATTTGTATATGGCACCACACCATAAAGCCCCTGGCAGTCAGACTGCACTGCATGTGTTACTTACCAGCATATCTTCTTGCACTGTGGGCATGCAGTGCTGTATAGTTAAGCAAATGACTTGAACTGAATCAGTCAATGCTGCATGTTTCATGAGCCTGTTTCCATCTTCTGTCATCATACATTCCATCTTACATTCTGTGTGTAAGATGGAAAATGACCAGGTATGTAATTCTGATAGAGGAATTCTGGTAAATTTTATTTATTTTGCCTAATTTAACGCTCACACTTTTAGAATATATTCTGTAAGAAATATCTGAATCAACCTTTAAAAGGTTAACAATGTTAACAGTCCTCAGTGGTATTGTGTAATTCCCTGGTTGAGGTCATCATCGGCAGAGTTTTGATCGATAAACTTAATTGAGATGGATAAAACTGGAAAAACTGCATGCATCTGCTAATCTCCGAAGATCCCCTAAAGACACATTCTCTCATCCTTTTCCTCAGAGTTAGGTAAGCTGTAGTACTATTATCCAATTACATTAAAAAAAAAAGAAAAGAAAAGTTGAATAGACATCAGTGATCTAACAAATACAGAGAGTCTGTCCATGTTTAAATTTAATGAATTAACTCCCACTGATTTGAATGGAACGCCTGCTCCTTTATCCTTCAATACACAAAGAAATGTTGTTAAGCCAGAGCTGTAGGTGCAGGCTCACCAGGTGATCCCACTGCCGCAGTCTCAATGTAAAGATCACTGAAGTGTTTTCATTCCCTTTCTATTTCGTGTGACAAAATAGGCAATTTTGTAAAACCTAGTAAATATTCAGAGCATTTCATTTCAGTTCAAATGCCTTTTCTTTTGACATACCCTTTAATCACATGGTTGAGTAAAAAAAATTCTTGTTTTAATGTGTAAACATACCATCTGCATGAGTGAAAACAGTCAGTCCCTGCTCTCTGGAGTGTCTTAGTGCAAACTGTAAGTAAACAATGATCATATTATGAACCTGAGGTAAGTGAAAACTACAAGTACTGTCTTGCTGGATGAATCTTTGTGTCAGAGATGATTCTCATGGGCCCTCCTCCTTTCCTCAGTCTGTCCCTGATGCAAGCCCAATGAAGCGCTCAGCTTCCACTGTGGCCCCACAGCGGCCCCAGGAGGTCAACCTGAGGGACTACACCCTAGAGAAACCCAGCCAAGATCGACCCCACCACCATCACCACCACCACCGCTGCCACCACCGCAGAGACAGAGATAAAGACAGAGACAGAGAGAAGAGACAGAGGTCTTTGGATACACCTCTGGGTGGACAACAGCCCACCTCTGCGGGTAAGTCAGCATCGACACACAACCTGAGAACACAGTAGACAAATACTCTGTGTATCCTGAAGTTCCATTTGTTGGATATTTCCAGCAAAAAAGTGAAGGTCTTACTCATCATGTCCTTTGTAAAGCATTTTTGCTCTGCTTAGGACCTTTTCGGTCTAAAAGACTGAGCTTAGCCGAGCTATCTGCCTGCAGGCTACACCCTTAGATTCTATGTATAGATATGAGAGTGGTATCAATCATGTCATCTAACTCTCTGCCTGAAAGCAAACAAGTTTACCTCTCCAAATGTCACACCCACTCTTTAGTAAAATAATATATAAAATAAAATGACTAAATATCCGTGAAGAGAAAACACTGTTACAAAGTGCCAAGCTAATTCGAAAAAAGTTACAGCATGAGTTATGAATGTAAGGTAATACGTATTCGGGCAAGAGTTAAAAAGGAAACCAAAGAAAGATCACAGTACTTCACAGCCATGATTTTATCCATGTCATAGAACAATGTAACGTCCACCTCTGTGGAAAAGATGGACACAGCACCTTTTGTGTGAAAACACGAGTCGTGTCTACCCTGCAGGGTCTCAGCTGTGATAGAGATCAGCAATGCTCTCTCTCCTGCAGCTCCATACACATGCTCTTTATTACTCAGATAAAAGAGACAGACAGACATGAACGACCCAGTAATTTATAGGTAGCCCCTCTGCAGGGCAAGGCTGTGGAGAAGGAAAAATGTCAGCAGAGGGGATAGAAGCCCTTTGGTGTTACGCTCTGTCTAAATTCTGCTACAGTGAACCAGCTGCTCATGGAGCTTTTGCCATGTAGATAGTGTGCATCACTGTGATTTTACAGACTACTTGTTACTATTAAGTGGTATTTGTGGACTGTAGATCCTAGTAGCAGGTATTCCACCATTTTGAACTTGATCCTTTTTTATTATAAGGTATTGAGTATTCACAAACAATCGTGTTCTAATTAAGCTTAGAAGAGCATCTAAAATAGATGCTTCTGAAAAAATCAGATGCTGATAGTCTACAGTAAAACCAGTGAAACACAGGTTATGGACTGTCCAAAAGAAGCTTACTAAAAATATACAGTGTAAGCAAGGCTCACCATATTCATGTTTTAGCCCTGCTAGCAGCGTGGCTCTGTGGATGGCAGTGTTGGTCTGTTGGCCTGTCGCTTTGATCCAGACTGAAACTACTATTGGATGGAATGCCATGAGGTTTGGTGGAGACATTGATTCCCAGAAGTTGGATCCTTCTGATTGTGGTAATCCCCTCACTCTTGCACTGAGGGCCACAGCTAGATCGGATAAATTTAACATTGACTAGAGGTCCAATTGTACAATGGTGAAGACATGACTCGCCCTCCTTATAGTAAACAAAGGATATGACAGGGCACTCTTTCCCTGTGTACATGCCAACACTGCAAACAGAGTCTCTAAATATCTTCATCTTCTAAATAAAGCTACGTTTGGTTGAATTCCTGTGTTCGTGTGGACTAGGCTTCAGTCTAGTTTAAAGTGATTTCCCAGGGTGTAGTCAGGGTTTTCCTTCTACAAGAGCACACAGTTGAATTTCCACACTTAAGTTCCAATTCACCAAGTACGCCTTCTTATAGCATTTATCAGTTGTATGTAATAAGGTTACTAATGCTTTGTATACAGTACATATTGTTTAAACTGAAAAAGAAGAAAAGAATGATAATGAAAAACTCATGAATAAGTCGTGAATGAAGTCATTGATAAAAGAAAGTCAACAGTTGCTCACTCTAATAAATCAAATCAAGTGAATTGTATTTATACAAGCCAATATCACAAATCACAAATTTTCCTCAAGGGGCCTTACAATCTCAACAGATGACAAACCTGAGCCACACGACCTCCTCTCCACCTTGAAGACCTGGAAAGAGGACAGGCGATACAAACTCACAAGAGGCAAAGCTCAACCACATAGACACTCACACAGGGAGGAGAAAATAACAATAACAAGAGGGAGAGAGAAACAAGGATAACATGCATACATGATAACAGAGAGTGAATTCCTGAAAGACGAAGATCCAGATTCAAAACATCTGGAATGAGACATCGACAGCGAAGAGAGAGGTTCCAGGATGACCGATGGTGCAGCACAGAGAGGCCTGAATGAAAAGAGAGGACAGGGAGGAGAAACTAGGAGACATCAGAGGGTTGGAGAGATGCAGAAAGTTGATATTCTCCTCAGTGGGACAAACATGGACTATAAGTTCCAGCTTATGGATTTCAGTCTGTTGCTATAGATTTTACTAAGCCATTAAAGAAGCATCAATCATCAACTCTGCATACAGTGTTCTTAAATTATTGATAAAGGTTAGCGTGCCATGAAGAATGATCATAAATCATGAATTCTGCAGTAATAAATGTCATTAATACAGTTAATACAGCTCCTCCTTGAACTGCCACCTTATCGTGGTGGAGGAGTTTGAGTACCCGAATGATCCTAGAGGCTATGTTGTCCGGGGCTTAATGCCCCTGGTAGGGTCTCCCAAGGCAAACAGGTTCTAGGTGACGGGTCAGACTAAGAGCAGTTCAAGAAGCCCCTATGAAAGAAATTAAAGCAAGGAAGCGTACGTCGCCCGGATTGGCGTCACCGGGGCCCCGCCCTGGAGCCAGGCCTGGGGTTGGGGCTCGCAGGCGAGCGCCTGGTGGCCGGGTCTTTGCCCACGGGACCCGGCCGGGCACAGCCCGAAGGAGCGACGTGGGCCCGCCTTCCCGTAGGCCCACCACCCGCAGGAAGGATCAGAAGGGGCCGGTGCTATGTGGAATGGGTAGCAGTCGTGGGCGGGGGCCCCGACGACCCAAATCCTGGACAACGACTCTGGCTATGGGGACATGGAATGTCACCTCACTGTGGGGGAAAGAGCCTGAGCTAGTGCGGGAGGTTGAGCGGTACCGGCTAGAGATAGTCGGGCTCACCTCCACGCACAGTCTGGGCTCGGGAACCCAACTCCTTGAGAGAGGCTGGACTCTCTTCTACTCTGGAGTTGCCCGCGGTGAGAGGCGGCGAGCTGGTGTGGGCTTGCTTATAGCCCCCCAGCTCAGCCGCCATGTGTTGGAGTTCTCCCCGCTGAGCGAGAGGGTCGCTTCCCTGCGCCTTCGGGTTGGGGATAGGTCTCTCACTATTGTTTCGGCCTACGGGCCGAACAGTAGCGTAGAGTACCCGGCCTTCTTGGAGTCCCTGGGAGGGGTACTGGAAAGTGCTCCAACCGGGGACTCCATTGTTCTGCTGGGAGACTTCAATGCTCACGTGGGCAGCGACAGTGACACCTGGAGGGGAGTGATTGGGAGGAACGGCCTCCCCGATCTGAACCCGAGTGGTGTTCTGTTATTGGATTTCTGTGCTAGTCACAGTTTGTCCATAACGAACACCATGTTCAAGCATAAGGGTGTCCATCAGTGCACGTGGCACCAGGACACCCTAGGCCGGAGGTCAATGATCGACTTTGTAGTCGTATCATCTGACCTTCGGCGGTATGTCTTGGACACTCGGGTAAAGAGAGGGGCTGAGCTGTCAACTGATCACCACCTGGTGGTGAGTTGGATTCGCTGGCAGGGGAAGAAGCGGGACAGACTTGGCAGACCCAAACGTACCGTGAGGGTCTGTTGGGAACGTCTGGCGGAACCCGCTGTCAGGGAAGTTTTCAACTCCCACCTCCGGGAGAGCTTCAACCAGATCCCGAGGGAGGTTGGAGACATTGAGTCCGAATGGACCATGTTCTCCACTTCCATTGTTGATGCAGCCGTCCATAGCTGTGGCCGTAAAGTCGGCGGTGCCTGTCGTGGCGGCAACCCCCGAACCCGGTGGTGGACACCGGAAGTAAGGGATGCCGTCAAGCTGAAGAAGGAGTCCTATCGGGCCTGGTTGGCTCATAGGACTCCTGAGGCAGCTGATGGGTACCGGCAGACCAAGCGTGCGGCAGCTCGGGCGGTTGTAGAAGCAAAAACTCGGGTCTGGGAGGAGTTCGGGGAGGCCATGGAGGAGGACTACCGGTTGGCCTCGAGGAAATTCTGGCAAACCGTTCGGCGCCTCAGGAGGGGGAAGCAGCTTTCTGTCAACACTGTTTACAGTGGAGGTGGGGAGCTGTTGACCTCGACTGGGGATATTGTCGGGCGGTGGAAGGAATACTTCGAGGATCTCCTCAATCCCTCTGTCATGTCTTCCGTAGAGGAAGCAGAGACTGGGGACTTGGAGGTCGATTCATTCATCACCGGGGCTGAAGTCACTGAGGCAGTTCGCAAGCTCCTCGGTGGCAAAGCGCCGGGGGTGGATGAGATCCGCCCTGAGTACCTCAAGTCTCTGGATGTTGTAGGACTGTCTTGGTTGACACGCCTCTGCAGCATCGCGTGGCAGACGGGGACAGTGCCTCTGGACTGGTAGACTGGGGTGGTGGTCCCTCTTTTTAAAAAGGGGGACCGGAGGGTGTGTTCCAACTATCGGGGGATCACACTCCTCAGCCTCCCTGGTAAAGTCTATTCCAGGGTACTGGAGAGGAGAATCCGGCCGATAGTCGAACCCCGGATTCAGGAGGAACAATGCGGTTTTCGTCCTGGCCGTGGAACACTGGACCAGCTCTATACCCTCCACAGGGTGCTTGAGGGTTCATGGGAGTTTGCCCAAACAGTCCACATGTGCTTCGTGGACTTGGAGAAGGCATTCGACCGTGTCCCTCGCGTCATTCTGTGGGAGGTGCTCCAGGAGTATGGGGTTGGAGGCCCTCTGTTGAGGGCTGTACAGTCCCTGTACAACCGGAGCAGGAGCTTGGTCCGCATTGCCGGCAGTAAGTCGGACCTGTTCCCAGTGCATGTTGGACTCCGGCAGGGCTGCCCTATGTCACCGGTTCTGTTCATCATTTTTATGGACAGGATTTCTAGGCGCAGCCGGGGGCCGGAGGGGGTTCGGTTCGGGGGCCGGCAGATTTCGTCTCTGCTTTTCGCGGATGATGTTGTCTTGTTGGCTTCCTCGAGCCAGGACCTTCAGCATGCGCTGGGGCGGTTCGCAGCCGAGTGTGAAGCAGCTGGGATGAGAGTTAGCACCTCCAAGTCCGAGGCCATGGTTCTCGACCGGAAAAAGGTGGCTTGCTCCCTTCAGGTTGGAGGAGAGTTCCTGCCTCAAGTGGAGGAGTTTAAGTATCTTGGGATCCTGTTCACGAGTGAGGGAAGGATGGAACGTGAGATTGACAGGCGGATCGGTGCAGCGGCTGCAGTAATGCGGTCGCTGTATCGGTCTGTCGTGGTAAAGAAGGAGCTGAGCCGAAAGGCGAAGCTCTCGATTTACCGGTCAATCTACGTTCCTACCCTCACCTATGGTCATGAACTTTGGGTCATGACCGAAAGAACGAGGTCCCGGATACAAGCGGCTGAAATGAGTTTCCTCCGCAGGGTGGCGGAGCGCTCCCTTAGAGATAGGGTGAGGAGCTCTGTCACCCGGGAGGAGCTCAGAGTAGAGTCGCTGCTCCTCCGCATCGAGAGGAGTCAGCTGAGGTGGCTCGGGCATCTCTATCGGATGCCCCCTGGACGCCTTCCTAGGGAGGTGTTCCAGGCATGTCCCACCGGGAGGAGGCCCCGGGGAAGACCCAGGACACGCTGGGGTGACTACGTCACTCGGCTGGCCTGGGAACGCCTCGGGATCCCCCCGGAAGAGTTGGAGGAAGTGTCCGGGGAGAGGGAAGTCTGGGCGTCCCTGCTCAGACTGCTCCCCCCGCAACCCGGCCCCGGATAAGCGGAAGATAATGGATGGATGGATGGATGGATGGATAATACAGTTAATGGCCATAAATGATCACATGGTCTGCAGTTTTAAATGTTCCTCAGTGAAGAGTCAGTAGTTTCCAACTTTCTAATAAATACATTGCTGTCAGAATGTCTGCGGTGACTCATGACTGCTTCTTACTGAACAGAAGCAAATGTCCTGATAAGTAGACTAGAATGCAACATCTTGACACCAAAAGACACAAAAGTGAAGACTCAGATATCATGTAGAACACAGAAGCATCACCTTTCACGCTGCAGGATTGTCCTCCTCCACAGGTGCTCCAGGAGAACCAGCGTCTGACCCAGCTGCCTCCAGAGAGCGAGCTCACGACCGCGGACGCTCCCACGAGAGGAAACACCACCACTCCTCTGCGGACAAGCAGCGCTACTACTCATGCGACCGCTACTGCAGCCGGGAACACTGCCACACCAAATCTGCCACCGCCAGCTGTGCCGCCTCCCCCAGCGAGGGGCAGGAAACCAGCAACAAGCAGGTGGGAGGGCACAGGCCTGTAAAGTTGGACTAAACAAGGCTTTAGACCAGGTGAAGGGGATTTAGACCTGTGTGGAACTGATCAGAATGATACTGTGTAATCAGCTGAGGTTAAGGCTCTTCGTTTCATGGCAGTATGGTAGGATGACGTGTGTTTGCAGCATGTGCAATGCTAGGTCTGAAGATATAGAGACAATTACTGTAATGAGCTTACATCTGGTGTGATGAACGTTTGTTTATCAGGTTTATATGGAACATTTCTGTTCAGCACTGAGATTATTCAGCCTCCAGAAAATGGTTCACCTCCAGCTGCTGAGGACAAACACTGAATCAGCTGAGCAATCAGCATTTTGTTCAGGTGGCTTATGAAACCTGTTCAAATTGTATTTGTGTAAAAGATTATAACAAAATTTGGTGTTTATTCAATTTAATTCAAAATACTTTCTGCTCCAAACACTCATGAGTGCACCAATGTCAGTTCATTTGCATCAGAAAATCCCAACCAATGCACTCTTTCCTCCTGTTTGAGTAATCTGATAAAAACTACAGCAGCAGCTGTTGTAGGACATCACTGGGACTTAAAAAAAGAGACTATATATTTGTGAGTTTTTAAAGAATGGAATCTTCATTTGGAACTGACAGACGTAAACAAATGGCCTCATGGAACGTTCATTTTTTCTGTGAGGCTTGTGTGTTCCACGTCAGATTCATCAGACTCTCATAAATCACTTGTTTCAGCCTGATGAATGTCACCTGTATATATTTAAACTCCAAATTCAATGAGATGATTTGAGGTCAAATGTGTGTATTTTCCTCTGCAGAGAAAGGCGGACTTTCCTTAGACCGGCATGTGTGCTGCATGTAGGAGAGGCAGTGTAGGAGAGAGACAGAGTAAAAGGGGAAATTGAATACAGACTCTGTCTCAGTTTTACAGTGATCCCTCTGCATGCTCTTATGACTACTTTCTCCTCTGTCTGCCTGTAGTGCAGCCTCTCATGGCCTTTCACTTCTTTCCCCACTTTCTCTTTTCATCATTTTCCATTCATTTTGTATATCTATCATTCCATTTCCATTAGTGCTTCTTCTTTCATTCTCTTTTCTCTGTCTGTGCCCTCTCCCTCGTTGGTTCTCTGTCATTTTTTGTGTCATCACATATCACATATATCACATTTTGGTGTCCTTCCTTTCCTTCCTCCGGTGGCCCTGTCCCTGTTTTCCTTTCCTCTCTTACATATTTTCCTCATCGTTCTATCGTTTCAAATTGCTTGTCCAATTTTCATCTAGGGCAGTGGTTGGGTTAAAGGCAGCCCAGTGGCACTGAGCTCCAGTTCTAGCACGCCAAGCCGTGGACGTCGGCAGCTCCCCCAGACCCCCCTCACCCCGCGGCCTGGGGTGGCCTACAAGACTGCCAATTCTTCCCCCGTGCACTTTGTGTCCAGCCAGGCCTCTCTGAGTCCCGGTCGGCTGAGCCGCGGCCTGTCGGAGCACAACGCCCTCCGGCACAGCGGCTCCCGCCACTTCCCCTGCCCCGTAACTCGTATCAGCTCCGAGCCCTTCCTGGGCCAGGGCCACGACGAGGCCCTGGGCAGCCTCTATGGCAGCCTCCGGGACCAGCTGGACGTCTTCCAGGATGCGGCGTCACTGACGCCCAGCCCCGGTGTCAGACACTCATCTCGGACCGCACTGCCTCGCATGATGGGAGCCCTGCTTCCCGCTCCGCAGCAGAACCTTGGGGTGCCCAACGGGTACCACTTCAGCTTTGGGGGCAGCACCAGCCCAGGCTCTGGCGTCGGGGCACCCAGGTATTACCAGGAGGCAGAGGAGGACGAATGGTGCTAGCATGGCTTTAAACCAACCTTTTTAATGCATTTTTGAGGAATTGTGATGAGTTTTATCATCTTCTTTGAAGGCTTTAGTTTACATTGTCACTGTGTGTTTAATGCTGTTGAATCCTAACTTGGAGAGCTATGGTTAGGGAAACATTCTAAACAGGGAGAGAGTTTGACGTGGGTAATGTTTGAATGTGAACAAAAAAGTGTCATCTTTAGCAAAGGGCACGTAGCATTATGGAACAGATGAGTAGAATTTTTGCCAATCTCAGATGTCTTAAAGTAGCTTGGTTTACTTTGACTTCAGTGCTTTGACTTCAGTGTTTTGTTGATGCCACCATATTGATCCTCAAACAGCATTATGAACACAGATATTACAGTGCATTAAGATGAGGGAAAAGGGAAGAAATATTTGGATGCTGTAGATAAACTAGCAGACGTGCTGTGTGTCATCCATAACTCTAGTCTGTATTCAAGGGAAACACGAGCACTGATGTATTTTGCTTTTGTGGTTGAGGGTGGTTATTTTACTGAGCAGTTAAGCTTTATTCACATTAATGTTAAAAACTTGAACTGTGCATGCTGCTTTACTCCAAACAGGAGTCTTCTGGAATAGTGAAAGAGTCTGTGCAGCTAACTTTGTAGCTTAATTGCTAATATTAATTAGCAAAAACGTGAAGCTTCATTAATAAGCTTCATTAATTGGTTTTTTTTTTGTGACTTTGACACAATATATGATCACCTTATAAGATCGATAAGGCTAACATGTTAGCAAATGGTTGTCTAGCATTCATTTGGAGTGGCGTTTCCTATAGTGACTCTCCTTTTGGCTCTGGTTTGGTTTCTACTAGCTCCAGAGAAAAATATGTGGCTCATTAGCTGCTCAGTGCTCCACTCCGTTCATCCTTGATGTTCAGCTCATCTCTAACTGTGTCTGCCTGCTGTTTGCTTCTGAGCAGGTAGTGTACAGTGGAGTCATCAGAGATTTTTCACTGCTGAATCAGCAGCTGCCTGCGGCTAACTCTAACCCTAACGGTTAAAGACATCACAACACTCATGGTGAGCTGTGCACAATCCTCCAGATTCTTATTACAGCCAACAGCACATGCTGCATAGCAGACCATTTCATTTTGAAGCTGTAAAGTTACTTACTGACAGCATGCTGAAAGTTCCACGTGCGTTTGAGAGTCAGTATGGCAGTTTCAACTGCAAGTGATGGCACTGCAAGTCATGGAAACTGGACCAAAAGTGGGTCTATAGTTCAGTGAAAGGACAGTGTAAGACGTTAGAAAACCTTAAAGACATTATGTCAGTGTATAAACAGCTGTGTTGTTCTTTAGTTTAGGACTCTACCATTCCATGATGATGCCTAATCCTTTATGACATTCCCTTTGTGTCAGTCGACCAGGTGAAGTGCTGTCACACAGACAGCAGTGATTGTTTTGTCCGGTAAACGTTTCTTGCAAACTTCAAGAGAGAAGCATCGCATGGTTTTGAAAAGTACCAGACTGACCGATTTGTTTTCTATAAAGATTTCCTGGTAGATGTTCTCTTTTCATTGTGTGCATTTTTTGTATGACATGAAAAAAACAAAGTTGTGTTTGATGTGAACTGCTTCCGGTTTGCCATCGTTTCAGGTCTAATGTTTCTTACAGACTTCTTTGCGATGTTTTAAGACAAAGTGCCTATCCTTTTAGATATACTGTAGAAAAAGATGCAATGTCAACTGTTTTCTAATGCATCCACACTTGAGTCGATGTTTGGTTCATTCTGTATGTAGCTCTGCAGGAAACATGTACAGAAAGCCTTATCTGCAAGCAGAGAAACGACACCTACAGTACGCTTAAAGACAGGAATGGAGAAACGACCTTCTGAAAGTCGATTATTTTTCTTGTTTTTGATAAAACATGAAATCATGTATGGGTGAGGAAGAATCAGCATAGTGGAAACACTATATGATTATTTAACAACTATGAAAACTGCATAAATATATCAATCCAATTACATTAATGCCAGTAACACAGTGTGCATGTTGACCTGGTCAGCGACCTGCTATGACCACTTTATAGATTTATTTATTTATTTATTTATTTATGTTCATGTGTGTGTGTGTTTGATAAGGATATCACAGTGTCCTGTGTGTTGTGCACCTGGAATCTGAAGCAGTGGAGGTTAAACAGTGTGTACTTTCTCATTTAGGACCCAGAGTAGCAAAGGGGCTTGCGGTCGGACTCTCAGTGGATATCTGAGTCATGCCGGCCCCGTGTGTGCATATATGTGGATTAAACTAACACTGGTAAACATCAGCTGTTGCAGATATATTTTGCATTTCTGGGTGCAGTTTGATGTTTTGTTGTGTTTTTTTTTTCTTCTTCTCATGTGTAACTGGCAAAAAATTGATGTTATAATGTCATGCCAAGTTATTTCCAGCAGCTGCTGTACCATGGAGTTTGATAACAGGAGATGTCACAGCGATCTAGTTGATTCATATTACAGGCTTTGGTGTCACAATGGAAAAGTTTTGTTTGGCTTTGTTTTTTTTCTTGGTCTGCCAGTTTGCACTGGTGTCGAAACTTCACACAGGGAGAAAACTGATTGTAAAAGAGGCAGAGTGACCAACTTCCTCACCCACATTAGCAACAATAGCATTATTAGCTGTGTCCCAATTCCATACCACATACTGACTCCAAGATGGTTTGGCATATGTAGTGTGCTCACAGTGGAGAAGCTGAAGTATTCTCAAAGATGTCAGAGTGCACACTGAAACCGCTTGACTCTCTGGGGTGCTGTCGATGGACAATGCGATTTGTGAGAGAACTGTTTTTGTGGGATCAGAAATCCTGATCACCATTGTTACACGATGGCGACCACAGTGTTGAGGCTCCACAGGAGCCATTTGCAGTTCTCAACATATTTTTAGAATTGAGCCTTGAAGAAGCTTGAGGAGGACTGTGGAAAACAAAAAAGTAGTACAAGTATTGAATTATTGCTCAAACACATTTTGCCTTCTTTTCGTCTAATTGAATTGTCATTTCAAATTCACAGTTTGATTGATGTCTGTTGATGCACGTCTCATCATTTCCTGATATATCTAAGACAACATCAGTCAAGTTATCTTGAGTAAGGACCTGGGACACACCTAATATGTCCATATACACACTTTTAATTGTAAGCCAGAAGTGGACGCCTTCTGCTGGGCCTTGTTAAAACCCATTCTGGAAAACTGAGGAAATTCCATTAGAATTAGAAGTTCTGTTGAAGTAGGAGATGAGGCAGACTGAGGGACTCTTGTCTTGCAGGCTCAGCTGTATATAAAAAGCATAAAATACTGAGACAGTAAACCAAGTTTGAAATTCTGTGTCAAAATAACCAAATCTCATCTGAGTCTGTGAGACTGGAAAGAATGTTTGCACTCCAAAAAATGAATTACAACCCAAATCACCATACAACTCCAGGAATGAACACAGGACCACAGACTGATATGTAACAATGGTCAGAAGAGGATCTGATGCGAGTCAAGGATGGATTTTTTCCTTCAAGTGGTTCTACTGGCCAACACCTGCCCTTCACTGAGCTCTGCTTCCGATTTGAAGGAAGAAATTCTCCAGCTGTCAGATTTCTAGTAACATCTTCACAACATCTACAAGTCACAGAGCTCTGGAGGACTGTCTGTTATACCTGAAACTGTACTCTGCTCTGAACTGGATCTGTGGGCTACAAAAACAATATTTGTTATATGCAACTTGCTTGATACACACAACAAGCATCAACATCACGTTGTCTTTTGTGAAACTGTGATCTGTTGTTGTGCTTTCACGTCATGGCAATCTGCAACATGAGGGAAAGATTTGAACCTTTGCAGCAGCTGATTGACTGGAAGGTATTTGTGGAGGATTTCTTGAGAGACTCAGCAGGTAGTAGGGGAAAACAGGGGCCTTGTTCAACCAGAGACACACATTACATGAGCTAGACACAAGCTGAAAACAAGAGAGTAGGGCTATGCAACAAGACAAACCCATTTCTTCATCCATTCTGTAGCTTTACATGCTGGTCTCTTCACATTCAGGCTTCAGCATGATTGTGACCAAATGTTTTGTAGAAAATGCTATGAAAAAAAACATGCAAACAAGAAAGACTTCAAATGCATAAAGGCACAAAGTGTAAACAAAAAACGGATTATCTAGAGTATCTAGGATTACAGCAACTTTATACGTATATTTGCATGCATAACATTTACCCACTTCGACAATGTCAGTGACAATCCCATGGCTCCAAATGGGAGGTGTGTCCTGTTGGGTCACAATAAAAAGGTTTTCGTAACGCAACCTTGAATCCTGTCAATGTGGTTCTTTCCATCAAAGACAGGAGCGCATTCTTCTGCAGATACATTTTACCATTCTAAAAGTTTTGTCGCACTACGGCAAAAGAAAAAACACAAACAAACAAACAAACAAAAAAAATCAGTGAGATATCTGTACCTCCTTTAACTATGCGGCCTCTGCATTGCGTCAAAGGAAACGTACCTGTGCCCACGTCTGGACCAATAGGCTACCAGACATTACAAGCAATCCAATCTCTTTATTTCTGCGTACCATTGGCAGTGTACATGTGGCTTTTCTTGAGAAAATACTAATGTTTGCATGTTCTAATACTGTATGTGCATGTAGAAAACTTAGTACTTTTAGATACCATGTGTTATTTTGTTGTTGATTTTTAATATTTGATATAAACTGTGGGGTTTGTTGAAAAGACAAATTTCTATTAAAAACAGTATTGAACATTCTTGACAGTTCCACCCCGTGCAGCAGAACTGGAACATTCCTTTCTTTAGGTCTTGGGATTCAGTGAAATATTTGTTTGCCTGATTTTCTGTTTCTTGGCCAGACTTTGAATTCTGCAGTTGTTTCTACATTAAACATTTTGTATGAAGCAAAGCTCCTTGAAATAAAAAAGAATGAAATGAAACTGCCTCTTATGAGCTCAATGACCTGAGTGTTTGGATGCACTTGTGGGACACTGCCCACTTAATCTGCTGGATAACTGTGAGAAGGATGTTTAATCCATTACACTGAGTTTTGTTCAATCAAGATGTGCTAGAAAGCTCCAGGAAGAAAGCCTGAGGTAAGATTAGTTTGTCAAACTACTGTTTGAATATTTACCCTCCATTGCTTGGGGCAAACGGGACAAGCTAACAAATCAAAATGTCTGTTGGGGCAAAAGTGATGGGCTATATTTGTTTTCAAATTGAGTTATTTGCCTTTGTTTTTTGTTTTTTAAATATTTCAGCGTAATGCAAACAGCCTTCACCAGTCTCATATTAATTTAGGCCTTTTAGGCTTATAGTGACAGTGTTGCATACAGGCCCCCCCTTCTGATACACATCGCAGCAAGCTAGAGGATCATCTGGGGTTAAAATTAAAAGGGAAAATGTAAGAGGATCATCAGACCATTACATGTTGGAAAGAAGAAGAAAATTGAAACACTAAATGGTATATCAAAATGACTATATTATGAAACAGCAGTTGAAAAATGAAACTTAAAATCATGAAATGGAAAATTTTAAATCTTAAATGTAAGTATTTAAATTAAAGGTTTAAGTGTGAGACCTTACTTTGAAAATGAAAATGAAACCATTTCGAAACGTGAAAGAGAAAATGAATTGTTTATTGCTTGTCTTGGTTGATTAGCCTGAATGAAAGCTGGACATAATGGGAGACAACAGTCCATGTCAGAAAGACAGAAGAAAGACAGAGCATCCTTCTCCAGTTGTCAGTATACACCAGTGCAGTCAGTCAAATGAACTAAATGAAGAGTTTCCATCAAACAGAAAAAGTGTCTTTGTTCATATTTGTGACTTGCTTAAAAAGTTAACTGGCATCTTTTCAAAATAAAGCACTCAGTCCTCCTGTGGGCAGAGCAAGAGGACTGATCGACGTTCACGTGATGCTACTAAAGCCTTCGTTCATATTTATATATACAAATATGAGCGTGTGTGTATAATATTATTATTCTTTAGCTTTTTGGTTCTTTTGCATTTATTAGCAGTGTTACATTCAATACTCGAGTCATAGTATGGCTTTGTTTTGATACTGCGGACCGGAAGTTACCCTATGAAGTCTTGTGGCTTGACTAGCCTGCTGAAGTCGTGGCCAGTCCATCACCTGATGATGGTGAGGTGACAGCAGGCACGATGAGAACAACAAAGAGACGTTCACCAGGAAGAACATTTTAACGACGCGAGTTTATTGTTGCTCTGTTTTCAGACTTTTTGTCGTCCGGAGGTCAAAGTAACGACGAGGCCATGTTTTCATTGCGCAAAGTGCAGCTTTTCTTACTGTATGTGTACATACTGGCTGTGGACGTGATGCACGGAGACACGTGGAGTTTTCAGCGGACAGGTAAAATACACGCTCGTGACTATAAGTAGCAAATAGTTTTCTTTAGACTTGAAAGTTACTATTGAAATATTTCAGAAGCTCCTGATGCTCACTGAAACTCAGTAGTTTCACTGAATAGCCTTCAGATTTGTTGCAGTTTTATTCATTGCTTGTTGGAACCCAAACTATTTCCATGTCGTGTGTGAGCTCTCTGCATTCTGTGGTCCTCACAGACCCCTGGACGTCTGTTCCTGAGTAGGTGAACTTGCAGATGCTAATATTGGGATAATGATTTGTAGTACCAGGTTCTTCCACTGAGCGCCGCTGTTGCTGTACTAAACCACCATCTGCTCATGTTGTAACCTAACATCAAAGTTTATTTGATGTGCAGTGGAGAGTATAGCAACAGCTCTGTGCAGGTAGTTTTCTCCAAAGCTTTTTTTCTAATGTACTTAATTTCAGTAAATTTCTGCATCTTCCTCTATCTGCATGTGAAACATATTGTGACTTCAAGCCTCTTGCTTTGGGCTAAAGTAGAAACATGCCACCACTGTGGGCCTAACATGCCACAATGTTGAGAAGAAATGTTCTTTTAATGCCTTTTAACAGTATTTGCCCTCCTCAGCCCAGAGCTTTCACCAAATCTGGTTTTCCTGGGGAATCAAGCTGCAGCTCAGTCATTTAACTGTGTGCGTTTTTGAAAGCTGCAGCTGAATTTCAGTTTTGTTCATGATCACACCCCATCCCAGATCAGTCGGTGCAAAGAAAAGAACAATCCTGCCTATCTGCCCCTATCATCAAATGTTAGCAAGATTTTGAAATGTACTACATTTTTAGCACTGGAAGTAAATTATTACTGTTGGCTGAGTAAATCATTTGACAGACTATCGTCCCCTCTGAAAGATGCTCAATTCAGGCAACTGAAGGAGAAAAGAAAGAGAACAATCAGAGGGAACGCACCTTGCTAGTAGTATTCAGTGATTTATGCAACGTGGCTTCCTAATGTTTTAATCAGCCTTCGGATACATGTGAAGCAGACAGTGGATCAGCTGCAGGTCAGTCCTCATTATCTGCTCATGTTACTGAAGATGTCAGAGGAGCTGAGCTCATCGGGTGGCTGCTGAACGTCGTTTCAAGCCGTCATTAGCAGCAGTTCATACTGAAAGATTTACATTTACATTTACATCAGTGGTCTGTTTTGTTGTATGAGCTGACCTTATTTCCACAGACATGACAGTGGATGTATTAAAAGCAGCAGGGGCCCACTGAGGCCGGTACACACAGTCTGCTGACCTCACATAGCTGACAGCATAGCTCTGCCTGTCTTCAGCCTGAGCAGAGCTCTTCAGGTAGTTCCTCTGGAAATTGTCGTGAGGCCATGTGACACAGCGTTTCAGTGGAGAAACACCAAGTTGCAGACGGGAAAAGTTTCAGCCTCCTGTCTCTTCACTCCCTGGTGGTGGCCGGCTTCCAGAGAGCAAAACCTCATTAAATGTCCAGTTTCTTAAATTGATGCTGAGCCGGCTCAGCCGGCTCTGTCCATTGTGTTGTCTGTCCAAATGCACGGAACTGTTGCTTTGATTGCTACAGATGGTTTGGCTCACAATAATCTTCATCTGTGTGTTATTTCAGAAGTAAAATAAGCTGCAAAAAACATTTTAATGACAGTAAAGATATGAGTGAAGTCAGATGTGATTGGGTCTAGCATCACTCCTCTGTCCTCCCTGCCTGTCTCATCTCTTCATGCTGGAGACTCTTTGCTTCCCACAGAAGATGAATGACAGCTGATGGCTCTGCCCAGCTCACAGTGTTCGTGTGTCTGGCCTGCATCACCCCCCCACCCCCCCACCCCCCTTTCTTTGATTAGTAACAGTATCTGTCATAACGAGGCTGTATCTTAAGACATATTCAGCAGACTGACTGACTCAAACTGTAGCCAAAACATAGAGTAATATTAATAATGATCATGATTATACAGGAAAGAAAACATCTGCTGTGAGAAATGGCAGTTTTTTTAAGATGCTTCATGCACCTGATTAGTTGGTGTACAGTCTAATATTGCTTTTGGTACTATGGCCGTGCTGTGTCCAGTGTTCTTTTGTAGCTTATTTAAGAGTGACTCGAGGTGTCACTCCTGAGAGGATTCCTTCTTTGGGTGTGTGACACACAGACAGTGTGGTGTTATCGACTCTGTTGTATCTGATGTAATGTTTGAAGCAGATGGCCGGTCTGTGGGCTCTGTGTTCTCCTCTCATGTCACATCAAAGAGCCTGTCTGACAGCAGGTCAGGGCATCTGTCCAAGTCTGCGGCGAGTGTTGACGAGCAGACAAGCAGTAATTAATGTCACTCACCTTTCATAGCTGAGCCACGAGTGCAGCGAGCAGCACTGCGTTAACATGATCTGTGACCTGACATGTGAGTGTGTCCAGTTTCACCCTAAACCCTCAGATGACTACATTCTCGTACTGCAATACGAGAATGTAGTCATTTCTTCAAACATTCCAAGGAAAATGAAAAGGATTTCAATATACGAAGGTTAAACTGTACAGCCCTGCTAGCACCCTGTGGCTGCAGTGATCCTCATTACACCCAAAATCTGAAAGTGTTAGACCACTTCCAGATCACTATTGGAAAATCCATTTGTTTTAATGGGATAACCATCAGCATTAGTGGCGTGGAGGCACTAACACAAATCCACACCATCACAGATGCTTTTGTGGGCTCTGATTCTTGTTCTAAGTGTCTGACCGCATTATGGAAAGGCTCCCTTCTTGTTAGAAGAAGAAGAAGAAGAAGAAGAAGAAGAAGAAGAAGAAGAAACATACTTTATTTTTATCACACACAACATCATGCACAATGCACATGCCATTCTTCGTGAAATTCTTATTTCTCCGCATTCAACCCATCCATCGTCTGCCTTCCTCTGCAGCAGACCAGGAGCAGTGGGCTGCCAGCCGACAGCAGCACCCGGCGACCCAGTTCTCCTTCGTCACCATTGGTCAGGTGGTGATCTTCTTGCATGTTTTTAGTGGGGGTTATTTAAGGAGGATACCACGGGTGAACACAGGGAGAACATGCAAACTCCATACGGAAAGGCCCCTTTCCTCAAGCAGCAGGCACTGAAGGCGTGGTGCCTTCACGCCACCAGCGCCCACAGCGGGAAATTCTAGCTGTGAGGCGACAGTGTTACCACTTGTCCCACCGTGCCACATGAGTGAGATCCTTTTTGTTTAACCAGAATCAGCCTCCATATCACTCTTGCCAAAGCTGCCAGACGCCATTTACAGAAACTGTAATTTTAACACTGTAAAACACACTTGGTGCAAACTCGACAGAAACAAAAGAAAACTCACCAAAACCTTCTTTGTTTGTCTTTCACTGTTCCAACAATCACCACCAACTCTGGTCTGGTCAAAATAACCCTCAGTTCACTCAGTGAAGATGTGAAAGTAGGAGAGGAGCGAGAGAGATGGCAGTCAGGATGTCTGAACATAAATGTGTCCTTTTGGGGCTCTTGTTGGAACGACTGATGATGGCGGACAGTGTCTGTTAAACACAGCTGTGAGCTTCAGGCTCATTAGAGGCTAGAGGGTAGCCACTTTACATCTACGTGTGTGAGCAGGGGTTGAATATAAAGCTTGTCCTGTGATTGTCTTGTAACCATGACTGTGCTAAGCAAATTTGATGGCAACCTGCCTGAGATGAGATGAGATATCTTGTGTGCAAAGTTTCCAATTTGACCTGAGAGTGGCACAGTAAGAACGTTCACTGGAGAGTCCAAAGGGAAGGGTTCATCCTCTGGGGAATGTGATTGTGCTCAACATTTATCCTCATTAGAGCAGATTCTGATATTTCTGTGTGCTCATCATGAACAGTGAAGACCACAATCATCAAGGCATTCTGGTGATTTCATAGGTGACCAGTGTGTTTTTTGGCACAAAGCTCTCCCTCAGTGACAGTGACAGCATGTAGAAGTGTGAGTATAATCAGCGTCTGAAAGCCCCCCACACCTTTCTGCCATCAGAATCGGGGTCCTGTGTCCAACAGTTTTTGTTACTGTCAGCTTCACTTGAAGCTGACCCTGTCAACCAGTCCCTGTGTGAGTAAAGTAATGTAAACCTCTTAGACCTGAATTCTTGCTTTCCATCCTGACGTCAGTGAATCTGCTTCCCAAACACAAGACGGGAAACGCTTGACTAAAAGCTGTTCTATCTTTTCAGTCAAGGCCCACAAGCCGAGCTCTGGAGACATCCAAGAACAGCAGCAGGCCGACCCGAGCTGCTGAATGGGCCTTCAAGTTGATCTCTTGTGCTTGATGACTGGGCCTTGGCGCTAAGTGCTCTTCAGGAAACGCCAACATCCTGATCAGGCGACCTCAGATGGAGCAATTTATCCTGCTCACCTGAGAAGACAGAAGGGTCAAATGTGCCAACTTGTTCTTGCTGCTTTGTTAAGAAAACAAAATGTCACATGATGTAGGTGAGGCCAAACCACATGTGACCGCTGATATAATAACCTGCAGAGCCAGGTGAAAAAGAAGATGTCACCATCGTGGGTAATCCATTTTTTGGGGTGAAAGACATGTCACTTTACAAAAACAGTGAGTCGACAAGATGAGACAGTTTTGTCACTGCCATTAGCTTTGCGTGTGATTGGTCATGAACAAAAGCAGTGAACAACAGGAAAGGTCAGGGGATCACCAGTGTCATGACAACCCAACCAAACATGACAGCCTCATGGTGGCGCTAGAGGAACAGTCAGCGGGTCACCCTGGGGGACCTTGAATGTGTTCATAGCATAAATCCCATGGCAGTCCATGTTATCATTGTTGAGATATTTCAGCCTGGACCAAACGGACCAACCCTGCCGTTCATAGAGCCATACTGCTAGCATGGCTAAAAAGAGTTTTCCAAGCTGTGGTCTTACTTTAGCTTCAAAATGTCATTCAGCTGTGAAATCAACACTTACCTCTACACAATCTATGAGATCTGGGCACCCCAGAGTCCTTTAATCACCAAGAGATTTACTTTATCTCCACTTTTCATCTGATCTAAACAAAGAAACAACATTTCAGCCCAAAAGTCTGTAATCAAGTTGGGCAGCTCTGAAAATAAGAGAATATTCTGTGTTTGCTGCGGGGATACCTTGTGTATGTTAAACATGAAGGATCTTTATTTAGTGATGTGCCTGGTTACAGTCTTTGAAACCCGAGCTGATAGCAGCAGGAGGGCTTGATGCTGCCTGCTGGCTCCCATGTCACCGTGGCCTTGATCTTTGTGACTGATGGCTCTTTTTGATGCTTGCCAGTGTCTGCACTGCTGCAGCCTGGAATACACATCTTAACACACTGATCTAGCCGTTTGTGTTTGCATGTAGGTGTTGAAGATATGAGGTTCCTGAGAAAGATGATCCCGGTCTGGTTTGGTGGATTTTTCTCAACATGCAATGAAAAAGAGTAGCTAACCCACCGAAACTTGCTCATTTGGAGACGTTTCATCAAGGCCGGATGACCAACTATGTTAAGCTATTAACTGTCCCTGAACCCCAGACATCCAAATACACTACACGCCTGGGGTCTACTGTGTTTCATTAGATTTTTGGTCAGTGGTATTCTAGAATACGAACACTACAGTATCAGCTGTATAGCAGTATATTTGTCCCATATCAAGCTGTGAAGACATGAGTTGTCAGATGTCATGAACAAAATAATCATCTGTTCGTTGTAACAGGAGGATCTGTCGCTACAATGACCAGATTCAGCAGCTGCTTTAAAATCTGAATGAAAAGGGTCTCCAGAGCAGTGGAGACGTCTCTTAACACCTTTCTTGCAGTCATATCAGAAGCCTCCAGAGTTCATATACTGTATGTGTGGAGCTCATTGTCTTCCATGCAGACAGGAATGTGCTTGTTCCTATTGTAGGTTACCTGTGATCCCATCAGTCAGCAGAGAGCCTGACCAGTCTGACCCAGTCACTCACACTGACAGCAGGCTCTGCGCTGCACACCCCGCACAGCCGTCTGAGCTCCATCACAGCGACTCATTTCAAGTCATGACAAACACGAAGCATTTTGATGCATCAAATTTGTCCTGCTGATCATTTCCATGTTTTGAAATTCTTCCATTCTTTTAAATTAAAATACAGTGAAAACTTCTTTTTCTTGCTGTGGCAGTCTGACCGCAGAGGCTTGAGTGGCGCTGGTGTTTTTATGCATTTTCTGCACAAGTTGCATAGAAATGAAGTGAAAACAGGCAGAAGAAAGGCAAAGAATGCACACTCTTTTTACATTTTTACACAGCAACACTGTACCATCATCCCAGCAGTTTGACATCAGAGAAACTCATCACAGAATTTGAATATGTTTCCTCTGCTCTAGTGTTGCTTGCCCATAGGCCTGTTAACGACTGTTCTCAATTCAAATTTCTATTTGAATTGTTAAAAAAAAATCCACACATTTGATTGTGAACATTAATGTTTGAATGTTGCATTTGACACAGTGTTAAAATGATAAAATCACTGTTTCTGTGAATGGAGTCTGGTGCTTTGGTCAGAGCGATATAACAGCTGTTTGTGGCTCTTACAGCTGATCTTGTCTCTACAATGTTGTCAGATACTTATTATAGCAATCTGAGCCTGTCGGTGGCAAAACAAACACTGTTAGTGGACGTACAGTGCTGTGAAAAAGTATTTGCCCCCTTCTAGATTTCTTATTTTTTGCATATTTGTCACACTTACATGTTTCAGATCATCACAAATTTTAATATTAGACAAACAGAACCTGAGTAAATACAAAATGCAGTTTTCAAATAATGATTTTATTTATTAAGGAAAAAAAGCTATCCAAACCTACATGACCCTATGTGAAAAAGTAATTGCCCCCTGAACCTAATAAGTGGTTGTGCCACCCGCAGCAGCAATAACTGCAGTCAGGCGTTTGTGATAACTGGCAATGAGTCTTTTGCATCGCTGGGGATGGATTTCGGCCTGCTCTTCTTCACAGAATTGTTTTAACTCAGCCATGTTGGAGGGTTTTCGGGCATGAACTGCCCCTTTAAGGTCACACCACAGCATTTCAATTGGATTTAAGTCTGGACTTTGACTTAATATTGGGTTTTTTAAACCATTCAGAGGTGGACTTGCTGGTGTTTCGGGTCATTGTCCTGTTGCAGAACCCAATTGCGCTTGAGCTTGAGGTCACAAACTGATGGCCGAACGTTCTCCTTCAAGATTTTCTGGTAGACAGCAGAATTCATGGTTCCATCAATCACAGCAAGTCATCCAGGTCCTGAAACAGCGAAGCAGCCCCAGACCATCACACTACCACCACCATGTTTGACTGTTGGTACGATGTTCTTTTTTTCAAATACTTTGTTCTTTTTACGCCAGATGTAACGGGGCGCACACCTTCCAGAAAGGTCAACTTTTGTCTCATCAGTCCACAGAATGTTTTTCCAAACGTCTTAGAGATTATCAAGATGTTTCTTGGCAAATGTGAGACGAGCCTTTGTGTTCTTTTTGGTCAGTAGTGGTTGCCAGTGGATGCCATTTTTGCCCAGTCTCTTATTGTTGAATCATGAACACTGACCTTAACAAAGGCAAGTGAGGCCTGCAGTTCTTTAGATGTTGTTCTGGGTTCTTCTGTGACCTCCTGGATGAGTCGTCGTTGTGCTCTTGGAGTAATTTCGGTAGGCCGACCACTCCTGGGAAGGTTCACCACTGTTCCCAGTTTTCTCCATTTGTGGATAATGGCTCTGACCGTGGGGGCTGCACGGTGGGGCAGCAGGTAGTGTGCGTGCCTCACAGCAAGAAGATCGCTGGTTCGATTCCTGGGTCGGCCTTTCTGTGTGAAGCTTGCATGTTCTTCCCGTGCATGCGTGGGTTCTCTCCGGGTACTCCGGCTTCCTCCCACAGACCAAAAACATGCTCATTAGGTTGATTGGTGACTCTAAATTGCCCCTAGGTGTGAGTGTGAGTGTGAATGTTTGTGTGTATGTGCCCTGCGATCGACTGGCGACCGGTCCAGAGTGTACCCCGCCTCCTGCCCGTTGACAGCCAAGATAGGCTCCGGCCCCCCCGCAACCCCGAAAGGGATAAGCGGCATAGAAAATGGATGGATGGATGAATGGCTCTGACCGTGGTTTGCTGGAGTCCTAAAGCTTTAGAAATGGCTTTGTAACCCTTTCCAGACTGATAGATTTCAGTTACTTTGTTTCTCATTTATTCTTGAATTTCTTAAGATCACGGCATGATGTGTTTCTGTTCGAGATCTCGCATCCTACTTCACTTTCTCAGACAGGTTCTATTTAAGTGATTTCTTATTTGAACGGGTCTGGCAGTAATCAGGCCTGGGTGTGGTCATGAAATTGAACTCTGCTTTCCAAAAAATGTGATTAATCACAGTTGCCTCATGATTTAAAAAGGGGGGCAATTACTTTTTCACATAGGGTCATGTAGGTTTGGATAGCTTTTTCCCTTAAATAAAATCATTATTTAAAAACTGCATTTTGTATTTACTCGGGTTATGTTTATCTAATATTAAAATTTGTGTGATGATCTGAAACATTTAAGTGTGACAAATATGCAAAATAGTAAGAAATCAGGAAGGGGGCAAATACTTTTTCACAGCACTGCACATTGACGGTGTGCAAACACCCAGAGGGATTACACTGCACCTGTTTTGTGGCTGCCTGCAGTGCTCACATAGGAGCCATAATCAGATAATAAGGGACCAGAAGTCCTCCCGTTTGTCTGGGATGTTGAAATCTTCCAGGACATGTGGACCAGCACCAACTGGAAACTGTGTACACGTTACTTTCATTGATTGAAGATGAAAAAAGCACATAATTCAGCAACAGGGTACAGGAGATTATTTACTTATTTTGTAATGTACAATAATATTTTAGAAGAAGGTTATGTTCAAGTAATATACAAGTAGCCTGTCTCTTGTCTTGGTTTTCCCTCTTATGGACATACTGGCCAAACATAGATATAAGAATGGGTTTTTTAGAACACTCAAACGTCCTGGTGCACATCTGAATTTACTGTACAAAAATAAATGGTTTTGGATGAACTCCTGAAGGATTGATCTCTGGAACATTGCTCATCTTGTCTAAGTTGAGTATCTGCTACTTGCCTGCTGCAAATGTGCAGTTAAAGCACATTAAATGTGCTTGTTAAAGCAAAACAGTGACACCAGGGAAGAAAAAACTCAGGTCACCCAGCTTCAGTGTTGTCTGCACTCATCTCTTCTGATCTAATACACGCTCTCATTTTGTTCCACAGCGTTCTACAGCTGTGCATATGGTTCTGTTTTCTGAACCACAATCACTGTGGAGCTCATTTCCACTCCCACAGTGAGACAGTAATGAATGTAGACACACCCTTAATCCAGCGTTTGCACATCAATGCTTCTGTCTGCCCCCCCGCTTCTAACACCTGTCAATGAAAAGCACCGCACAGGATAAAAGCAGTTTACCTCATGTGTTAGTTAAGCAAGCTTCTAATAATGCCAGAGCAGACATTACACTTAACCATTCCACATGGCTGTGGCTGTATATGATGCACGTATCCTGAACTCATCACGTGCATCTGAAAACCATCCTTGGTGGTCATGTGTCAGTCACAATGGTTATTGAATGTCAGCTTGTATGTAACATAGGCTGTCTTTAATTTGCTCTTCTGTCTCTGTTGTGCAGCACTCTGTGACTGTCTGCTCTTGAAAGGTGTCATGCTCTATAAATTCACTTCCTTACTTATTTGTAACTGCAAAGCTGCGTGGTGTCACATCTGATATTTCAGGCTAATGCTGTAGAAGTGTTAGGTTACTTTAACATTGGGTCGGCCCTCCTTGTCTCAATATTATTCTTCTGGGAGGGGAAATGAGGAAATATTTTAGGGTCAGTCTCACTGAAGGCAGGGAATGTGGACAATTTGCAAGTAAGAGCTCGTGTACCTTTATCTGGACCATTTGGTGAAAGGTCATTAATGTGAGTGAAGGCAGTGGTGATGGCTCAGTCATCCACACAGTGTGATAGCTGAGTGTTGCATACTTTACATCAGGAGTGTGTGTTAAATATATTTGAATTACTAATGTTCAATAATGACCATTTACAAAGTGGCATCTGATTTTATGAAAAAATGCATCAGGATGTTGAAGTTCCTGTTGTTGCCCCTCATATTTGATAGTGCATGTTGTTTGATCAGAGACTGAGGGTACTAATAACTGCTCTGTAACTTCGACCCCCATCATGAATGCCATGTTATTGTCCTTCAACAAGAGAGTGATGCTCTCTCTCAGACTGTCTGTGTCCCTTAATTCACATAAAGCCACAATTAGAGGCAGCAAAAAGCAGCAGAGGAGTTGTATTCCCCTTCATTATCCAGTTCTGTGTTATCTTTTATCACAGAACAAACCACAGTTTACACCCTCCTGAAAACACAAGATTTAAAGAGATAAGGGATAGTTTTTCAAGTTCCAGTCAAAATTGAGAATTGAGTGATTTGTTCACAGCTGCTGCTCAAATATTGACTGAACAGATTCTGAAGTGGAAAATACTTAATATTACATTCATAATAATCATAACCTCTAACAAAGCTATTGGTTAAGAAATGCTCTACATTTGGATAGAAAACCTGACAACACAGGAAGCATTTCAGCCATTTTTAACTTTTATTTCATCCCTCTCATGAATGGTGGAACAGATGCACTCTGTCAGGTCTGTTTTCTGTCATCTTCAGTGTGTGATGACAAAAGCACAGCTGAGCACAGAAAAGTCTTTTGGTGGAAGCTTCCACAGAATGAAGCAGAACTGCTGCTGCTGCTGCTGCTGCTGATGTGTTGGTCTCAAATACACTGCCAGTGTACTCATGGTGTTACAGCTGACACTGTCCTCACAACAAGCTGTCCTGTCAGCACAGACAGCAGCCTCATCGCCTACAGCCACCACACCAGAATTCATCATGATACTGGAGCTGTGTGTGACTATGCAATGGCAGGTGTAAAGGGAGAGGAGCAGAGGTCTAACTGCATCACCCTCATACCTGGGGGTGGTGTCACTTCAGATACACCGTTCTGTTGTTAGCCACTGACACAGAAGCTGGCGGACAGGCTGTACTGAGCAGCTCCCTGCTGCAAATATGAAATGAAACCTTTGCTGGAATTCCCACCAACCTGGAAGCAAGTTTCATATCCATGCGCACTGCAGTGTTTCTCTGGCAGCTGATGACACACTATAGTCATGAAACTGTCAGTGATTGGCTGGTTTCCTGGGACTGAGTTAAGTCCAAATTTACCTCTCATCATCAGTCAACACGTGGAGTCAAGATGCCAGTTTCTTTGCTTCCACCTGCACACATCAAGTCAAGCTGTCTGCTTTGAAAAATAACACCTTTCCATCTGTGTTTCTGCCTCCGTCTCTCTCACAGTACAGTAATGGGACTGAAATATCTGTGTGATTTAGGAATGCAGCTCATGCTTCATGGCAGAGCTTTCATCACATTATCATAGCTCAGTCATGTGAGACTGCAGTTGCAGAGGAGAGAAGGATGAGAGAGATAAAATGTATGAAGTGATGAAGTTAATGTACAGGCAGACACGCCTTTCACCACTGACGAAAACCTTTTAAAACAGTTATAACAATGAACCCTTTTTCCTCAACAAGGTGAAAATAATGAATAAATTCATTTTTTGCATGATATGTTACTGCTCCTATTCTTCTTCTTCTTCTTCTTCTTCTTCTTCTTCTTCTTCTTCTTCTTCTTCTTCTTATTCTTCTTATTATTATTATTATTATTAGTAGTAGTAGTAGTATAATTATATAAATGCGTTACCACCCTACAACACTACAACACAAAACAACATTACATTACAACCCTCTTATTAGGGGCTGGGCTTTGTTGATGGACCCCTTGTATTTGTTCCTGCTCCTCCTCGTCCTCTTCTCCTTCTTCTCGTACTTCTCCTTCTGTCTTCCCGTTCTTGTTCTTTCTTTCTTCCTTTATTTGTCTTCTTCTCCTTCTCCCTCTTTCTCTTCTAATTTTTTCCTTTGAAAAGTTTGAAAATTCAGGACAGATCTGTTGTGTGTGCTATGACTTTGCACACGCCACAAGCAAGAAATATGAAGTCCATCTCTGTGACGGTAAACTAGTTAAACCCAGGTGATGCACAATGGACGTGTTAGACCTGCTCAGGCATTTTGCTGTGTGACGTAGAAACACAACTTCAAGGTTTAAATGATAATGAATAAGAAATAATGCTAATTCCTTTTCTCATCTTCCTCCTCCTTCTTCCTCCTGCCTGACTGTGACTTACTGCTGCATAGAAGCTATACGTTTGTTTGTGCTTATTTTCATGCACATAGAACAGTATACTCAGGCATCATAGTAGGCGCATTTCTTGTTCTCAGTTGATGAGAAGTGTTTGTTCTCAGCTTTCTGTCCACAGAGGTAAATATGAGCTGGTTGAGGTTCATGACCAGTAGGTCATTCATTTGAATTAGCTCCAGTCTGTCTCATTTCTGCCAGCTTTGTACATATATCTGTTGATCTTTTCACTAGCTGTACTGCCACACAACACCGCTGTGAAACTAGAGGAGAGTATCTTCAGGAGTGGAGACAAAAGCTCTGCAGATGTTCTCTCAACTCATCACAAATGTGTCATTAGTTTTCCTCTCTCAGGAATTTCCCACATTTTGCTTCTTTTTCTATGTTGCTGGCAACAACTGGGGAATAGAAAGCTGAAAGGTCACACACCACATCAGACAGAAACACCGATATGACTGACGAACATGTTGTCTCCATATGTTCACCACCATTAGTGAAGCTACACAGTGTTGGATGCAGTTATGCTGTTCATCCTGTAGACTCGCTTACTGTTACTGAAGAGTTCCTCAGCAGTGGCTGCGCATGTGTTTCCTTTCTCCATGGCTGTTATAGTACTGCTGAGCTCCAGCTCATTCACTGAGAAATGAATGGAGGCCGTTAAGACTTCATTAACCCCGACTGTGGCTATTGGATTTCACTGCCATACCGTGGTGAATGACTGCGTCAGCTCTGCAGTGGCATGTAAGAGACGTTCAGTGGTGGGGTCAGGGGCCGGGGGTCAGGAGATGAACTCATGGCAAGGCTGCAGAATGTGGTATTTTTTAGCTCATACAACAACAAACAATATTTATATGCATCTACACACTTAACATCAACCTTTGGGTCTAACATCCTCATTTTTAGCTCATGTTTTTAGCTGATCAGCAGCTCAGCTGAAACCAGTTCAAGCCAGTTACCACTTCACGGTGTTGTTGTGGTGCCTCAGCAGAGGACGTGGATTTGTTGCAGCGTTTCTCCCAGATGTTGGTCAACGCCACTGGTGTGTCCCTGTCAGTGGACGCTCTGAGGTGTCCAACTCTCCAAATTGGTCGTTATGGCAGTCTTATGATGGCCACACAGCAGGCGTTTGGACAAAGGTACTGTTACATTCCCTTTTTTTCTTTGCTTCACAGATTAACACTAAGTTTGGCCTCTAAGTGTGTGTCAGCGATGGCGAGAATACAAAATCTAAAGGCATAGTTTTGGGAAATATGAATTCCAGCAGTTGAAATCATTGCTGTTTGTATATATATAGTGCGTACCTTAAGTAGTGGGTATATTTTGTGTTTACATTTTCTAAATGTTAATCAAACCAGGTAACTGTAATGTTGGTCACTGTCTTATCTTATTGTGAGGTTTGTTTGATTATAATTTCCTAATCTCCGGTCTGTGTGGGTGGAGTAAGCGCAGTCCACTAATGTTGAGTTTCATTTCATTTAATTGATTGTCAGGACCTGTACGCCTTGTCGGTAGGTGACAATAAGCTGGCACTGCTTGTGTATCAAAATGTGAATAATTGTGAACTTTCGTTGGTTAATTCTGGGTTTTGTTTTTGTGTTTACATTGCAGGTTTACAGCCTAACTAACTAACTAACTAGAGACACTAACAGAAAAAGGGAGAAAAGAAAAGAGTCTCAAGTTGTATCCGCCATACTTGTTCTGATTACCCTTCCAGAGGGGAGTTTATTAAGCTATAGTAGGTAGTTTAGTAAAAGTCTGGACTTTCTTTTTAAGAGCAAGATGAAAAGGTTGGCATCACCCTTATGTCTGTGCGTGAAGTAATGAGCTGGAGTTAGGATGTGTTTAGCCTAGCTTAGCATAAAAACTGGAAGAAGGGGGAAACGCCTGGTTAAAGAATACACCTCTTATATTTATGAATTAACATGTTGTATCTTGTTTGCCATTTTTACATTTCTGTTTGTGTACAGGTTGACCATATTGCCAATATTGTTTAAAGAAAATTCACTAGTTTCATCTGGTCAAATATGAGGATTCACTACTTTTCCTTGTCTTATAGTGGACTGAATATCTTTGGAGTGCCGGTGGGACAAAAACGGTTTCAAGACACCGCCTTGGGTTCTGGGAAATTTTTAATTGAATTCTAAATGAGTGATTGCAGGAATGAATTGGCAGTTGATTTCTAATTGAAATAATAGGTGCAGGGTTGGCAGGTGTATTTCTGAACTTTGGACAGAGCCAGGTTAGTTGATTCCCCTGTCTCCAGTCTTTATGCTCAGCTTGGCTCATCACGTATTGACTCCAGCTCTGTACTTAACACACAGAGATTGATACCAATCTTGTCGTTTCACTTTCAGAAAGAGGACAAGCTAATTTCCTGAAATGTTGAACTGTTCCTTTATATTCACAGAAATGTACTATGAATTCATTTTAATTGAGTCTTCTGAAATTTCTTCATTTGTTTTTCAAAACTTAACATCTGCGTATGTGTATGTCTGTCTCTGTGTTCACAGGCATGCATGTCCCCATTTCTTCATATGTGTGTCTGTGTGTGCGTCTCTCCTGCAGGTTTTCTGATGAGTTCAGCATGCTGATGGAGTTGCGCAGCTCTCAGACAGAGGAGAGCAGTGTGGTGACTCTGTTAAACGCCCAGCATCACATCCACCTGCAGCTCCGGCTTGGCCCACATTCACTCACCTTCATCTCCACCCAGCACAGAGAATACGAGTATGTCTGACCCTGAGCTGAACTACAGCACATTCACTCTGCGTGACCTTGGTCAGCCGTGCTTTCTAGTTTGAAGAGTCAATTTACCCAGAATGCATTTGTAACAGCTCATATAGTCAAGAATTAGAGAGCTTTAACTTGACACAAAAGTCTTCTACAGTCATACAAGAGTCATCATGAAGGAGGTAATGCTCAGAACTCCAAAAACAAGACCCACTTGTTATAAAGAGGGATTTTCCTGTGTACAGCCAGCAACTTTAGTTTAGTAAGAGCACTCACTGATTTCCTGAAAGTCTCCTCACTTACTCATCTATCCCCCCTCAATCAAATTTAGGTTCCCGGTGGGCTCTCTGTGTGATGGCCAGTGGCACCAGGTGTCACTGGCTGTCTCCCCGCTCTGGCTGGAGGTTTATGTGGACTGCTCTCTGCTGGAGAGGGTGAACTGGGCCTATCCATGGGAGAGCATCTCCACTGATGGCCTGCTGATGATCGGAGGCAGCCTGGAGGACTTTGAGACACCTTTTGAAGTAAGGAAAAATCTTTCTGTTTAGTGTATCAGCTGTAGTGTTTGCTTGGTACTAATTGATAGTTGTGCAGAGGCCACTTGGTGGCAGTAGAGAAAGCTTGATTGTATTCTCTGTTTTCCTCAGTTTCCAATCACCACTTTAGTTTTGAGTCAGTCACTTTAGGAAAATGGACAATCATTTGTGCTGTTTTCTCTAAGCGATTTGTATGCAGGAAGGATCAAAAGTCACATTTGACTGGATACATGGTGCACAATCTGGCTATTGCACAGTAATATTCAGATGGGTGATAAGGATATAACACTGTACAAATACTTCATTACAAGTGAAGGTTTTGCATTCAGAAGTCAAGTAAAAATACAGACATATTAAGCAGAATTCCACTGAAAGTATCAAAAATAAAAGCACTCATTAGGCAGCAGAATAGCCCCTATCATAGTGATACTTTTCATTCTAAGTTATAACTAACTAAGGCTGTCTGATACATGTAGCGGAGCTTTCTTCTGAAATTTAGTTGAAGGATAAAGTTGCATAAAATGGAAATCCTAGAGTAAAATGAAAAATGGAACTAGTGTACATGTACTTCATTGATGAAACTTCTGATCATGGCTGAACTACATTATACCATGATAAACCTCATGGTATCTCATCTTTTCTGTCCTTAAGAAGAATTTCAGGTTTCAGGAATATAATGCCACTGTTGCAAACACTTCACACACTTTTCATGTCTTGGTGTTTCACAATTGGCTCTTTTCAGTGTTACAAGTGAAAGAGAGCATTCAGTAATTTGTCCTGACTGAAAGCTTCTTAATTGAGTCCAGAACAGGCAACCTGAGTACTGTGTTGTTGCTGTCCAGCAGTCTGGATGTCATCCTCTGTCTCTCCGGCTTCATTTATCATAGCCATGAGGTTTGTGTGCCAGACCCAAGTACACTGCAGTCCCAGCTGTGAGACTTGAAGTCAGGGTTGCAGGGGCAGATTTTAGCAGCAGTGATTGATGTATGTCCTCACCTGGCCCTCTTGACCTCATGTCACATGTACAGATGAGTGTGTATAGTGAGAGGAGAGTTAAAGGTGAGGGCTTCCTGTGCCTGTGGTTTACCTATGGATAACCTATGACCCTATGTTCTTATTGGTGTCCTCAGGGTGCTGTGAGACAAATGGCCTTTGTGATGGGGGATCCAGGCTCTGCCCGAGACCACTGTACTCTTCATCAGCCTGCCTGCAATCAAGCAACCTCCAGTGCACTCTGGGTAGAGAGTCCAAATGAACTTATTTTTTTTCTTTACAATGTCTTTTTTTGACAGGGGGCATAAAAGTGGTGAGACATTAAGTATAATATCTTCAGTGGCTCTGGTAAAGCTTTGTCAAGTCTGATAAAATGATAAAAAAAACTACTAAACTAAAATGCACAAAACTACTAAAACTAGACCCAAGTTATGTTAAACCATGTAACTGTGTAAGTCAGTTTGCATTTAAAGTTTGGAAATTTAAAGTAGCACCAGACGTTGGATGGTAAATCCTGGGTACGTGCTGCTTGAATCCATCGTTTTATTGTTGTAAATCTCTGTATTCCTTCTTCCTGTCTCTGCTCATTTAGAACATGCATTCTGGCACCAGGCGCCATGAATCGTCGAACAGTGCAGAGAGCTCTGCAGATAAGGAGTTCATACACTGGGTGAGTGTGTGCACTGTTGACATATAGTTGGTGGAATGGACTGTTTTCTTTCACGTTGCACAGACATTGATTTAGGTTTGAATCTTGTTTGAGTGATGGCCGTGTGGGTGCTGTGTTTGCTCACATTATTCTACAGCGTCTACTACTTCTACTACTGCTTCTGCAGAATGGTTGTTACACAGTGAGGACATACTGTAGGAGTGAGAAGGGACAAATGGAGCGAACAGTGAATGTATGGTCTTAAGTGTGCTCTGGGAAGTTCTTTGTAGTTTGTTCTTGTGAGGCTCTGATTTTATATTTCCTAATGAGGAAGGCAGTATTTTGTTAGCAGCATGGAAACAAGGTCTGTATCAGCGCTCAGTGCATCACAGCAGCATGTTGGGTGTGTGTGTTCATGTGCAAATCCTGAAGGACGTGTTGGCTCTGATAAACGCCCCCTTAGGGAGGATTATGGTTTGGCCCTGTGTTCATTCATTACCGCTTCATCTAGCTGCATCCTCAGTACTGCCTCTATCCACCCTCGAAGGATTTTCGCCAACTTTCCACGCTCAACAGAGGATGCACTTTTCAGGGTGGTGGGAGTTTAAAGTTTAGTGGTTCAGATGGCTATGTGGGTTGGGAAAATCCACTGGGGAAAAGTGGATGATTAAAGATCTGCTTGCATTGATCTATTTTTTGCCTCCATTGCATTTTATGCTCCCTTTAACAGTCAGTTGCTTCATGTAAAGAAATGTATTCTTGAATTTTGAAATGAAGTTTGCTGCTCAGATGTCAGGTGCACACTAAGCTGTTGCTTATGATTGTTTATGACTTTTAACTAGTTTTACGCTGAAGCTCTTACTGCTGATTTAAATACAATCACGATTGAAATGAAACATGAGCATTTCTAATATAGTACATACTTGCCACAGTTTCACGTCAGCACCCCTCCACATATAACCAACCAAAATTCACACACACACACACACACACACACACACACACACACACACACACACACACACACACACCATATAGCTGCTGTTGTTGTCCTGACATAGTGTGGAAGTGCTGCATTGATTTAAAAAAAAGTCTATAGTATTTCCTTTTTTGTCAATGAAAATGAAAATCACTCACAGCGCTGTGATAGAAGTCCCTTGACAACCAGCTGCATTGTACGTGCAACGCTGCCTAAACTACACACTCTCATGCTGTCCATCGCCTTTCGCATGTTGCTGGCGTCCCTCAGAATCACGTGGACTTTACTCAACATACGTCAGACATTTCCTTCAAGGTAGCTGCGATCGCGTCGCTGGTGTGTGACCCACGGAAGTGTGTAGCATTGAGCATTGCACTGTGTGGCACGTAACTCTCATCCAGCCAGTGTGCAGTTAAACTTAAAAGTGACACGGGACATCCTCTCTGTGATTTTTGCTGCCTGCACACTGTTACTGTAGGTTTAAATTATTCACCTCTTTGCTTCATCTCCTGCAAAGTTAGCTGCGCCATACCGTCTCCTTTTTGTTTATTCAGTTGAATGAACTCAGCGTGCTTCCTGGCATGAAATCTTTGTGATCTTGATCAAGTTGGTCGTGTTATAACTTGATGTTTTACCACCGCCCCTCAGAACATTTACTGTGCAGTTATTGCAAGTGGCCGTCGAGTTTGTAGGCTGAGATAGTTTAAAAAGTTCCAGATAGCTGATCCTTTAACTCGCTCTTTTTTCTCAAAACAATACGGTCCACGTTATGTGTGCTTCAGCACTGCGTGTTGCTTGCGCATGACGCCACTCACAGCACTACAGCATAGCGTTAGACTGAATAAATTGGCTCTTAAGGGCCCATTGTCACTGATACCTGATCTAGAATTTTCTTCAATATCGGGACTGATAACAATACCAGTATTGGATCGGTGCATCCCTATCACCAACTCCACAGAGCAAGATATGGGTGTTCAGCTACTAAATGCTTCGCTATGCTCAGCAGTGAGTTTAGAACTGTGTGTGTTTGGTGCTGCTGCTGCTGCTGCTGGAAATGAGTTTTGTGTGAGCATAAAACCAAAACAACAGCTTAAAGATGCTAAAAAGTGCTGTGCAGGGGAATGGGGAACTACAGAGGTAATGAACATTCTCTGTGGGTTCATCACTATGATGAAGTGATTCACTATGGAATCAGATTTGTGTCAAAATAATCAAACAAAACTTCTTCATTATCAAAGAAAAATAAAAATTTGAGAGAATAAAACTCACTGAAGCAAAAAACATGTTGTCTCAAAAGTAAAATTTGTAACTTGCAAACAAATTATTTGTGCAATTGAGTGAACTATTGGTCTTTTACTTTTCGATTTTATGAAATCAATAATAGCTATGCACATTATTATTGACGTTACCTGTGAAGTAGAGGTAAGATCTTAAGCCCGAGCCCAAGCCCGAGCCCAAAATGTCAATTATTAACTTTGGGTCGGGTCGGGCCGGGCTTCTCTCTCACTAATTTTTTTAATAAATATATATTTATTTGAAGTCTGTAATAACCAAATACACGGCTCGGGACACGCGCGCGCTTTACGCAGCGCTCAATGCCAGATGTTCAAGAGGACGAGACCCGAGACTGAACTCCCGCACAATACGCACTTTACACCGAGATGACCGCCCTGGACCACCTACCTCAGCAGGTCTGACTTCAGCAAACAGCAGCTGGTCCAGAAACATGTATGAATGGATTCATCCGTGCGCGCAGTCTCCAGCGGAGGATTTTTAAAGTCTGTTTGTTTCCGCCTTTGGTAACGAAGACTATAGTGAACCTGCTGCGCTCTGGAGGCTTTACCCCGTGTATCTCAGATGCCCTTCCTTGTGATCTACAATGAAGCCCAGAGACCTGCTCCTGCTGCTGTTCCTCTCCTTGTCAGAGAGGCGCGTCCATGTGAGCACAATATCACACACAGAAATATCTTTAACAAACTTTTCCAGCGTTATTTCATTGTGTAAATGCATTTATAATGATCATAAAAATATGTAGATTATTTTAACATTAAGAAAACTTGCGATATAAAATTTCGGGTTTGTTTCGGGCTCCGGCCTGCAAATCAAGTTAATTGATCGGGCTCGGGCCGGGTCGGGCTTTAATACCCGCGGGCCTGGGTCGGGTCGGGCTGGATTTTTTAGGGCCGATCTTACCTCTACTGTGAAGTCTCTCTGGGGCTGGCAGGGTTGTCCTGCATGTTTGCGTCTGGGGCATGCGCAGTTGGAGGAATTGCCGATTGATTACTTTCTCCTGCAACAACTCTGGGCACTGAGCTGTCACTCAAAAACTCACTAGCCAATGGCGACGCACCCCTGAAAAAGCCCGCCCACGCAAGAGGTTTGCATCAGAATTGCAAACAAAAACTCAGGGAGCGCAAACAAGAGAGCTGGCAGCGTGACCACAAAGCTGACGGTGAGAGCAAAAGTCTGAGCAGTGAGAAAGAAACAGAGGATATGACAAAAGTAAAAGACCAATAGTTTACTCAATTGCACAAATAATTTGTTTGCAAGTTACAAGTTTTACTTTTGAGACGACATGTTTTGTGCTTCAGTGAGTTTTATTCTCTCTTAAATTTTTATTGTTGTTTGATACTGAAGAAGTTTTGTTTGATTATTTTGACACAAATCTGATTCCATAGTGATTCACCTCACATCATACTATCACGCATCTACATGAAACACAGTTTCCCCCTCCATTAAAAAAAAAAATTTTGTCCACATGACCTAGAGTTTACAAAATATCTGCGTACACAAGGAGATGAACACACAAATACTCTCAAACAAGCATCCAGCCAGTAGGTGGCGATAAAGTCTCCATCAATGATTCGTCATATACCAGAGAAGAACAATGTGACCGTGGGCAGTGATCTTACTTTCCTATGGCTGTAGTAACTTAAAAACACAAGCAACAGTAGCAAATCACTCATTTATTTGTAGTTATTTTCCATCCTTGTAGCTCAGCAGTGCTAACCAAATGTAAACTAACCAGTAGTCTGCCATTGTTGTTGCCATTACTTGTACACACAAATATACAGAAACCAAAGTTTTGGAAAATCTCCACTTAAGCTGTTGTGTTAAAAAATGCGCATAGTTTTTTTTTTTCATATACTTATACTGTATATATAGTTTTTGTGACCTGTGTAAATGAGAGGAAATTGTTTTGCAAAATATCCACATACATGTGGTTAAAGCCATAGTCACTTGATCCATTGTAATGTACAAACATGAATTAGTTGAGGTTTAATTCACCCCATTAGCCAAAAACAGACATTCCTATCCATGTTTATCCATTACAGCTTCTGTATTGAGTCATTACTGCCAGATGCCACTGGGCTGAGAGACCCCACATCCCTCTGCATTGTCACAAAGTGGACTTCATGAAGATAAATTATCCTGAAAGGAGCAGTTTGACATTTGGGGAAATAGACTTGCTAGGAGTCAGATGATCTTGAGAGTTAATTGACGCCTCTCGCATACCTGCACAGTAACTATGAAGCTTCTGCCAGCCTGGAGCCTCTGCTGGTTGCCTCAAAACCTCACAACAAATCTCCAGACTCCAGGGAGTCACTGCATCCAGACAAGAAATCATCTGGCACATAACACCCCCATAAAACCGTAAAATGTGTCATTTTTACTCTTTGGTTTTTCTGCGGATTAAATGAGCAAGATATAATGTGTTGATTAATATTCAAAGTTCATCGGCCTCTGGCTGTAAGTATAAAAGTGAAGAAGTATTCCTATTCTAACTATAAATTTGTGGCCCTTACCGATGATCTATTTGGCATGAAGCCCTGCTGGCCTGAAGAAAAGTCAAGCAATAATTACGATACATCTGTTGGAAACCATGAATATTCATGAGTGGCCATCCCTTTTTGTTTCATAATCTGACTTTGCTTTCATACTTTACTGAATATAACCTGAAGGTGCCGAAAGTCTGTATTTGTGTTAATTAAAACCTCGAGTGAAAATTATTCATTATAGAACTTTCATCATGACATTCACGATTTGAAGCAGCTGCCTTTGCTTTAACTGAATTGCTGACCAATGTAAAGAATTAAGTGAAAAAGTCAGTTAAGTAGAGGTAAAAGCAGCTCATTGCTGACCTGCTCTATGTCTGTGTGAATATGAGTGGACTCAAAGAACAGATTTATACAAGCCAACACAGCAATGCCATAAATTGCCCTAATTTACAGCTACAAAAGTGAACATCTTTCTGAGGACCAGAGTGCATGACCTCCGTTTAGTTGTCTGTATCTGTGTCCGTAGTGTTGATTTGTAGTTTTACACTGTTGAGACTTGCTGTTGCCTCTGGGTTCCACCCCAACTCCTCAGAGGTCAGTCAGAATGACAGATAGATATGTTGTCAGGTCACAAACTCAGCCCACTGGATAATTTCCTGTAACACAGCCCTGACCAACAGCAATGTGGGGTCCTGCAAAGGTTTGAAATCCCCAAAGAATTTAAAATGTTTGAAAATGTTTCAACTCAGGGAAAAGTTCTGGTACAGTTGGAAACATTGAGCTTAATCAGTATGTTCACTTTTAAGATGTGTTGTGGCAAATCAGCTTGATGATCTGATTGAGTTTTAATGTGTATAAACAATATATGCTTATATAGATATATGTACATATACATGTAAGTATGTATGTGTGTAAAATGTAAGTAGAAACAGAATGTGATGATATGAAACTCCATATTTCATTAATAATAGCATAAAGACTGATGAATTGAGAAATTTCATTGTTTTTGAAAATTCTATCCTCATTTCGTTTTAGTTTAATTAATTTAATTGCTGGAGTTGCTCACCAAATCACTTCTCCATAGCACCACCAGCACTGGTCAAAAGTAGGTCTGCTCACTGCAAACTAAGGCACATCTGTGTCAGACATGAGCCGTCCAGATGCAGTGTTTTACAACACTGAGCTCTTTCACATCCCGCTCAGCTATGACAGCGTTATTGCAGAATGTGTCTCACGCTTCTATGATCAAAACTGTCACTCATTCAGATATGTTCAGCCTCTGTTTTTCACATGCTGCAAAGGTTCACCTGGTAATGTTCCAGGCTCCATTCACACCGTAGGTTAGGGTTAGAACTTTTTCCATACAGTGAAACAGAAATTGATGCCTTGAAGTTCCTCAGTACAAACTGGAGTTCTGCAGGCTCAAAACTGAGATCTGGTCTTTAATCGCAATCGCACGCAATATATTTAGCATTTCCACATTAAAGTGTCTAAAAATAACCAGACCTATGCCGTGTATGTTTTTCAGTTGTATACTTACATTATCTCTGTTTTCAACAATGTTCAAACTCCTCGGAATCCATAGTCTATAAAGGTTATGCTGCTTTTCATTTGGTTGCCTGTCAGTGGTGACATGGGAAACACCAGATGATACATCAGAAAGTGAGGAAAGAAGTTGGCAATCAGTGGCTAATAACAAATAAGACAACAACTCCCATGATCCCACACTACTTGACGATATTGTCAAAGTAGGTCTTTTCATTGCTTTGATTGAGCCCCAGCAGCAGAAATTACATACTGTGCATTTCAGACCTGACCCAACTGAACCTGACTGGTGTTGCTGAATTTGAGACCCAAAGCTATATTGTTTCTTTATCTCACACATTACTGGCAGTTGGCTCACCAGGCCAGTGCAATACTTCGCCTCTACTCTCTCCTCTCATCGGGCATTGTGTAGCTAATTCCTCAACATGACACACATGAATGCAAATGATTGGCACAGTCAGAGAGAGAGAGAGAAAGCCTCTTGATTAATTACGTTTGGAAATGGACAAACCCAACCTCAGGCGGAGTCTTTACGCAACAAAATGTTCCGATTCCAACCCAAAACCCAATACTGTTTGGGCTGCAAACCCTTTGTGCCCCGTCCCCTTGGATACCATTAGTTATCACTGTATCCTCAATTCCTAATGAGTGCGGGTACACACATTGTAGTTAATTAAAGTAAGATACCTGGCTAAAGATGTGATTGTTTCATCTAAAAAGGTGTATTGTTTAGGTGTGTGGTTACTGCTGGATCAACACATCATCAGTAGGGTAAAACTAACCTGTCTCATGATGGTCCAAGCAGAACATTCTTCTGTTTTGTCTTAATAATCACCTTGCAGCTCACATTTATCTTGGAGGGTTGGGTACCACTGGCTTAAGCTCTAAGCATGCTCTGTGCTGTGTAGAGATTCATGCACCATATGCCTGCAGGTGTGTGTCTGCCGTGTGCAGTAGTTATTGTCTATGAACTCGCTTGGGTCTCGCTCTTTGATGCTGTAGTTTGTGCTGTGGACAAATGTGATGGTTCATTGTTAAAACTTTACAGTGGCTGCACAGCACATGAGTTGTTTTGTGTCTCTGTTCTTCTGGTCTTTGTACATTGGTTATCTGATCAGTTCTGTGTTTTGGAAGGAGGCAGAAAAGAAAGTGTGGGTGTACCACAAAACTATTGAGCCAATCAGTGATGATGATGCTTTCATGCAAGAGGTCCCCCCATTCATGACTTAACTGGAAGGTACTCATCTTTTTAAGTTATCCTTTAAATCTTTATGACATAAATTCATTCCATGCTTTGCTTGTGGCTCATGGATTATTGAAGACAGACTTGTAAGCTTAAAGTTTGGCCATATTTCATGGCAAAATCAATGATTATTTCGTTTTTTAATCGACGAGGGCAAATGAAGCCTTATGTTTGAAACTTTGTTCCGATGCATGTCTTTTTTAAATTGCTGTCAGTGACTGTATACTAGTAATCAGATGAGGTTTAGATTTTAGGCTTCACAGACACCGGAATCATTCAGAATGAACTGCAAAAGCCTCCGTTGCAAATGTGGCCAAAGACATGCAGAGCAAAAAGATATAAAACCCACAACAAGTGTAGTGCAAATCTGTTAGCATATGTGCACTGGCATGAGTCAGGGCTCTGAGCTTGGCTGCTTGTTATTGCTTGGCAGAGAACATCTGCGACTGAGCATAGGTTTAAAGTGAACACGTGCACTGTACTTGTACCATATCGCAGACGTCTGTGCTCTTTGCAGTTGGCACTGCTTATCTATGATCTCAGACCTCAGCCCAGTTAGACCTCAAATCGTTCTCTGTGGCCTGTAATTTGGTGAAACAAACTTCAGCTGAATACAGACAGTGTGAGACATGAAATATCACTACAACATTACCAATACATATAATCTGATATAAGCAGCCGTTGAGTCCTTTTCACACCTGACGTAAACCCTGCCTGAGAAAACCAATCATGTCCTAACCCTGTGTTGTAATGGAAACCACATGTCATATTGGACTAGTATGGCTGGTGTTGAGTTATGCTATAGAGCTAGAGACTTAAAGCAGTTTATTTGCTGAGGGATTTCACTCTTTAACATAATATATAGCCAAGCAATGAAAGCCTCATTCAGCAGAAACTCTCTTAATGTGACCCCCTCACTCTGTAGCTGCTGTTGTGCCCACAGATTCTACTTTTTATCTTTCATATCACTGTTTAAACCCTCTGAGGACCCTTGGGCTTTGATTTTGGCTGCTGTAGGTCTCCTCTGTAATCTTATATAAATTACCCTTAGTGAGATCATTAGCAGATTGTTGCTTTGATTTTATGCTATGAAGCCTTATATTACATGAAAGTCTTCTGGAGACCATTGATAACCACTGTGACAATATATTATCATGGAAAATTGTCTAATTATCTTTGATACCAGTTAATGTGGTGAAACTTGCTGAAGCATACAGCTTCAGTATGGCTTACATCTGGACAAGCAGATTCAGATATACTGGTTAAGAAGAAGAAGAAGAAATCACTTTATTAGTCACATTTTACACACAACATGCAAAGTTAGGAGGGGAAACTGCAAACGCCATGCATATGTGATATTTGTTCTCTGCCTTTAACCCTTACTTTAAACTTTTAAAAACTGACAAGTATGTAATTTAAAAAATGCAAAGTTAACATAGTGACTGGGTGTGACTGTTCTTATTGTTATATTTTGGTCAATCTGATGAGAATAACGACATCAAGTAGTGTATGAAGTCTTTGATCCAGCATCATACGGAAGATAAAAGAGTCCTGCAGACTTAAAGCAAGTGTAATTGTAGGTTTGAGTGTAAAGTCCACACTAACTTCTACTTTGTAACTGGTTGGTGTCACACTAAATTCTGGCTGTAAGTTGCTCTCAATGTTGCACACAGTTCCAAGAACAATTTACAGGAAGATAGACATATAGGTGTATACAGAAATATACATAAGAGCAACAGTGATTGCATTGCCTTGCATTGCCTTGATTTAGATGCTTTTGGCACTGATAATGAATGTATTTCACATTTTCCATCCTTCAGTAAGTAGCACATTCTTGTATTAGAAGGTTTTGATAGCATTCTGTTTGGTTGCACTCTGCTTTACATTCCACTTCTCTTTATCTACATCTCTTCATCTTTTGTTCCTGCCGTGGGTCACGGATGATTTGATTTTCACAGACATGGGAAGATGGCAGTGGGGAAATAGGTTTTAAAATTCCTCTAGTTTATGGAGATAACAGTACATCATGAGGCTTTGATATGGCAGCAGCATTGTCTTCCTTGTACACAAGATAAGCATCCATCCTCCTCAGGGCTGAGTAAATAGTTTGGGGTGTGGCAGCATGTAGTGTAGTACAAATGGCAGCAGAGTCCTGGGTGTGTCTCTGTTGGCTCTATGAGGGACAGCTGGAGGTGGGGAAAAGCCTGCAGCTCCTGCTCTGACAGGACCAGTGGACTGTATATGGGCTCTGGACTCTACTTGACTCAAGCACAGCTGCAGGGAATGAGGACAAGCTGTAGACATGTGGATTAAGTTAACCTGCGTGCTGTGCTGCCTTTGGCTGCAGGACCCTCTCCACATGGGACTGACTGTTGATGGGCAACAGACAGATATGGTATGTACTGTAAAGGATGAGTCAGAGTGTCAGTGTTAACAGATCTGAAAGTGTAGGTTGAGGTGGCATGAATGACTCAGAAAGAGACTCTCAGTGAACACTCAACATCCTTCCTTTGAGATAAGTTTTAGTAGTATTATGTTCTGATGCACTGGATCATGTATCTCAAATGACCCTCTTTTTGAGGTCATGTAGATGTTAATGAAGTTATTTTTGCTACGGCTCCTTGATTCTTCAGCCAGCAGTAAACGCCCTGCATGCATAGAGGCCTTGTTTTAAATCAATCCATGTGAAGCATGTTGTGCCGTGCCAGCACATATGTGCAGTTGTAAGCCTTTTTTTTTTTTTTTGTCTCGGATCAGATGTTCTTTGACAGCATGCACAGAGCGAAAGGATGTGAGCTGATGTGAAAACTTGGTGCCGGAAATTCTCCGTCCAAGCAAAACAAGAGTGTGAGGGCAACTCATAGGTCTCAGATGCTGTTAATACCTCTTGACTGCCCTGCTGACCTCTCTGCACAACCCTCCTCCAGAAAAATCTTCAACATGGTGTTTCCACAAAACCACCCCATGTTTGCCCAGCTCTGTCGTTCAACGGAGATAATTTCCTCACCTAGAGATAGAATACATGACTTCTTCACACCTCATACAACTTTTGTTTTAAATGAAACTATTCTTTGGATGCTGTATTCTTTTGTTGTAGTGTATTTGTTGGAATTCACGGTTGCTGTCGCACTTGTGGTGTGGAACAAAAGCAATAGTTTGTGTTCCTTTAGTTCCTGTACACTGGCTTTTTACAGAAAATGCTCAGGCGGCATTTTGGCATTGAGAAATTGGCACATAATTGAGTCATTCCCTCCTCCTTTTATAGGATGGACCAGCATTAGATCATCTAAAAGCTGAATTATGTCCCCCCCCAGTCTGCAGCATTTAAGCAACTCCAAAACACACTGGATGTGTTATACTTATTGAACTCCTGCTTCCTGCTGATGAACCAGCGATGGAGAACACAACAGCTGTGTGAGCGGCTCAGGAGCATGTGCCAGTGTTTCTGATTCTGTATCCTCTGTGTGGCTGTACAGGCCTCTGATACACAAGATGATCACCTGCATGTCTACACAAGTGAAACAGTCTAATATGTTACATGACACATATACCCCAGTGTGTTACTGCTCCTGTTGGGGAACAGTTATGCCAATTTACCTTCAAATTCATGAATATCATTAATATGGACAAGTGGCAGCATGTATACTGACAACAGTAGTGAACCCAGAACTGACCCTTGTGGAACACCACATATTAAAGGGACTGATAACAAAAAGTGATCAAAGCACTGTCTTTTAACATGATGCTTTGTTTGTGGTGCACATTTAATCAGAGTCACCAATCTAATGAAAATGTATGAAAGTTGGAAGCAAGTATGATCCCATGTTACTCTATAGAATTTCCTGAGAAACACTGAGTATTTAGTTTGGGATGCAGCATACCTCCTCAGCTTCAGTGTGGTCATGGACTTCATGCTCACGTTGGTTTAGGATTTGCTTTGTTTTTGATTCTCAGTTATTTCATACAGTGGCCCCAGTCTGTCAGAGCAATAGTGATGAGCAGTGTGGGGAAGATTAGCTGGACAAATAGGCTCAGGTGCAGAGCGATTAAGTATCTGCTGGCTGGGAGAGCTGCAGGAACAATGGCAGCTTGTCCAGGATAAAGGAGCATTGTGTGCTGCTGAATAAGGGGAACTTGTGCCTGTTCTGCCTCTGTATTTGTCCTCCTCTTCATGCCACTCAGCTGAGCATTGCTATCTTCTCATTTTTGTATCAGGTGGTCTTTGAAGTCTATCGGCACCAGACTTGTATTAGTGACATGCTTCGAAAGTCATGGTGATTTTTCAGTTCTGTCAGCATATTTTCACAGTGCCTTACTTTCTAGAACACTTTACTTGAATTTGAGATTTTGCTTTTAAACAGCAGTGACATAAGCATCAATCTTGTGTGCAAACTTGTCACTTTTTTTCATGAAGCATCCAAAAATTTAAATGACTCGTCAACTGGAGAGCATCAATGTGCTTATGGAATTTCATTGTATTGTCCCTGTTCCACGGTGATATGTCTCGTGTACAAGTGTACATTTCTTGCCTGAATATGACAGATGAGAGGAAAGGTCAGTTTATCACCAAAAACATTGGAAATCATCTCCTGCAAATCACAAATAGGTACCTGTAAAGGTAATGTCAGTGACATAGTACCAAAAGCTTGTCATGTTTTTAAGGAGAAACCTTGGCCTGACAGTGCTGTGATATAACCACAATCAATCACAAACTTTCCATCACAGGTTTTCATTCAAATGATTTTCAGGATATTTTAGATCAAATTGAGTGGACTGGCAGAAGAAGTGGCTTCTCAAGTGGGAGGTTCCTGGTTCAAATTTTGGATCTTTTGAAAAGTATTGGTAGAAAAAGTGTGTGGAATCTGTCCCCATTTTACCCCTTTTAACATCCTTCCCTTTAATATGTAGAGCCAGTTTACTGTACAGTGATTCAGTATTTACTGAACAAGGCAGCAGACATTCTGGGTCCACATACTTGACTTTCCTGGCAGCACTGACACTGAGGCAATGGCTGGAGAGCAATGTCTTTAATTACAGTGAATGTAAGGGATGTTATACAACGTGTCTACTGCATTTGCTCCTCAGCTTACTCCTCTCTCGCTTTGTGCTTTCCAGAATTACACATGCAATACTGCTGAAGACACAACTTTGTGATTGCAATTTCTTATCTCTTTTGTCTCAGGATCACCTGTTAGAGAGGAACCCTCTAGACTACACCCATCAAGATGCTTCAGACCAAAGTCATGGCGTTATACTTGTTGATGAACCTCACATCATGTTGCCCACTAACAATGAAGACAGAAGAGTTCATGACATTGAATCCTCTCCAAACACCCAAATGTTAGATGAAAATATCATCCAAGGAACAGACGCAGACTCAGCCTCATATATTGAAGACAGATTGCCTGATTCACTAATACACATGCCTGAGGCAAAAGCACAGAATGTTACTATGCTGATGGACGAAGACAGATTACCATCGGTGGCATCTAAGGGACACTGGGAGACAAATGGTCTTTTAAGAAGCAATGAGGGTGTGCGGCATTCCAGTTTGCAGCACAGGGAGTTATTACCATCTGTACTTGCTGTTGAAACAGGGAGCATTATCTATGGATCTGACCGGAGAATCTACCGAATCAACAAAGGCCCTTCTGGTCCAGTCGGACCACAGGGAAGAAGAGTAAGCATCTCTTTGATCCTCCTGACATACTCAGTGTCTCCATGCTTTTGTACTTTGCACTTACTTAATTCAGTGTAATTTTATTCAATTTGGATTATGTTGAATTAAAAAAAAAATACTGCAAACATCCCTTTGGATGGTACCAAAATATCAGCAGTAGTACAAACTCTTTCTTTTTTCAATACAGCATGTTTCCCCTGAGTGGCTTATGTAATTCCCAAAATTGCCGCTCTTTAATAGGCCTTTATTTTGATTGTAAGTGGAGGTTATGGTTGTTCTGTGCAAACGGTGTGGTTGCATCAACCCACGTGAAATTGACTCATACTGGTTGTTATTCAACTTGTGAAATTACAGGGTGGAGAGATTGCTTTCAAAACACACTGCATTAATATCGTATTGGAGAGACCACAGTGACCTTTTCTTTCTAAGATCATCACACTGTAGATGGTGCCAGACAGCAGACCTGCCAGTTGTTGCCAATAAGCTGTATACATATGGTGAAAATAGCTCAATGCCATGTTGTCCTTACAGGGGTGTGCTGGGAGACAAGGCTATATTGGATTTAAAGGTGACAAGGTAAGATGTATATGAACAAGCGTGCAACTTTGTGTTTTTTAAGTAATCATAATGAATAATCAGATACAAGACATTCTCCAAGTAGCAGGTTTACTGGATTAGTATGTAAAAAGCAGATCCTAAGGCTCCTTAGTGTGTCTTGGTGGGAATGGTTACAGTGTGGCTGCTAAGTTTTAACTCTCATTCAGAGGAGGACATAAGCTCAACTCACTTTTGCTTTAACTCCTTTCACTTTCTAATGTAACAGAGACAATCCCTGCCCCTGTTCTGACAGGCTTAGATGTTACCACAATTACTATATGATTTGGCATAATTATACATAGCTCATACAGATTGTTTACAAGATCTCTTTTCTGGTATTTCCCATGATATGCTAATGGCCTTTATAGTAGTTTAGCTTTTGAATTCCTTTTGAAGTGCTGTGGTTAGTCTACTTTGCCTTTACACCATGAACAAAGGAACAAACCATCTTATTCAACCAGCTGTTTGAGTCAATCTGAATCATAGCAAAGAGATAATGCATAAGACAGCTCTCACAGTGGTGGGGGTTCGGTTTTATTTGGTTTAATAAAGGAATCACTTTATCATTCATGAAATTGGTGTTTTACTTACTGTCAGTCATTTCATCTTTTCTCCTCTAGGGCTCTCGGGGTATTCCAGGCCTGGATGGGAGGACAGGAGATCCAGGACCTCCAGGACCTCCAGGACTTCCCACTCTTTACCTATGGAGGAACTCTGAAGAGGACTGGACTGCTTTTAGGGTAAGTCTAAATGCAAACACCCACTGCAATCCATGTGGAACTGCACTGAACCCTTTAGGATCTGGACCATGCTGGAGCAGAACACAGTGCTCATCAACATCCTTTTTAGTTCATTTGTCCTCTTGAGGTTGTCACAGACCGGCGTCCTCAATGTCCTCACCACACTGTCTATTCCTGACTGCTAATGTCACCCTGTCTTAATACCACAATATTCCCAGCCAGCTTTCTATGATTGAAACCACTTTTTGGGGTAATATAGTAACTATAAGAATATCTAAATTGGTACAGTTCAGTGAACACATATAAACCAGCATGGTGATGCCAAGGCCGCAGTGACAGAAGTCTATAGACGGGTCACAGGTTTGATGCCTCCACTTACAGCAGCTCCACTGAAAGCTATATGTCCTCAAGTCAACCTCGATAAGATGACGAAATATACACCAACTGTTTTGAGCAGATTTTCCAGCTGTTTGTTTACTTGTACTGTATATGACTATCTCTATGGTACTGGTGAAACCTTGTGTCTCCAATTTTCAGGAACTGGAAAAAAAATCAGCTTGTTTTGTTCTTGTTTTTTTAATAAAGGAAAATATGGAAATGCTTGATGGAGCATTAAAACAGATTATCCAAACCATTTTATTTTGAGTTAAAACTGAAAGTAAGTGCACCAGATGTATTGCTACAGTAATAGTCTGTCACTGCACATGCAGAGCAATGGTAAGTGCGGCTGGTCAACGTTGATCCAGTCATTCGCTCTGTAACATTAAACTGATGGCCAAAACTACTATGACATGCATTGATCCTTTGATTCATGTGAAATTATGAAAGTGTGAGAGTCAAATCAGAGTCGTACAGTTTTCCCATGATAACAGCGATATGCAAATATGGTGCTTATGCAGTGATTTTATATAAACGTTGATCACATGGGGAGAACTGTGCTTCTATTTCAGGCAGGGCTGAGTAATCCTCTCCCAGTGTGTCGACTGTGTTTTTAGATGGCCACAGCTCTCTGCGCTCTCACACACTGTAATGAAAGCTGAAGTATCTGCCAAGCATTGTAACTGGAGCCCATCCAGACCTCATGCCTGGGTCAGGCCCTGCGCTTTGCTTTTTGAGCCGCTATATGAGCTGGGTCGAGCTGGCTGTGAAAGGCTTCAGTGTTGCCGTCCTCTTGGAGTACACTGGAGGCTCTGACTGCTCCATCCACAGAGACACAATGAGACTTAAGGGAGGTCCAGGCCTCTCTGCCAGCCTGAGTTTCACCTTGACAGGGTTACCCCCACTTCAGCACCATCGCCAAGACAAATATGACCTGGATCAGCAGAGATGGGTGGTGTAATATACCAGAAGCACTCCTGTGTGCTGGAGTTGAATCTCTTGATTCTCAGAGTGCAGTGACAGCAAGCTCTGCGCTGTATTGCTAACAACCATCAGAGCACTGCAAGATGTACTACACAGAGCTTTCAACACTTTGTCACACACTCATGTCTTTTGGCTCCATCTGCAATCTCAAGTGTTACATGACATGAAGTGCAAGTGCCAAGTCCACCAACTGTGTTAAGTCGCAGTCTGTTCACTCTCAGCTGTCCTACTTGAATGGCTGTCTTTTGAATGCATTTGTACTGTGCAACACTGCACTGTGTGCAACAGGCTGTGGTTTTATCCATTTTTTACACTTAAATCAAAAAGGCTGCAGCAGAAAGGAACATCGCATCTAGTAAATTCTGGTGTGAGAAGTTTCATTGATGGGAAATGTTCTTCACAAATAGTAACATAAAGAGTGAAATTCAAGCCTGTCTTCTCCTGAGCAGTTGTGAACATGTGCAGTGCCACTCATACAGCAAAGTAGAAAAGTACAACCAATGTCAAAAGTCAAAGAATTCATTTAAGCTTCCTAGCCATGCTAGCAGCACGGCTGTACAGTCAGCAAGGTCAGTCAGTCAGTCAGTCAGTCAGTCAGTCAGTCAGTCAGTCAGTCAGTCAGTCAAAGTCAGTTAACACTTTGGTTGAGACTGATAATATTAATTGCTGTTTTCCTGAGTGCCACCATAAGGTTGACATATTTGGTTTTGAGTTAAATATGTTGACAGCTGCTGGATGGACTGCCATGAAATTGTTGTCCAGAGGGTGATTCCTCTTTACTTTGGTGACCCTCTGACTTTTCATCTAATTTGTCTGATACTTGGATTGTCTGATACCCTAACCCTAACCCTACAGAACTAAGGACATTCCCACCAGCCTCAGCTGCACTTTAACATGGTGGATAGCAAAGATCAGCAGGTCAACATTTTCATCGTGAGCATCTTATTATGCACACACATTAGCATTTATACCTGTATTTTATTTATTAGTAAACTGTCACAATCTTTTTATGACCTTGATTATCTTTAGTTATTATCTTTATTGTTGTCATAGATCAATACCTATCAAATGTACCATTTTCAAGTCTAATAGTGACTGCTTATTTTTACAGAGATCATCCATCTATCAAATGCTCAGAGCTGGCTGGCCGGTGAGTAGCTCAGCTTTTAGACTGGATCTGAGACACTCAATCTGAGTAAGTCGCTGATTTAAATTCCCTTTGCTCTTAAGGTGATGCCCGGCCCGCCTGGACCTGTGGGTGAAATGGGTAAACCTGGCCCTCCGGTGAGTTTATCATCCATCATGCTCACATAAATCATTTTGCATAATGATGTTCCCCTTGAGTTTATGTTTAGCTTTTTCTTCCACCCTTGTCTTGTCAAAGTTGTTATTAAAACTTATTCATCATTAAGGGTATTCCTGGAGACCCAGGGATCAGAGGGACACCAGGACTGAGAGGAGACATGGTAAACGATGAATTTGAAAATCTTGTCTGTAACATCAGTAGCTACATTATACATGGTGACCTAATATCATGATGTGATTGTATGTGTGTTAGGGTAAGCCTGGGCCAAAGGGTATCCCTGGCAACTCAGGGAGGTGGGGCAGGAATGGCGATCAAGGAATGGATGGGCATCGTGGGCCACCGGGACTACCTGGGCTACGGGTGAGAACTGCCACTACTCACATTTGGAGAAAGTGTCACTTTGCCAGTGGTTAACCTTCATCATTTAGTAATGTTTGCAGTTGACTTTTTTCCCATCAGGGTCCCAGAGGTTTTAAAGCAGAAAGGGCTTCACCAGGGGAGAAAGGTGATGAGGTGAGTGTTTAGCTAAATCAAGTAGTTATCGATGTACTGTACCGTGTTAAACTGTTGGCTGTGCTCCCCCCAAACTAATCTGTGTAGTCCATAAAGCAGAGACTAAGCTAAGTAATGACATCAATACAAATACTCTAGCATAAACTTTCTCAGGATTTCAATTTTCTTTGGCTCGTACCACCTGTATAGTAGTTACATATGGCCTCTTTATAACCTATTATGGATCTTGTTTTCTGTTACAGTAGTTACTGTTGTGTAAGAGATCCACAAGCAATATGGGTTTGATCATATGTTCTTTATTCTTATCATTACAGTAGTACTGAGTCACTAGTGTTGCAAAGATGAGCGACATGGTGGATAAATGGTACATTATTTCAAATAATATGCACATAAGTCTGCCATGTTTGTGGTTTGTGTTGTAAAGACACATGCACTGTTTCCCAGTGCCACATGTATTCCATCAATAAAGACAGATACATCAACTACACTGATTTAGTAATACGTCATTTGTTTTCTCATTAAGTACGGTAAGAGTTGCAAAGTAGGGCAGTATCCTGAAGACTTCACTCATTTACTATTTAATATAAGTAATAAGTAGTTTATTATTCAGTGCACACAATAGAGGGAATTCAATCCAGAGGGCTGTGGTATATACTGTAGTCAACTGTATCAACACAGTTTTTTGGACACAATTGCACCATTTGTTTCTCCCAACAGCTTCCTACATTTTTTTTATTCCCTATCTTCGCAATGCATGATGGTTCACATAATGTTTACAATGCATTGTGAGATCATTAGACAAGGGAATGATCATTTTCAGACACACAGTCAGACACACTACACAAAGGTGAACATATTACAGTGTATAGTGGGTTGTATATTAAATTTTGAATCATTTCAGATCCAGCCTGGTGTACTGCTTTGACTGCACTGATATGAGGTCAGAGATCAAGGTTAACCACTTGCTGGCCCTGTTTGCTTCCCTTTTCACTTTCTCCATGGAGCACGACAATGCTCCCATTAGCCCTTGGGTTATACAAGTCAGTGTTTAGCCAATACTTGCATTAGGAATTGGAATTAGGCACCTAATTCCAAAACACTGCTCAGTGGCCAACAGCAGCAGAGCAGCTCTGAGTATGAACTGAATCAGGCAAAGAAGGATGTTGCTATAACAACGATTACATTTTTCTCTGTGTCCTGAACCGCAGGGTTTCCCTGGTGAGCCTGGACCAAGCGGAGACAGAGGGAGAGCCGGGGAAAAGGTCTGTCTAAAAAAATAGATGTTGGTAAATATCAGTCTGAATGTGTTTCTCTGCTTCTATATGAGAGTAGCAGATGCCATAGAGGTGTGACTGCACCACACTCTAGTGGCTGGAAGCAGTCACTAACCAGAGCTGTAGTATTTGAAACAGTTACTGCCACTGGTACTCTGGTGCTTCAACTACTTCTGCTACTACTGTGTGTATATCGTATTATTTTATAATCTAATAGTTATCCAATACTTCATATCTGCTGTGAGATGCTTTTATTTGGTGCAGATACCCTCAGATTGAATGAGTTAATCAGTAAATATCCTTGGGTAACATCTTCCTGGTGCAGTGCGTATGTCTTATGTCTATGTCTATGTCGACCTAACCTAATGAAAAACCTGTCATATTTAACAACAGAATTGTAAAGGTTCCACATATATTGATATCTGGACCAGCTGATTTTGTTTGAATGTTGTTTGTTTGCCCTCTAGGGATTTAAAGGGGAACCAGGAGAAGATGGACGCATCGGCCCTCCTGTAAGAGTGACAACTAGTCAAGTCAATTTTGCAAATCATAACAAGTTATGTCAGGACATTTGTCATATAGAGCAGAGTCTATGATATAATTTACAGAGACCCAACAGTTCCCACCATGATAAAAAAAAGTCCTTTTGGGCAGGCAGAACCCTGGGGGGAGCAAGAGATAACACGAGGAGAAACACATGCAGTATATGCACACAGCATTCGAGTTGGGGCTGGGCATTTTGAGGAGGAAGAGGAAGCGGGTGAACCTGCATGGACCAAAACTGTTGCTAACGCTTGAAATTGTTTCTCTAATCCACACAGCATAATGCCTGAGTAGGTGTAAGACATTCATTCTGCATCACCTGGGTCTTGAACTCACAACCTTTATGATCCTGTTAAGCTGTTGATTGATTGGTCCATAAGTGACAAAGTGGTATTTAAAGATGCTCTGTTTCCTTTGAGCGTCAGTAGTTTACATGAGCATAGAATTCAAAATACTTTGTTTTTTTACCTCGAAAATTCTATTTTCCATTGACAACATTGCTTGTTAAATGAATTAGTCACTAGTCCAGCAGAAGCGTCTAAATCCCTTTTATCACTAAATAACTCTGTTGACTTATAAATGTTGTTTCAAGTCAGACACAAACGACCTCAACCTTTGAATCACTCAAGCTGCACTTGACGAGCGCTCTGTGGAGCAAATGTTTGTACCACCAATATGATGCTTTTTATTAGTTTGGTAGATATAAGTGTAAATTCAGCCTGACATAGCTAATATGTTTGGACACTCAGGGATGTTTGCTAGAATTTAAAATAAAGTTTTGAAAGTTTTAAAAGTATTGTCACTTTTTCAACTTGACTTGATGTAAAATGTAACTGCACTTGTGCTTCTCAGGGTCCTTTAGGTAAAAGAGGCATCCAGGGGATTCCTGGACCTCCAGGGCCACAGGTAGGACATCTTATTATAATGTATTGGTCTGATTATGTCTTTATTCTCCTCACTAAAATGTCTCACAGTGTTCATTGGTCCCTTTTAAATCAGGGAGACTCTGGACATGATGGAGTGAAGGGTCCTCCAGGACCAGTGGTGAGCCTGCAGTACTGTCTCTACTTGCCTTACAATGTTCATACAAGTGCTAGCTGCTGTTGACGAGCTGCTTTTGGTCAAGAGATTACAAGAAACCCACATTTTCATTTAAAATCTTGCAGGGGCCACCAGGGGCCACAGGCGGTATAGGACCACCTGGAGTGAATGGGTCTGAGGTGAATTTATATGGGCTTCTCAATATTCATTCAAATCCTTTTGATTTAAGTCAGTAAAGTAAAATACTACTGTGATGCTTTATGGTGGTTTTCTGTCTTTTGTACAGGGGGATCAAGGTCCAACTGGTCCACGAGGTCGTAAAGGCCCGCCAGTATGTCCTCCACTTCACCTGTTAGACTTTACATATGGGCAGTACTGATGAAGACTTAGGGGTGTAATTATTTAATCTAATTGCATCTTCAACAGGGACCATCAGGATTAGCAGGAGAGACAGGCTCATCTGGACCCCGAGGGACTCAGGTGAATTTAATAAGAGAATTCTACATTTTAATCAATCAAGCATCGTGGTTTTGGTGCTGTCGTTGTGGGATTTGCATGTTCTGCTTTGGTTTCCTCTTGTAGTCCAATGACATGCCGGTCAGATGCTCAGTATGTGCCAGGCCTCTGCTACTGTAGATTTCTGATCTGTGCCTGGTGTTTTAGCCAATGTATGCTTACATTTTGAACGACAGAGAAAGGCTTTTAAAACAATTCAACCAGGATCTAATGAAAATCTTACCTGCCATCCATTGAATATCCACCTTGTCTGCATGTTGAAATGAAAAAACAAACTGCCTTTTAGTTTGCTGACTGTACCATCGTCCCATTGGTTGTTTTCTTGGCTTTATCGATCAAAAACATTCTTTCCTATTGTTTTAGGGACAGTAATGCAGTTTGGCCCTGAAGTGCTTCACGCTGTCATAAAGCATGGCTTTCAGTCATAATTTCTTCAACTTTCTTGGTTTGTTTTTGTCAGGGTTTATCCGGCAATGATGGCCCTCTTGGTTCAAAAGGGGATGTGGTAGGTTTTAATGCAATAATCTGCATGGTTGTATTTGCTCAGTGGCATAATGGAATCAAGATACTGATCCTGATGCCCTTGCTTTCTCTGACAGGGTGAAATAGGGCCTATGGGAATAAGAGGATTTCCTGGCAGTGAAGGGCCAATGGTAAATAAAATTAAGTCATTATCTCTAATGTTCAAATGCAGTTTTTAAGTTAATATACTATATGTCACACACAGCATACTGTTCATGGTCCTCTGTGATAACTATAATGTGTTCAACTGTAAGTAAAACCTTTTTAGCAAAAAAATGGCTGTTTGTTTGGCTTGTTTCTTTAGATCTGGAGTATGTTCGATGTAGCCTAGCCTTTGTAATGGGAATTCTTATTATTCATCTTCTCTTTTACTCACTCATATGATATGGTTATTCATTTGGCTTTAAGACAGTGAATACTTGATTGAGTAAAAGAGAAATTGAATAATTCGAATTCCCATTACACCTTGTGGAAGACTCCAGTCATGCGCAATGAGTGCATGGATAGGCAAGTAGGCAGGCAGACAGGCAGATAGACCATCCCATCATTTCATTTGGACCAAATGAAAAAATTGTCAAGAAAATTTCAATGAACATAACAAATAATGCTTCTTAAATGCACTACCTGCTCTATCTTTACTCCCAAAACACTCGAATTGTCTTCAGACTTGAAAGCACAAAGATGGATCTCCCAAACTTTGATCTGGATGAACACAAGAACAGTAATAAAACGAAGCAGAGTGGGGGACAGGTGGTCGTTGCATGGCCTCAGATCTTGAATATTTAATTATTAGGGTTATGACTTGGACTCAAAACGCTATTAAAACAGCTTTGAAAGTAAAATGTTCAGGTGCATGTATTTTTAGCATTGAGTATTCAGAGACCTGAAAGACGAGGAGCTTAGTTTCTTAAGAAGACTTGTCAACTGACTTGAGACTTGACAAGATTTGAGCCTGGACTTGGGCAGGTGATGTTAGAGATGGCAGACATGGTTCCATCTTTGCATTGTTCTGATTTACATGTAGACATGCCCATGTTTTAGAATTTCCTTTTGCTCTGTTTGCTCTTTCAGGGGATGCCTGGAAGACCAGGTCCAAAAGGATTTGCAGGTGGCACAGTAAGCAGCATAGTCTCCTGTTTTCTATGAATTGTATACATTAACATTAGCGATAGAGATCAGTGATTAATAAAGCTGTATTAATCCATTGTTGGCCACATGGGAATAAAACATTCACTCAGCACTGATATATTGCCTTCTTATGCCATGCAGACAGTGTACATTAAGCCTACTTCAGTGAAAACTGTCCTGGGTTAAAACATAAATTGACCTTAGTTGATCTTAAAGTGAAAGTCAAACAGCCACCATAATTGAGGAAAACCATACTAAATGAAAAAATGTTTATGTTTATGTCCAGGGCTTCAGAGGGCTGGATGGTGACAAAGGAGAAGCTGGACCCAAAGGAGACAGAGTAAGAGGAAGACCCCCTTGGTGACAAAATGTAAAATTGAACAAAATCCACATGCGTTGGGTTAAACTAAACTGTGCTATTGCAGTGTTTTGTGTGATTTAAAGCTTTTAATAGACTGAGCACCTCTTCTAACAAAATGAGATAGAAATGAACCTTGATAATTGACATTGTCAGTGATTGCAAACTCACCATCAAAACTACACTATTTTAAGTCAGTCCAAAGATTACAAATCAATAAATTAACATTTAAAAAGTGCACATAGCCATATTCAACTTTTACATTTTGAATAAATGTGTTCTTGATATAATGACAGTAAACAAAGGAGATCATATTGAGATGCTCATAAAACACCATTTGAAGGACAAACCTCTGATAACCTCTTGCTCCCATAGGGCCCACCAGGTGCTGCAGGGGTCCGGGGTCGTCAGGGAGAGAGGGGTGAGCGTGGCAGCACGGGTCCTCAGGGGGTGAGAGGTCAACCTGGGCCCCGAGGAAAAGAGGTACAGATCATGATCAACAGAAATCTCCTATGTTTTAGTATGAGGCAACACGACACTGCACTGGCACTGCTGAATTCATTCAGCTGATTCATTTTTATCAAAAGAATAGAAACTCATTAAAAGTACTCAAATACTTTGGACTTTTCTTCATCATCTCTTGGCCCTTATTCTCATCAGTCAGTGAACTCCGCCCAAGAATGAGGACCAAGAGATGTAGCTGACACTCTTGGAAGAAATTGAGCCAGTGGACATAAAATCTATCTGTCTGCAGATAGATAGATAGATAGATAGATAGATAGATAGATAGATAGATAGATAGATAGATAGATAGATAGATAGATAGATAGATAACCATCTTGCTGTGAGGCGACAGACTTAAACATTGAGCTGACTTGACAGTTTTTTAAGTTAAAATACATGCAAGGTTAAAAATCCATGAATGAAAGGCTAAAGTGTAGCTCTGTCACCTTATTTTTTCTTGTAGCTATAATAAAGAACACACCACAGAAATTTAAAGAACCCTCCAGACATGTTTTGAGGTGTATATAAAACACTGTATTTTGACTAATTTCTGAAATGTGTCTTCCATAAAAAAAAGTTCTGTTATGTTGTTTAAATCCTTAAAATTACATCTACTCTTTCTCCCTTATTAAAAAAAAACCTGGATTTTGATTATGCATGTTTGTGTCATTTCAAAATTTATGTCATTTCCGCTTCTCTGGAGATGTTTTCTATTTTACTGACAAGTCCACTCAGTGTTTGTGCATTGAGGGCTTCAAGTTTCCACTTCACGCTTGTGTAATCTGAATATTGGACCAGGATTGGCTTCCTAACTATTTATGATGTCACAAATCATGCTCATAGGCCCGCCTCTTTAAAAGTTCAGTGAGCACAGAGAAACTTTCCAGCAGAAAGAATGTGAAAACAGCTTGTAGTGTCAAACTCTGCACATGCATCATTCTGCACAGTGAAGCTCAAACAGAAATAGAGATTTTGGAGAGAAGGGGGACTTTAAATTTTGTTGCTTTTTATGTATTTCTACACTTTTGTTGTGGTTGTGTGAGCACGTTATGTGCCGTAACTCATAACTTATGTGTCATGTCTCCTCAGGGTGAAGATGGCGAGGCTGGTCTCCAGGGAGTGTTTGGGAAACAGGGGCCAAAGGTTAGAGGCTTTTATTGGTGTCTGGTCAGAGCCGTATCTGTCACAACTTATTGACCACAGAGGCATTTGTTACGTTGCATTACACTCAGAAAAGACTGCCAAAGCTTTTGAAGCAGGTGATGATGACAGACGACCAGTGCTGCCAGTCACAGTAACGTTTTATGTCAGTCTGTTAATTCTGTTTTACTACTTTTGCTAATTATAGTACCTCTGTTACTGCCATTACTCCTTAGCAACTGCCACTACCACTTAGCCAGTGTAAAACTAAGGTGAACAGACACTGTTAATGCACTGGCAGATTTTGTCACTTGGATTCATTCTTTAAATAAATCCCTACATTTTCTTGATGATATTCTGTAAAACCATGTAGAATTTCAGTCATATATTTTATTTGTGTAAAATCATGTAACATTCCTTGTAACAATTAACACATGAATATGACCATTTTTTGAATTAATTAGTTTTTTTTTTTTTTTAACAAATAAAAGTGACCTATTTACACATCCAGCAGACACAAAGCAATATCTGCATTGATGTGGTTTGTGTTTGTGTCCATTCTAATGAATGGAAGTCCAGTATTCACTCTCCATTTAGCTCTGTTTTTGGTTTCTACCAACTCCTGAGAAGGCTTATACAGGCCTCATTGACCAGCTCATTACTCTCTGTCTCTCTCTGCTGGAGACATTGGGTTTATTGGAGCTTTTTCTCTTCTGGAAACAAGGCTGATGAGGGTGCTGAGACTGCACCAAATGAGTAAAGTTATTGAAACGAAAACAGTGATCTGGAAAAACCTTCAGATTCTGTAGAGCTGAGGGGAACTGTGGAGTTGGATCATAGTTTCCTGCAGGTTCATCATTACAAGTAATACTTTACAGATTACACCTTTGATCTATTAATATCAAATATCTTTAAACAATAGAAGATTTAGTTGCCTAGTCAGCACTAGATAATCCATTCATTAAATATGAGATTATCCCACTTATATAGATACAGAGTTGTTGCACCTTGCTTTTATAAAACTGTATTCTCATATTTTTTAAAAACTTGCAAACCCCTTCACTCTTAATCACAGGGCAGCAGAGGCCCCCTGGGACAAAATGGGAATTTAGGACTCAAAGGACCGAGGGTAACTATTATCTGGACAGTGGAAACTCAGCCTCTGATTCTTTCTGCACAGTTTTGTATTGTTCTAAAAACTGTTCTGATGGTATTGTCTTTCTGTGTTTACAGGGCCGCACAGGACTCCCTGGCCTGTTTGGTCCACCTGGCATGGCGGTAAGAACCAGCTCAATAAGCTAAAAGGCTGGTGGTTACCTGCAAACACTAAACCTTATTTACCTAATTGTTTGTGTGGGTTGTTGCAGGGTTTTAGAGGCAGAGTTGGGATTGTGGGACCAGAAGGAAAGCCTGGTACACAGGTTCCAATTTTATAACTTTTCATCTCCTATGATTCAGTTTTTTTCTGCATTGCTTACTTTAAGCCAGCTACATCAAGCCATCTCAATATTTTGCTTTTAACATAGTGATACATCTCTAATGTCATATGTCTGACATGCAGGGTGGTGCTGGTTCTGTTGGCTCTCCTGGACCTGAAGGAGACAGAGTGAGTTGCTCCTTTTTTAACCTTCTGGTGAGGGAACAAGAAGGGGTTATGAACAATTCAGTGTGGTGCAACCAGTGAAGAGGATGCTGGTTCACTGACATGTTCATCACATCACGCACATCTTTATAAACCAATGCATTATTGTTAAAAGTAGCTCTATGATCTCTGTTCATATAAAGGGGTTTCCAGGTGTGGCTGGTGATCCAGGGCAGCCAGGTTCTCCAGGAGCTCCAGTAGGCGCTTCTCCTTCTATTCACCATATTCCCTAACAAAAGATCTAATTTTAAGTTTTTAAAATGCTGAAAGGAGTCATTTGTGACTTAACAGGGTCCTCCAGGAAAGCCGGGTCCAGACGGGATCCCTGGACCAGCTGGGGAGAGGGTGAGCGAATCTTGCTGTTTGGTTTCTAAAGACTGGATTGTTTTTAATACACATTACATTACATGTTTCTGGTTATGTGTGAGGAATATTGTCTTTACTGACTCCCATTATGAGCCATGGCATTTCTGAGAAAGATCAACCCATCACCAAAGAAATTATACAGTAAAGGTTGAATTCAAGTCACAGGTTTTGATGTTTTGCAGGTTTCACGATACACATTTGAATCATTTTGTCTCTCCTTAGGGCTTCACAGGGAAAGCAGGGATGATGGGCCCCCAGGGACCAGTCGGCATGTATGTAAGTGACTGTTGTTATCACCAACAAGTAGTTTTTTCCTTTGATTTAAACATTTTTTTGTCAAAGTTTACTGTAAAATTGAGGTAAAAATTTTCACAATTAATTTATTTAATGTAAATGGCAGAAAGACTGAAAAACTAAGACTTGTTTTATAACACTCTCAAATCTATGACTGAACTGTCAGTGGTGGAGATGCATTTTCCTTTTCTATGTGGTGTGAGCTGACTGGACATACTCTACTGCCCCAAAATGCATTGCATGTGACCTTGGACTGGTAATGTTGCAACCAATACAGTCATGTGATCCAGTCATGAATAGCTTGCTTGAGTATGCTGGAGTGTAAACAGTATGCTGGAAATGACATACATTTAGTAGGCAGTGTGGTACATGCTGAGGGGTTATGGTTATGTAGTAGGCAGTATGTTAGTATGCAAACACAGTCAGTAGCAGCATCCCAAGTCCATACTGTGTACAAATTCTATGCAGTATGTACCACACCCTCACCGTCAGAGTACACTATTTTGGCAGTTAGAATACATAAATACCTACAGACCATTTCATACTTCGTACTGCAGGAAATGATACAATATGTGGGACGTTAGATGTCAATCAACCTGCAGTCTTGCGATGTCATTGCCAATTAAATCCCACAAAATGGCATCAAATTTGAACCTTTTCCCAAGATTTTTTTTTTTTTTTTTTTTTTGAGCTGTTTGAGTTGTGCGCATCAACAATGGATCGTATTAGGTCTGTATACTGATTAGTTTGAGTATGCTTCATTTTGCCCCATTTTGAGTGTGAACACAGTACATATTAACGGCCTGCTTAGAGTCAGTTGTATGGAATTGTAAGAAAATATTGATTTTAAATATTGGGAATTTTTTTTATTTTAATTGTGGCCCAGACCCAAATTAGTAAGTGGTCTAAAATTGCACATGGATGTAAGCAGAAAATGTCAATTTCTCCACAGGGTTACCCTGGAGCAGTGGGCCTGACGGGGAGGCCAGGCCACATGGGACAAAGGGTAAAGCATGGTTCCTGACACAATGATACAGAAGGGTTATCATTTCATACATGTTGAATATTTTATTCATATTTTGATTCATATTTGCTGCTGTTAGAATTCTAAATTGGTCAAGCTGTTTTCCACAAGTGATTAAGCTCATGTCCAAAGTAATAAGCGGGTTTTTGTCGTTCTGAAATGTGATTGCAGTGCTTTCTGTTGACTGTTGTGCAGGGAGATGCTGGTGTGAGAGGTCCTCCTGGTATCCCTGGAAAGACTGGACCTCCAGTGAGTGTATTTATTGTAATTTCATGGATTTGGAATTAAATCTAGCTTATGTCCATGCAGATACATATGGGGGCCCATTTGTCACTGCTCTTTTAATGTGATCAGAAATGCCTTCCTGGTTGAGCTTGGTTGTGCTCTGTTATTGAAACATTGTTCTTCTCAGGGTCTGCAGGGTCCTCTTGGTGACACAGGGCCTCTGGGACCACAGGTGAGAAAACGACTGTTCTGGACTCTAAAAACTCACTGATCAAAATCATCCCGCACCATCATGCAAGAGGATAAACTGACATTCTGTTTGTTTCATCACTTTCCCTCAGGGCCGTCAAGGAGAGCTGGGACCCAAAGGCATTCAGGGACTGCCAGTGAGTAGCTCTTGAACATATGCGGGGTTGTTTCAGGCTCAGTATGTCCATCTTAACGGTCAGGCATCATGGTGAGATCATTTCTGTTCTCAACTTGATTCAAACTTTATGTATGTATATGTATTATCTCTCCCAGTGCATCTGTATCCTTCCAGATGTTCCTACTTTCAAGAAAATTAAAAGTAGAGAGTCATAGTTGGAAAAAGTAGAATTCTAATCAAAATCTGCCCATTGCAATTCTGACTTGAGTGCCCCTCTGTTAAAACTTCCTCTGCTATTTATATTATTAATTTCCACCCAAACTGTCAACAGCTAACAATGACACTCAAAATAATGTGATCTGGATGTTTTCCAGTAGCTTCTGGTGTAGAGCCTGACCGCTTCCACTATATCTGAATACAGATACAAGTACGGATATTTGAATGAAACAGATCTGAGATATAGATGCAGATACAGATATTAGCTTTGCTTTTAACCTCTGGTTCATTCTTTTTCTTTGGGAGGAAATCATGAACTGAAGTAGAAGTAGAAGAGGATGACCAGTATTAGAAATAAAGATTAAGGGAGAGTGGGTGCACCAAAAGTCAATTCCAATCCTAAACATAACAGTTGCCATCAAAATGCATTAAACGTTGCATCTTGATTACATTTCAGAATTTATTTTTCGTAAACTTTTTGTTATGAATTGCAGTTATTTTTTTTTTCTAAATGGTTTCAGGGTCCTCCAGGCCAGCCAGGACCAGTGGGTGGCATGGGGAGCCATGGTGCTGTAGGGAGCCAGGGGCCTCCCGGGCCACTAGGGTCTGCTGGACCTAGAGGGTTTCCAGTGAGTGGGTACTTTTCACCTTCCTCTCCATTTCATACTGATGTAAAACTCTGTGATGCTGCCCTCAATAAAGCATGTATGCTGATCATATTGTCACGCAGCGAATCTTTGGTGAGAGATTGCTATTTTTTCTGATCAATCAGGGAAAACCAGGCATAATTGGAATAATGGGCCAGGCTGGAGAGAAAGGAGAGGAGGTAACTGATTACAGCATGGTTTTCAAGTTGGAAGACAGTGAATATTGGCATAAAATGCTGTCTATCAAGAACTTCAGTGACAGAAATACTGTTTTCAGCCCTCAAAAACTGAAATGAGTCCACACCTAAAGAGAATCATTCAAGCAATTGAAGTCATATTAAGATGTTATTTGTTGTCTTTAGGGTGCAGTGGGTCCTGCGGGTGATATTGGTGCTGTAGGTCTGGACGGTCAGCTGGTCAGTTATCTCACTGATCATATAATGTATATAATGTTTAATGTATTCAGTTGGATATTGAATGTTAAGCACTCATTCCAATGTGTTGCAAAATGTTTTTTACCTCATTATCTTAAATATTTCAGAAATGAAATTTACAGGACATAACACTGAAGATCCTTGTTATAACTTCCATGTTATTGATATGATTAGTTACGCTTGTCTTGTCAGGGTCCCCCAGGGCCAGCTGGTGAAGAAGGGACTCCTGGAAAAACGGGTGACCAGGTCTGTGACATTTATACTGAATTTCATTTAAAAAAAATGTATTATCATAAATAATGTTTTATTAAAGAGTAATTAAACTGTCACTGTGAGAGACACAACTGTGTTTGCATACAAATCTATACACAAGCACATGAACAGACAAGATCAGGAGCAATGGAGACAGCAATAGCTTCTGCAGAAAGCCTGTTCTTGGATTAAACCAATTGCATAATAATTACCACAAGACTCAACTTTTTCTGCAACACGAGACATCAGATGAAACAGTTGCCCCCATGATAACATTCTGGAGTTGTAAAATCCCGTCTGTGAGACTTGACTTGACACTGATAAGCTTATAAAATTTTTAATCTGTTACTCCATCTGGACATTCCTGGATCATATTTCATGTCTCACCGCTTCCTGAAACAATGTACCCACACCAGCACAGCTTTATTACTGGGCTGTTTTTGCTCTGATTCCCCACTATGAGTCATTCAGCCATTTTTCCATTGTATTCAATACAAGGTTAATATTCACATTCAACAAACAATCCAAGCATTCAAATTAGAAACAAAAAGTAACATGAGATGTGATCACTCACATTTAAGTGTTGTCAGGCTGAAAGAGACTGACATACAGTACCACACCTTCTCATTCAATGGTTTTTCTTTATTTTTTTTTATTTTCTAAATTGTAGATTAATACTGAAGACATCCAAACTATGAAGAAACACATATGGAATGATGTAATAAACAAACCAAAATATGTTTTATATTTTAGATTCTACAAAGTAGCCACCATTTGCTTTGATGACAGCTTATTGCATTCTTGGCCTTCTCTCAATCAGCTTCATGAGGTAGTCACCTGGAATGGTTTTCACACCATCACACCTCCTCCTCCTCCATGGTTCATGGTGGGAACCACATATGTAGAAACCATCCGCTCACCTTTTCTGCATCTCAGAAAGACATGGTGAGTGGAGCGAAAAATCTCAAATTTGGACCCATCAGACCAAAGGACAGATTTCTCACTGGTGTAATGTCCATTCCTTGTGTTTCTTGGCTGAAGCAGTTTTCTTCTTCTCGTCCTTCCTCAGAAGAAGTGGTTTCTTTACAGCAGTTCAACCATGAAGGCCTGATTCACACAGTCTCCTCTGAACAGTTGATGTTGAGATGTGTCTGCTACTTGAACTCTGTGAAGCATTTATGTGGGCTCTAATCTGAGGTGCTGTTAATTTGCAGTTTCTGAGACTGGTAACTCTGAGGAACTTGTCCTCTGCAGCAGAGATAACTCTTGGTCTTCCTCTCCTGTGGCGGTCCTCATGAGAGCCAGTTTGATCAAAGCGGTGATGGTCTTTGTGACTGCACTTTAGCATATGTTCAAAGTTCTTAAAATTTTCCAGATTGACTGACCTTTATGTTGTAAAGTAATGATGGACTGTTGTCTCTCTTTACTTAGTTGAGTGGTTCTTGCAATAATATGGATTAGAACAGCTCTCTCTCTCTCTCTCTCTCTCACCCAACTGGTCGAGGCAGATGGCCGCCCACCCAGAGTCTGGTTCTGCTCGAGGTTTCTGCCTGTTAAAAGGAAATTTTTCCTCGCCACTGTCGCCAAGTGCTTGCTCATGAGGGAATTGTTGGGTCTTTGTAGATAAAAGAGCTTGGTCTGTACCAGCTCTATATGGAAAGTGTTCTGAGACAACTTCTGTTGTGATTTGGCGCTATACAAATAAAACTGAAATTGAAGTTGAAATTGAAACAGTAGTCAAATAGGGCTATTCACTGTATAGACCTTTGTACCAACACTACCTCTGCACAACACAACTGATGGTCTCAGACACATTAAGAAGGCAAGAAATTCCAGAAATTAACTCTTGACAAGGTTCACCTGTTGATTGAAAACCATTCCAGGTGATTACCTCATGAAGCTGATTGAGAGAAGGCCAAGAGAGGGCAAAGCTGTCATCAAAGCAAATGGTGGCTACTTTGAATAAGCTAAAATATAAAACATGTTCTGGTTTGTTTAACACTTTTTTGTTTACTACACCATTCCATTTGTGTTACTTCATAGTTTGGATGTTTTCAGCATGAATTTACAATGTAGAAAATGAAAAATAAATAAATAAATAAAAATAACAATAAAGAAAAAAAAGAAAAACCATTGAATGAGAAGGTGTGTCCAAAGTTTTGACTGGTACTGTATATTCAGCAACACATTAAAGAACTTTGACAATTACAGCAGACAATGTCCACCAACTGTCAACCACTGTACTTCCATGAAATAGGGAGCTCGGGGCCCCCAGGGACAACCAGGGCTCAAGGGACTGAAGGGAGAGCCAGGACTTCATGGCTCCCAGGGGCTGCAGGGTGAGCCTGGGCAGAGAGGCAAAGAGGTTAGATGTATTGTCATTCTATGCAATGATTTTTTCTAGGGCTGCAACTAACCACTGACAGAATCAATGTCAGTGGTTGTTGTGCTCCTTGTTCTTTCCTTCATTTTCTTTCTTTTGCAGGGAGATGTAGGAGAGCCAGGCGTTCCTGGGGGTCCAGGTGTTAAAGGAGCAAAGGTAATTTTCATGTCAACCTTGTATTGTTAGCTAAAACAGCATTTTAGACACACCACCAGGGACTTTTGTCATTTTAATCATTGAGACGGATGGTCCGTACTAAATCATTTACTTAAATGATGCGTTTCGCGCAGGGAGATTTGGGAAATCGAGGCCTATTTGGATCAGAGGGGCCTCTAGGAGTCCCAGGCACACAAGGACCGAGAGGGTTGAAAGGAGAAAAGGGATATACAGGCGTAATGGTAACTTTTATCAATCAGTGTAACTGCCTATTTCATCATCTCTTTATCTACTGTCCAATACCTGTCTTTTTCACCATGTATTTATATTTTCAGGGTCAAGGGGGCCTGATGGGGAAGGTTGGAATGTTAGGCTTATTAGGACTACAGGTAATTACCTTCTGCCCGTGAGGAAGTAACTTTACTATTATATAAGGGCTGATCCTTTTAAATCTGTTGGTGTCATATTTCATAGTGTTGTTTATCTCATTTTGAAATTAACTGCAACTGCAAATTAAATTGTATTTTTTTTTGTTTACTGCAACAGATATATCTGTTTGTAAATCAGTTGTTGTGTGTACATGAGTTTTCAGTTGGACTGAATATCAGTTGCTGTTTGCTGGTAACTGCTGTGAATGTGCATCTTTTTTCAGGGTTTCCCAGGTATTTTTGGTGCTGCAGGACCTGATGGGCCACCAGGACACAAGGTTGACAATCTCAATCAATCTCACAGCATATTCTGTAACCCTCTATTGTCACAAAACATGCTTGAGAACAATGTCGCGTTTTAAAGGATATCTTTGGATTTTTTAAGGTCTGTCTTGGCTTAGAGAGATGCACTCTCACAGTATGTAGGGAATCTTAAAGTTCACCCGTATGAAAGGTATGCCATGATATACAGTTATTTTCAGATAAACATGTGACATAAACTGTCCTCTTTATAGGGAGACAAAGGTCTTGCTGGTTTGACTGGGGAGCCAGGAATTCCAGGTCCTAAGGTACAAAGCGCTGCTGCCAAATAGTCATAGCTTTAACGTGAGACAGCAACAACCTACCTCATGACTGGTGTTGGCTTGATTACCTTTACTCTGTGCTCTGTTGAACTGCAGGGGGTGGCAGGAATCCAAGGTGTGAAAGGTGACATGGGAAATCCTGGGCCAGTGGTAAGTCAAGTACAGTACAGTATGAAAAACCAGTATTGTGTCACTAGTGATGGATGTCCTAAGAAGTTTTTACTTTCCTTTTTTGTGTGTTTGTTTGTGTCCTATGCCACTGTGGATGTTTTTATGTAGACAGGACTAAATAAAAACTAAAGGAAAGAATTTCTGATCATCTGTGTGCTACATAATTTAACTGAATTCTAAATTTTACCTAAACCAGCACGTTCTTACCACCACCCTGGATCATGTTCATGCTAACATTCCTGGCAGCTATAAAGCCCTACCCTGCCCCAACTTTGGGCAATCAGAACACATTCATCTGCTTTTCCTGCCAATTTATACCCTGCTGATTAAAAGGTTCAAACCATATACAGGACTGTTCTGAGTGGACAGACTGGCAATGTTTAGAGATGCTGCCACCCAGGAGAGCCACACCAGTCTTTAGGAATATACATCAGCAGAACACTGGTGGACAGTCTGAATTGGATAGATTTTCATTGTGTAGGTATTTTACCTGAGTACTGAGGGCTTTCAGCCAAAAGGTTTTGGTGTCAACCATGTAATGTTAAATGTTTTTTTTATTCTACTCAGGACCCAGTCTTCCTTTGATCACTGAATATGATTAAAAACAAACAAACCAAAAAAAAAAAAAAAAAAACCCACTTGCTTTGTGTTTATCAAGAAAACACATACTTTAGGTTGCTTTGTGTTTCCATATTCAATTTCCCTTCTCAGTTATTTTTTTCTAAACAAGGCACTGATTCCGAAAGGCCAAAAGGCCAACTTAGTTATCCTCTTCCTTTGTTATAAATATTTACAACTGGTGATATTTTTGTGCTTCAGGGGTCTGCAGGAATCACAGGAAGGCCTGGTAATCCTGGTCCAAAAGGCTTTACTGGACCTGAGGGTCTGAGAGGAGAGCCTGGACACCTTGGGAAGCCAGGAGAGGTGGTGAGAATCCCAACTGTTCTGACTGCTTCATCTGAAAGGGACTTTCATAAATACTTAAGATTATAGCTGACAGGAAGACTTTCAGTGTTGGTTAGAAAAAACAACCACTACTGTATACACAAATGTCTTAGATGTATGGATGTTTGTTTGTAGGGTCCTGATGGACTGCCAGGAAATAAAGGACCTCTAGGATTACTGGGACCAGAGGTAAGACCCAATGGGAATTCCCATTCCCATAAAAGTGACACAAAGGTCATGAAGCTTGCAAACAGTATTTTATACTGTGCTCCTCTGGGTTAGATTTAGCAGTAAACCAATCCTTCACAGAATATACCACAGAATATAAGTGAGAAAGGGTTTTATGGGAAATGTGGTCACTAGCACCATGCTAACATAGTTTAATATCAGTGTTGTGCAGCCCTAACAAACATCCTGTGTTTCCATCCTCCAGGGTGACACAGGTGAGATGGGACTTCAGGGTCCTATTGGTCCTCCAGGACCTCAGGTGAGCAGTGCTTCTTAACCCCCCCAATACACACACACACACACACACACACACACACACACACACACACACACACACACACACACACACACACACACACACACACACACACACACTAACATTCACCATCTTCGTCTGTATTGCCTTCAGGGACCAAAAGGTAGACCTGGGCTGAAGGGAAGGAACGGACAAAAAGGTCAAAAGGTCAGCAGCATATTGGTAGACTTATATCATACAGTTTGCTTTTCTCACATAAAGCATTATATCTAAAAAGAATTCTGTCATTGAAGGGTAGGATATAATATAACAGAATAAGATGTACAGACCTACACAGGAGTTCAAAATCATGAATGTATCCATGAATATCCAACTAGCAAGTATTGAATTTTATTCAAGGCCTGATATATCTGTATACAAAAAACACAGCAATGAGCCACACTGTCACATCTGGTGACATGTTAGGACATTACTGAGTCATTTTTAAACTGAAACTATATGTTTATGGTCTGCTTTGAAAGATTTTCATCTTCAGTTGGGACCTATGGGCATGGAACTGAGAGTCACAGACAGGGAAGAGACGTCAGATAGTTTAGAGAAACAGACTAACACACTTTGGTTTATTTGTTTTTTGGTAAACAGTTACAAAAATGTAGAATAACACCAGCCTTATCCTTAAGTATGAGAGCCTTTCAGATAAAAGTCCTGCATTGTGATGCTGTTTTAACTGTTTAGTCAGATTTCCCAAGTAAAAAAAAAGAAACCTGTAAACTGGGGTGGGATATTTTTTACTTGTTTTCAATCAGCCCTCCTAAATTGTATATGAAATGACTGTTCTCCTATAATTATCAGGATATGAATGTAAAAGCTTATAGATTTTAAGGATTACATATGGAAAAAAGAAGAATAAACTGAGATGGATATGTTTTGTGATGCAGATTTATTTTTTTTAAATGAAACTGGACATGAATCAGTGACTTATAGCACTACTACCACTGCTACTAACAATAATAATGATAGTAATAATAGGACCATGTAAACCTTTTAAAATTTTCACATGAATCTGACATGAAGTAACTCTCAGTGGATTGAATTTCAGGGAGATAATGGCAAACGTGGACGTTCAGGGAAGGATGGACGTATTGGGAAGAGGGTAGGATGACACACCTGACATCTAATGTAAATATGAACTTGAGTTCACATTCTCAATTCGAACTTTATTCCATTTTAAAGGGGAAAAGAGGGAAAGCTGGAAGTAGAGGCATAAGAGGAAGGCGAGGAGAAAAGGTCAGTTGTTTCTGTTGATTCTGACATTCTTCATCAGCTGTTATCTGCACGAACCTTAACTTTAACTTTAATGCTTTTGGTTTCAGATCTTAAAGTGACTTTAGGTTAGTCAGGGTATCACATTGAACACTGACGTCTTGATCTTTGTCTGCCCTGCAGGGAGAGATAGGAGATTTGGGTATGTTTGGTCTGCCTGGGAGACATGGTTCTTATGTAAGTTTTTCGCATCATAAAATTATTTGGAAATGCTGTGTTGTGAATTATTTCTATTTAATTTGATTGTCAATGTTCCTCACCATCTTCCTGTATTCTGCTTCTACGGCCTCAGTGTGAATGTTGTGCTTTGTCTTTGTCATCTTGTATTTTTTTATTGCACTTCTTGATTTTGATTAAACAGTTGAGTCAAAACAGAATTATTAACACTCATCTCTTATTTTACAATTTTTCCTAAAAGGGTGAAGCTGGCCCACGTGGAGAAGATGGTGAAATGGGTAGACCAGGCATTAAGGTAGGAATATTTAGTTTAAAAGATTGTTTTTCAGAGGCAGCACTTTTTTATTAACAGAAAACAAAAGTGATGTAGCCACAACCAGATAAAGCATTAGAGCCAAAGTTTAAGAAGACCCCATAAAAATACAGTGATACAACCCCAATTCCAAAAAGTTAGTACACTGTATGAAACACAAATAAAAACAGAATACAGTCATTTGCAAACATGTCATAAAAAATATAAAAAGTAGATTGTCAAGAGGGAAGCAATCAAGAAAATAAAACTAGAGTGAAAAGAATAGAGGGCTGTACCTAATGTCTTTTTTTATACACATAACAAATGACATGTTGATTCAGAATTTGAATGTCAGTGTTATCAATAGAGCTGTCAAGGTTCAAACTGTCTGGTAGAGGCCGAGACAAATCACTGTATCATCAGCATACAGCTGGATGTCTGTATCAGGCCAGAAGGCAGATAATTAATTCACAAAAGAAATGTGAGTGGACTGATTTTAGTCTTCCACCTGAACAGGCAGTTTACACTTTGTGATTTTAAGAGAGTACTCTCTGTATTTCCCACTATGCAGGGAGAACCTGGGGCTATAGGACCGCCTGGCCCTCCTGGTGGAGAAGGGTTAAAGGTGAGCTTATCAGTACAGTAAACATTCTTACACACACACACACACACACACACACACACACACACACACACACACACACACACACACACACATATATATGTACATACAGTATGAATGAATGAATGAATGAATGTAATGTGTGTTTAGAATAAAAATCAGAAATGTGTTGTGTGCATATGTATTCACCCCCTTTGCTATGAAACCGCTAACTAAGATCAGGTGCATCCAGTTTTCTTCAGAAGTCACAGAATTAGTTAAATACAGTCCACCTATGTGCAATTTAATCTCAGCATAAATACACCTGCTCTGTGTAGGCCTCAGAATTTGTTAGAGAACCAACAAACAGCATCATGAAGACCAAGGAGCTCATCAAACAGCTCAGGGACAAAGTTGTGGAGGAATACGAAGAAGGGTTCGGTTATATGATATATATGAATGATTCCATGCATTGAATACCTCGTGGAGAGCCAATAAATCCAACATTAGAATATGGAAAGCGCAAGGAGAGCATTAATCAGAGAAACCAAGAGGCCAATGGTGACTGTGGAGGAGCTGGAAAAATCCACAGCTCAGGTGGAAGAATGGGTCCACAGGACAGTTATTAGTCCTGGACTCCACAAGTCTGACCTCTATGGAAGAGTGGTGAGAAGAGAGAAGAGTTTGACAGACAGGTGGAGACACAGCAGACATGTGGGAGACTGTACTCTGCTCAGATGAGACCAAAACTGAACTTTTGGCCCTGGTGAAAAACACTTTGCTACAGTGCATGCCACCCTGATCACACCACCCCACAGTGAAACAGTGGTGGCACCATCATGCTGTGCAGATGCTTTTCAGCAGCAGGTACAGGGAAACTGGTCATGAGCCCAAGATGGATGGATTGAAACATACAGATCTGCTTTCAGTCAACAAGAGACTTGAGACTGGGCAGAGGTTTCCCTTCCAGCTGGACAATGACTCAAAGAACACAGAACTACACTGGGATGGTTTATGGCAAAGATTGTTAATGTCTTCAAATGGCCCAGTCAAAATCCAGACCTCAGTCAACTTCTCTCAATCTGTGGCAAGACTTCAAAACTACTTTTCACATACTCTAAGTCTCTAAGATGACTGGGTTTGAGCTATTTTACCAAGAAGAATGGACTGGTGGAGACAAACCCCAAAAGACTTGCTGTTGTAATTACAGCAAAAGGTGCTTTTACCATACCATGCATGTTGTGTTAATTAAATGGTAGATGAATTTGAATTCCAGGTTGTAACACTGCAAAATGTTGAAAAATCCAAGGGGAATGAATACTTTTGCATGACACTGTATAGCTACGGTGCATGGCATGGACTGTGAACCATGTCCATGATTTGTTATTTATGTAAAACAGCATGCGTGTTGGGCCACACAAGACAAATCTCTGAAAAACATTCTGCTCATTGAGTATAATTGTTATTTCAGGGAATTCAAGGCCCTATTGGAGAGTCAGGAAGAGCTGGACAAAAGGGAGAGCAGGTGAAGTAACGCTGTGCTCACATCATATACATCACATCAATCCTACACGTTGTATATACTATATAGAAACATGTGTATGTACTTATACTGCATTGAATGTGTACACATACATGGCAAATTAAGATGATTAGGATGTAAAATTTGTTAAACAAAGTGACTGATACCATATGACCGAATAGCAGGGTTTCTCACACATTCATTTATTTGTGGCCCACACCAATATTAACATTGCCTCATATTTATTGAATGAGCTGCAGGCCTCTCTCTCTTTCTGTCTCTCTTAATACACCTGTGTTTAACCTTTACTTGACCAGCCCACGCAGTTGTATTAAGAGCTGCCAAAGTATATTTTGTGACCCATTTTTTCATTTTTTATTCTTATTTTGCAGAGCAACAGAGAGAGAGAGAAAAATGTCATTTGCTACAATGTTGGTTACGATCATTTCTATAGGCTACATAATTAACAACAGCACATGGCTCAGCTGCTGATGTGAAAATGCAAACACAGCTGGGCAACTTTCTAAAACATACTGCTGGTGAAGAAAGTCAGCATAGCAGACCCAGAGAAAAAGAAAGAGGCGGGATGGAGAGTTCTTTGAACTCAGACGATTCTTCTGGTAATCTTAATAATTACTTTTAGTAATTACCATGACAGATTGGGAGGGTGTCTCAATAACCTACATGTTATCTTCTGAAAAGATATTAACATTTCTGAGCACCTCTAAGAAGCTCATGTCCCAGTTTCATCTGTAGAGGTCTTGGCCATAATCGACCTAACTGAATAAGACTGAATAAGCTTGTGTCAGTCATCAATAATCACATCAAGCTTATTCAGTAATCCACATACAAACAGCTGGGCCCAGTTTGATTTAAACTAACATATCTCATGAGTGTAGTACTCTTCAAGGTATCCTGTGGAGTTTTTTACCTTTAGTCCTTTAGGGTCCCAATTTGTTTGTCCTGTGTATGAGGATGCACCAATGTTTCTTCAACATTGCATGGAAGTCTGGGACAGTGCCTAGGGAGTGGCAAATTGGGGTGGTGGTCCCCTTGTTTAAAAAAGGGGACCAGAGAGTGTGTGCCAATTATAGGGGTATCACACTACTCAGCCTCCCTGGTAAAGTCTACTCCAGGGTGTTGGAAAGGAAGGTTCGGCTGATAGTCGAACCTCAGATTGAAGAGGAACAATACGGATTCTGTCCTGGCTGTGGAACAACGGACCAGCTCGTTACTCTCCCAAGGATCCTGGAGGGGGCCTGGGAGTATACCCATCCAGTCTACATGTGTTTTGTGGACTTGGAGAAGATATTGTGGGAGGTGCTGTGGGTGTATGGGGTGAGGGGGCCACTTCTCAGGGCCATCCAATCTTTATATGCCCAAAGCAAGAGCTGTGTTCGGGTACTTGGCAGTAAGTCGGACTTGTTTCTGGTGGGGGTTGGCCTCCGTCAGAGCTGTGCCTTGTCACCAATCCTGTTCGTGACATTCACGGACAGGATATCAAGGTGTAGTCGGGGGGAGGAGGGTCTGCAGTTCAGTGTGCTGAGGCTCTCATCACTGCTTTTTGCAGATGATGTGGTCTGTGTTCCACATCGGTCTGTGACCTCTGGCACTCATTGGATCGGTTTGCAGCCGAGTGTGGAGCAGCTGGGATGAGGATCAGCACCTCTAAATCTGAGGCCATGGTTCTCAGCAGGAAGCTGATGGATTGCCTATTCCAGGTAGGGAATGAGTCTTTGCCCCAAGTGAGGGAGTTCAAGTACCTCGGGGTCTTGTGAGGGGACAATGGAACGTGAGATTGGTTGGCTGGCGTCTCCCTTAGAGATAGGGTGAGAAGCTCAGTCATCCGTGAGGGACTCAGAGTAGAGCCGCTGCTCCTTTGCATTGAAAGGAGCCAGTTGAGGTGGTTCGGGCATCTGGTAAGGATGCCCCCTGGGCGCCTCCCCAGGGAGGTGTTTCAGGCACGTCCAGCTGGGAGGAGACTACGGGGAAGACCCAGGACTAGGTGCAGAGATGAAATCTCCACACTGGTCTGGGAAGGCCTCGGGATCCCCCGAGTCAGAGCTGGTTAATGTGGCCCGGGAAAGGGAAGTTTGGGGTCCCCTGCTGAAGCTGTTGCCCCCGCGACCCAACCCCAGAAAAGCAGTGGGAGATGAGATGAGATGAGATGAGATGAGATGAGATGAGATGAGATGAGATGAGATGAGATGAGGATGCATATGCATGTACACATGCTCTTGGATGAGGCAATACACAATGGTTTCATAGTATCCTACTGATCTACAGGTGGAAGTAATACAGCAAGAAATGCAACAATGTGCCAACAAAGGTAGGGAAGAAGAGGTCTGCTAGCTAGTAAACATGGATCAAAGCAATGCAGGTTTCAAACTTTTAAGAAAAATGTGCTTATTATGTTTATAAGAGCTCAAAGATACAGACATTGCATTTTGGTTTACATTCAATGTAATCATAACTTTTTGTTTGTTATAAGAGAACTCCACAGGGTACCTTCATGTCTAGGATGTTAGAGCGTCCCATCTGCACAGGAACTCTCCAGAGTGGCAGACTGTTTGAAATAATCTGCACTTACTGCATAACCATGTGACCATAGTGCAACTTTCTCAAAAAAGGTCTAATACAATATAGTTACAGACCCAGGATTCACAGGGTTTTTTGTTTTATGCAATGTCACACATATCCAACCTAATGATGGCCAGACTAATAACCACAGTCATGTTCATTGCAGATATGATGTTTGCTTTGACGGTTTATGCTCATGGCATTAAAATCAACTTGCAGAAACTTCTTATGCATGTTTAGAAGTCTTTGCAAATTAATTTTGACATTTAGAAATGAATGGAAACTGCTGGCTGGTTTAAAAGTTGAAAACAATTTAGAGGGTGTGGTCTGGAGTAATATAAAGAATACAATACAGGCCTAAAAAACCTAGCATTCAAATGACTGTCAACATCGAGTGAAAGCTGTTGTTTTTCATATTTTTCCATTTTTGTTTGAATGCACAACAAAAGCTTTCAATAAACCATTCGGTTCGAGTCATTCTGTTCCCTTGACTGTGTGTTGATAATCATGAAGTAGTATTGACTATTTCCTAGGGGGATATCGGTCCACCAGGTAGAAGAGGTGCTCCAGGCCTGCCTGGGTTGCCTGTAAGTCATCTCTAGTAACTGACATTACAGCTAACAATAATAACTTTGATGCTGGAAAGAATAAATATTACTCTTAACATCCACACATCTACTTGTCTGTTTTTAGGGTTTGTTTGGACAGAAGGTGAGTAAATGCAAAACTAGATTGCATGAGGTTGCCTCTCCTGAAAAATGTACATAGATTTCTAATTAGACGCTATTTGTGCTCACAGGGCCTGAAAGGATTTACTGGACCTCCAGGCCCTACTGGAAAGAAAGGCTTATCTGTGAGTATATGTCTCTAATAGAGCAAGATACAGGTTTTATTGCATTGAACAACAGAAATGTGTGACACCACGCATCATGTGTATTCATGGGTCACATTTTGTTTGTTAGGGTCCACCTGGCCCACCTGGACCACCAGGAACCTCCCTGGATCCCACATTGACACAGCTAAAGGTAAGTGTGACTGATAACTACATGCCTTAGAACCACTGTGCATTCATATGCACATAATGGCTGCCTCACCTATCCTGTTTTTCTTATGAGTAGCAGACTCAGGAAGAACCATAAACACAACGCCACAAAAAGTCATGAGGAGAAGGTATTAGAGCTTGTCCGCAGTTAGCTGCATTCATATGTTGTCTCCATGCCGCTCAATATAACAACCTCCTTAACTGTCCCCATGTTCAGTTTCATTTATGTTGTGCAAAATATCATAGAAGGTGCTCCCATGTTTGCTTCAGGTTTGGCTCTGATCCATCCCTCACTAGATTTATTATGTAAACCTCCCAGTACACATACACAGGTATTGCAATGAACAACGCTGCTTGTGTCGCACCCACCTGTATGCACTGTGTTGCATATGGACAACAAAACCTCTGGACTACCCACTGTGGCACGTTAAGATGTCATCGTTGCTGCTGCTCCTCGCACCTGACAGACTTATATACCTACATTCAGATTATTATTGTGTGGATATTCAGTGGATTATTATTTCTTGTCCACAAATATTTGCACAATTCACTTCAATAATGTAAGGTATTGTTTTGTGTACAGCTCTGTCAATTGTTTTGTCTATTTTATTTTTTCCAATCTTAGAGTTCTTTGTCTTTTTTCACCTCTTGGCCTGTTTCTGGTGCTGATGTGATGTGACTTTTGTTATCCTATTTTATCTTATAATCACTCTTAATAGTTAGAAAGACCATCTCATAGTTACAATGTCAAAAGTCAAAAACAGAAATCATCCAAAAAAGATAATTCAACATGTAAAAGAACAGGTGAAAAAAATGTTACTTGATTTAAGTGTATATTGACTTTGTTATTTGTAATGCTGATTTGTTCATTGAATCTATTCAAATGAATTCCACTTATTTCTAGGTCTTAACGATGTACTCCAGCAATTAAGTACTGCACTTCCATAAAGCTGAGGGAGTAGTGAGACATTATACAAATGCTTTTATATGCAGCACTCTGAGTGGTATTCCAAATGACAAGTAAATTAATCTTCATCTGTAAAATTTGAGTTCCCCTTTTAATATCTACTTATAGTTTCCTCAGTTTACTATGTCATCTCATCCTTTCCATATCCCTCTTTATTTTGCTATGAACATCTCAGGAGGTCATGAACATGTCAGACAAGCCCGACTATGTCCTGGTCCAGACTCTGTTAGATTCCCTTCAGAGAGATCTTCACTGGTTCATAAACCCACCAGATGGCAGCAAACAACACCCAGCTAGTACATGTCTGGAGCTGTGGCTTGCTCACCCCAACTTCACTAATGGTGAGACTGACATTCATTGATGCTCTGAACAATTCCAAGGAAAAGGTATTAAGAGAAAAATATAAACTGTGCTTCCTTTGAAAATAACAATACATGTTTATCATTAAATTCTACAATGATCTACAGGTCAGAATGGCCCTCATGTTTACCAGCAGGTCATGCAAATATTAACAACATGTTTGCTCTGTGTTGTAACATTTGCCAATCTTTCAGGGATGTATTACATTGATCCTAACCAGGGTAGCCCAGCCGATGCTTTTCAAGTGTACTGTGACTTCACAGCAGAGCCAAAGACTTGCCTGTCTCCACTCCAACCTCAGGTATTATCAACACACACCACAACTGATTCTTAAAGTGTAACTTCTAGCATTTTAAAACATAATATCATTTGGACATTGATTAATATCCTTATGTAACCATAATCCCTATTTAAGAATGCATAACAAGTAAAATTATGTAATACTTCGTGGAGAAGCCTTTGCTTTAATGACAGCTTCAAGATGCTGCCTGTACAAAGAAACTAATCTCTCACAGTTTCAGGTGGGATTTTCCACACAGTCTTTAAATCTTAACGATTCTAGAGGCCCGTTGGTGAATCTTGATCTTCAGTTTCCTTCCACAAATAACAACTGTCAAGGGTCTATATCACACTAGCTTATGATGCGATAGCTGGAACTGCTTCTGTTTGATGAGGCATCTGATGTCAGATGGTAGTGATGATGATGGCAGCTGCTTTTCCAGGTTTGGATCAGTCATGCAGAAGTCAGTCTTTGCAAGAGTCAGTTTTGAAAAGAACTGCTCATGGTAGTTGGTTGTCCCAAGCAGATACAGATTTGAGTCAGTCCAAGTCAAGACAAGCTAGCACACAGGCACACAGAGTTCAGGGCCCTCATTCACCACACAGCACACCATCACACACCCAGAGTTCCTCACACCCCCCACTGCCCCCAGTGCTTTTGAAGTGCCTTTCCTTCACTGAGACAAGCACCCTCCCCTACCTGACTGTAGCTACTGGCCAAATTAGAAGACAGATGGAGTGACTCCAATGAGGCACAGCTCCAGGCCGTGACAGTATCAGCCCCCAGGGTTTGGAGAACTGTGCCAGCCAGTCATCTGCTACTCTGCAGCACCTCTTCAATCTGAACCAGGAGAAAATAACAGACAACCATCTGGCCTCAACAGCTATAGAGCAGTTGCCGTCACATCTCATGTGATAAAGGTGCTGGAGAGGTTGGTCTGATCCACCTTAGACAGCAGATGGGATCATCACTAAACCCTCTGCAGTTTGCTTACCTGCAGACCTGAGAGCGAACAATGCCAACCTGCTACAGCTCACTCACTCAAGTCTGGATGAAACTGACTGCACTACGAGAATCATGTTGTTTGATTTCTTCCATGCATTCAACACCATCCAGCTACCGCTACTGAGGGAGATGCTGCAAGCGACGATGGTAGACACGTCCATGTTTTGGTTTACTGAATACCTGAAAGGCAAACAGTTTGTGTCCTTCAGTAAGTCAGTCTGTGTTCTGTCTGAAATGGTGGTGGAAAGTACAGGAGCTCCACAGGGGACTGTCCTGTCTCCCTTCCTGTTCACCTTGTACACCACAGACTTTCAGGCTGTGCCGCATGCAGAAGTTTTCTGATGATTGCAGTGGTTGGATGATTTGTGGGAAGAGAAGCATAGGGCTGGTGGATGACTTAATATGGCCAAGACCAAGGAGATGGTGATCGACTTTAGAAGAGGCCAGCTTCACAACCCCAACACCAACAGTGTATTCTGGGAGTGGAGATTGACATGGGGGAGGACTACAAGAACCTGGGCATTCACTTCAACAACAAACTGAACAGGAACACCAAAGCTGTGTACAAGAAAGGGATGAGCCGACTCTATTTCCTTGGGAAGCTGAGATCTTAAACGTGTGCAGCAAGATGCTGGAAGTCTCCTGTGGCCAGTGCACTTTACTTTGCTGTAGTCTGCTTGGGGAGCAGCACTGGAGCTGGCAACACCCACAGACTTGATAATAAGCTGATTAAGATGGCTGGTTACATATTTGGTTGCAAAACAGACACTTTTGCGGCCGTAGTGGAGAGGAGGACACTGAACAAACTGTTATCCATTATGGATAATCCTGACCACCCTCTCCACTGCCTCCTGCACACACTGAGCACTCAGCTGCTGTAGCTTTGCTTTCACAGGGGTCAATGCAGGAAATCTCTCTACCAGGTGTGATAATGCCAGGTGTAAACACCTCACCACTCTCAAAATTCTCACAGCTTGTTTACACCGGGCATCAACATACGTCTTGGAAGATCTGATTGGAAGTGCTCAAAGTATATCAGTTCACACCTGGCATTTGGATGTGTCTCCATATGCGTCTTAAGTGACCACTCGTTTTTATTGAGAAAGTCGATGGTCCAAATCCTCTTCTTGCTACCATGAACATGTTTACACATATTTCCTAAGTAATTTTCCATCTGAATGAACACATTGTTGAACTGAAGGTACTATTAATCTGTGTTCTCAATTTAGAAATGCATGCACATTAATGAATCACATATAAGTACCTCATATGTTCTGTGTTAAGAAATTGAGAAAGATTTTTTTTCTTTTTTTGGCAAATGACTCAGATGTACACAATGTAATATTTAATAGTATGCACTGTACCTTCTAGTATAGTATAAAGACTGGACAGCCAGTTTTCTCTGCAGTGGTGTGGTTAAGTATCAAAACTGCTCAAAGCTGAGGTTAATTTATGATTTTAATTGTTCAAGCCATATTTGCACCTTCAAATATATACATCTTTGTTATTTGGTCAAACACATCATGTTAATGCGAAAACATCAATGACTGACCACAGGTTCCAGTAAAAGCTTGGCTGAAAGATTCTGGCACCAATATGTCATTTCACTGGTTGAGCACAATTGAAGATGGCTTCCAGGTGAGTGTCTGATTCAAATATTGCTTTTTTTGTCTGAGATAGATGTCAGATTTTTTTTCTTTCTTTCTCTGAATCACATCTCCTGTGCAAACCCCTTACCTCCAGTTTGAGTATCCAGGAGGAACAGATGTGGTGCAGATGAGGTTTCTACGACTGAACAGCAGAATCTCCACTCAGACCATCACTTACTACTGTCAGCCAGGAAATAGACGGAGCCACAGAGAGAGGGAAATCAAGTTCCTGGCTGACACTAGAAGGCAGAGTTACCTGGGGGAACTGCAAGACTGTGTAGTAAGTGACAGTGACGATGATGGAAGTTTATGAATCTAAGACTCAGTGCTGAGGACATTTTAGCCCCAACTCACATACACCTTCAGTAAGCCTCACTTTTATTGCACTCATTTTAATTCTCCACAGTACTTCTCTCTGCATCAACAACAGAAAAATGTTACTGTTAACGCTGTATTGCTTTTACTATAAATTCTCAAAAATGGCTGGGGCCTTTATTCACTTTAAATACAGAGAAAATCAGGCAGGCTGGTTGAAGCCATTTATCCAGCTAGCTAAACAATCAAATCTGACCAGACTCAGACTGAGGAGGCTGCATTATCTTTGAGCTCACTGAGAGACATGACTGTGAAACCGAAACACAAATCAGCAAGACTCCCATGAATAAAAGCTCTTAGAGCATACATCATCTCATAACCCAAATGAGCATATATTTTTTCATCTTGGCAGTATTGGCTATGGTCGCTAGGTGGCAGTATTAGTCGAAAGAATATGACATTGATTACTACAGTATAGCCTCTATTGGAAATATGCCTACATTAGAAACAGGTTTTTATTCATAATTGTCTTGTATTATATATGTGCGTATCTCCTTACATTTTAATAAGATGTATCTTGGTTTTTTTCATCTGGTCCTGTTTTAAATTGCTGTTAATGTTATTTGCTGTTAATGCAACCTCAACACTTCCTCCATGTTTACTGCTCTGCCTTGATAAATTCAATATAGTATTTCCACAGTATTTCAGTACAAGTAAAACAACATGGTCATGTCATACTCACCACTCTGCTGCTCTCATCGTCTCTTCTCAAACAAAAATACTGTTTTTATTCACAAATTCTTTTCAGTCACTTCCATTTAGCTCTTTTGTGCTGGTAAGCTACCATAGACCAGACTGTCACATACATGTATTTTCCAAAACATGCCAGCTCTTTGGGGGGATAGAACACAGAACATTCTGTAGATGTCAAATTGCATTGAATTTGGATTGCAATTGCTACCTTGCCTGAACCTGAGTGTTCATGATACCTTGATAAATTAAGGTTTATTGGTCAGCCGTCATGCTTATCCAGACATCTATGCATATTTGATCGAATCACCAGGTGGTAGTGGGCTAAGTGTTGTCTGTCGATAGCCAACCTGTTAATACCCCACTGTTTGATCTGGGCTAGGTTGAGATTTATTTGGAGATGGCAGTCATGTTTACTGATGCTACTATACTGTATGACTTCAGCAGCCTCCCACTCAAGCTATCCCTCAGTGGTAGCTGTCACCATCGTAATTTAGCTATTTACCACACTGACAGTGAATATTCATGTTTCTTATGTGCCATAAATCTCAGTGTGAAAGCTTTTGTTATTAACACGGTTGTTTCTGATTTGGCATTGCTTTAATGACTGAAGCTATGCTATTCAATTTTCAATTCTATTGTCATCAAAAAAGAATTTGTGCTGCTACCAAAATGAAGAATGACTGATCTCTGAGGGTTCATGCAGTCTTGGCTGCAGGTTATTCTACATAAATAACCTGAGGGTTCAGACTGAACCATTATGATTCTTTCCCCACAAAGGATTCATGACTTGATGACAGGACATGACAGTTTATCAATGAAATCCAACACCTCCTGCAGATGTTTCAAAGTAAAAGTATCCCAACAACTCTTTATTTGACTATGCATAACTGTGCTTGAAAAAGAAAATGTAGAAGTCAGAGCAACTGGAAATAATTAATGAATGAAAAGAGTATTGCTGTATTGAAAAGAGTAAGAGCTGTTTGAGAAGTGAAAATGAAAGCTGCAGAGTGTTATATGATTCTGCTGTAGTTCTGATGGAATTAGTGCTGTGGAAATGTGCCTTATCCTGAATTAACCATATTAGCCATATTAAAGTACTGGTATTTCCATCCCCCCTTGATGTTTTTTTTTATCTGGCCTTTACCAGCAACTGGGCTCCAGTCTGTTCATACTGGCCTCACTTGTGACTATGAATTTTTAAAGACAAAAACAGAAATATTACTAAATTGGAGTTGATAACTTGTTAACTTGTTAAAATGTCTACCTCATAGTAAAGCGTATATATTCAAACTATAGTGGATTGCTTTTAGTACTTGACTATTGTATTTACTATTGTATTGTCTTATCTTATAAAGAGTTAGTAGACCTGGTGATGACAATGATGGTACTAGATCAAAAGTTAAGGGGTCAGGAGACAATTCAACCTGAGACACTGCCATGTGTAGAGCCACTTCCCAAACATGGCTTCAACAATCAGAGGTGTGATTCTCTTGTTCTCTGAGTACTTTCAAACACTGTTTCCTTTTCTACAGCTGGAGTCAGGAGCCCAGGAATCAATTTTTCAGTTTGAAAGTGAAGATCTCCAACTGCTGCCTCTCAGGGACCTGGCAATATTTGGAAACAAAGAAGTAACCCAGGAGTTTGGCTTCACCATAGGGCCTGCATGCTTCAGCTAGAGATGCCCCCTGTCTCTTAGCATGAGTGCATCTGTGTGGTGGTCCACAGTTACAAAGATCTGAACAGGCAAACCATGTATATCTGGCACCTTTATACTGTCTTTTAGAACATGACTCAAAACATCATTTTTGACTTGGCATTGCTTTGTAATTCAGAGTTATCCACATGTTTTCAAGTGTGCTGACCAGCCAATTCATTTTGGATGCCAACAGTGGGAATTCTGGGTGAAAAATGTTCCACTGCAACCTTTTTCAAAAAAAACAGTGAGGACTAGAGACACAAAGTGAACTGAAGATCCTCAGGGATCAGAAAGGGTTTCTCTCCCTTTCTGAAGGTTTCCTCTGCACAGAAAGACTGTTGGCTTGCCCACTTTTTAGACCAGGGATATTTTGAACCTGAAATTCTTGACATTAACCATATTTTGTACATTTGTGTTTGTGTTTGAAACCTGCTTATTTATGTAAATGCTTGACATTCATTTAGTCATTCTCATTTTGATTCAGGTACATTTTGACTTGATCATTGTGTTCAAGTGACATCATTGGTGGTGCTGGAAGCTCGGTGACATACTCATACTCATGACTACTCATGGGTTATGCACCAAAGGGAATATGATTGTTTACTCTCTTTTGGAATCTCCACTTCTCTCTGTTCCTTCAAAGATCAGAAATGTTGACATAGTTTGCGTTTGGTCAAATTCATGTCAGGTTTGCCACCAGACGCCTGTAGTTTTTAACACACCACCTGAAAAAAGTAAAAGAAGCTCATTATTATGATTTCAGACTTTCTGATATATTGTTCTGACTTTACAGTGCTTGGCCCACCTCGCTGCATTCAGCAGAGCTGCCAGCAGCTCATGCAGTTTATTGCTGGTATGCGTTTCTGGGACGATTTTGTTGTTCAGTGAGGATTTTTTTTAAATTTTTTTTACAGTTTTTAGGTTAACTGTCCAAATATACACCACATTACCTCATATTAAATATTTCTACAGAGTACAGGGGAGATCTCTCATTCTTAGTCCATATTTATTTTCTGTCCCTTTCACTGTTTTTATTTAATAAAGTGAGTGCAAGGGACTGACATTGTACACAATTCATCAGTGATGTTTCAGTTGTTAGACCATAATTTTTCTTTCAAACTGTACCTTCACCATATGTCTAAGTCCATTAATCAGATGGCAGATTGTGGATTCTTGAGTGACAGTGTGCAGACATCTTTGGTTTCTTTTCAGTCACACCTGTCAGAGAGACTTTATGGTCTGTAAGAACTTCGTCCAGATTGTCACCTATTTGAAAGTACATGTTAAGTGTAACTGTTGTAAATACATCATGCAGCTGTTGTAGATATTTTTGAACAGAGTAGGTCATTGCTTGTATTAGCACTTCAGTCACCTCCATCTTTTGTCATGAGCTGTTTTCTGTTGAGTTTCTATGGTGTAAGATCGCTGTCAAAAAGACGTGTCCATAATTAAAGTTTCGTATTTGTAAAGTTAACAATTTGTGTGTCATAAAAGTTGTTTTACAAGAAAAAATTCCGCTGTCATATACGTGAGTCTGTGAAATTGGGTTCGGGTTACGAGTGTTTTTATATGAGTATGAGTCTAAAAGCTCTGAGTGGAAAGTAATCATCGGCGATTCCTCCAACTGCGCATGCGCATGCCCCAGACGCAAACATCCAGGGCAACGACACCATCCACGAAGAGACTTCACAGGTAATGTCAATAACAACGTGCATAGCTGTTAGTGATTTCATAAAATCGAACCACTTTATACAATATACATTTCTTGGACTCACATACTTATTGCTTTAGCTTGCAAACTAAAGGTATTTACATGCCGATGAAGGTAGCTTAGTGCTATCGTTACTGTATGCTATCATTCATAATTTTCGACCAGTAACCAACCAGTAACTTTGTGTAGAGTTAACACGGAAAGAGGGAGAAGGTTGATATGGAGAAATAAAACCGGACATGATGAATCATCCTGCTTATTGCACGATTTACGAGTGAAATTATACATTTGCGACCATAAGTTTCTGGTTCACGTTAACTCATCCCAAATCTGGCTTGATTGTTAATGCTCTGGTCGAAAATTATGAGGACAGTGCATTTTTTGAGGGGTAACATTATATGTTTTATAGCTGTTTAGTGCTAACTAATTAGCACTGGCCCACTTCTAATCCCAGTAAGGACAGCACTAAACTAGCTTCATCGGCATGTAAATATCTTTATTTTGCAAGCTAAAGCAATAAGTATTTGAGTTCAAGAAATGTGTATTGTATAAAATGGTTCGATTTTATGAAGTAAATAATGGCTATGCACGTTATTATTGACATTACCTGTGCAGGGCTCTCAAGTTTTTAACTGAGTTCAGTGAGATTTGGCAGTGGCAGTGAGGGTTGGGGTGGGGACGGGGGTCTGATCTGATAAATGACATATAAATTGTTTTTTCATAATATGGGACCTTTAACTGTTCACAGTTTATTCATTCAAAGAACTGTTTGATTATGTCATTTTATTACTGCTTTGACCTCAAATCAACTCAATAATTTAAATATACTGAGTGTGAAAACAGCTGGTGTCCACCTACAAAATGTCCATGCAGGTGTCCAGAGGACAGACCTGGACTTAAACGGCTCGTCCAGGCTCTGAAGACCCACAATGACCCTCAACAATATGACCTCAGTACTTTTGGACATTCAACATCCCCCGCATGTATGAAATTGACTATTTCAAACATATAACACCTTTGAAAGCAGTGATGGAAAGTAAATACATTTACTCAAGCTCTGTACTTCAATACAGTTTGGAGGTACATGTAGTTTACTTGAGTATTTCTATTTTATGCTACTTCATATTGTATTTGTAAGTAATACTTTTTACTTCACTACATGTATATAGTAACTCTGGTTTCTTTGCTGATTCAGATTAAAGAATATAATCGACTAAAAGAACATGTTAAAATAAGATAAGGGGATACTTCAGCAGTACATAAAGTACCTCAAATAAACTCCAGCTTTACAAGCTGCAGTATTAATACATCAGTAATTGAAATCCAGTAAAAAGATGAGGTTTATTGTAAAAGTACCACAGCGTAGAAATACTCTGTTACAAGGAAAAGTATAAATGTATTACAATCAAAACATCCTTAAAGTACCAAAAGTAACAGTACTCATTCTGCAGATGAATGTATGTCATATTACTGGATGGTGATGAACAAGCCAGCGTCATTCATGATGCAGTGTACTTTAACCTCTTTATGTACTGCTGGGTAGGTTTATTCATAGTACTGCATCATTTATTAGTTGTGAGATGTAGAGTAGAAGTACAAGACAGCAGAAAATGGAAGTACTTCAGTAAAGTAGTACCTCATATTTGTGCTGTACTTAGTTGCATTCTACCTCTGGAAGTCCTGCTTAACGGTCTGGTTGTTGGTGATCAGCCCACGTGTTCCCATGCTGGCTTACAACCACATCAAGGGCAGTGGGAACAGCACCCAGCGCTTCTTCTTCACTTCTTACAAGGAGGCATCACGAGCCATCATCATCCTGGTGGGCATGCTGCTGTTCTGCTCCATCTGGATCTCCAGGTTGTTGAAAGAGCGCCAGATGGGAAAAATCGACAAGGTGCGAAAGGCGATGCGAGTGTGCGCTGCCATCGTTGCCGTGTTCATGGTGTGCTTCTTACCCACCACGGTGACGACCATCGGGGTGTGGGTCATCCGCTCATACCGCCCGTGGGACTGTGCCTCCTTCTACACTTTCACCCAGCTCACCATCGTGTCTTTGGGGCTGAACTTCCTGAACTCGGTCCTTGACCCCATCATCTACGTCTTCTCCAGCTCCATGTTCAGGAAGCGCTCTGCAGCTCGCTGCCCCGCGTCCTGCGCTGCAGACGGGACCCGGGCGACAGCGAGAACACGACTTCCTCATCGGGAAGTCAGTCCACCACCCAGCAGGAACTGAAATCCATGAGGGCTGACAGAGGGAGTGAAGCCATGGAGTGAGTGCTTCCTCCATAATCATGACTGGACCAAGCAGCACTGAGAAAAATGTTTACACCTGAAATTAAAGTGCACTCTGTACCCAGAGACGGACAAATGCATGTTCAGTCAGAGTGTAAATGCAATTAACACAATGTGTGACACAACATATGTTTGTTTTTAATAAACCTAAAATCATGTTGGAAATGAACTTTTTCTACATTTTATCACCATGTTTTTGTGCTTCATTGCCATCACTTTGTAATTGCACTCCTGTGTGTAACTAACTTTTGTGTCATGTTTGTGTTGCTTTGGAAAAAACAAATAATTCATATTTTTCATATAAATATTCATTTAATGTTTTTTCACTGATGGTTATCCGTTTTGAATTCTCTCTCACTCAAACACACACACGCACACACACACACACACACACACACACACACACACACACACACACACACACACACACACACACACACCATTATTATTATTATCATGATTGTGATTATCACTATTGTTGTTTTTAACTGGCCTGCATGTCTTCACTGTTCTCACTGGTATTTTTCTTCCTCATGTTGTTCTGTCATTGTTTTCTCTAAATAAAGATATTTTAACAAAAAACAAAAAAGGAAAAAGAGTGTTGGGTGTCAATAAAGATATTTAAAAAAAACAAAAAGGAAAAGGAGTGTTGGTGTCAATAAAGATATTTAAAAAAAAAAACAAAAAGGAAAAAGAGTCTTGGTGTCAATAAAGATATTTAAAAAAAAACAAAGTGTCTTTAAGGGTCAAAGCCAATAGAATGGAGTCTTTGTGGCTTTGATGTAGGATTCTATAAATGTGCTCTCTGGCTGTTCTGCAGTCAGAGCATCTTTGAACTTGACCGAGGAGCATTAACATTATTGTTGGAGTACCACAGTCACATAGTTTCAAGAAGTATCTTCACAGGCGAGCACAGTCTACCACAGGCGAGCACAGTCTACCACAGGCGAGTACAGTCTACCACAGGCGAGTACAGTCTACCACAGGCGAGCACAGTCTACCACAGGCGAGCACAGTCTACCACAGGCGAGCACAGTCTACCACAGGCGAGCACAGTCTACCACAGGCGAGTACAGTCTACCACAGGCAAGTGCAGTCTACCACAGGCGAGTACAGTCTACCACCAGCGAGTGCAGTCTACCACAGGCGAGTACAGTCTACCGCAGGCGAGTACAGTCTACTACAGGCGAGCGCAGTTTCTAACAGACAGTTCACTACTGACAGTCTGATGGCACAGACAAGCTTCCCAATAATCAGGGGTCGCCTTGATCATCTGGGCCGTCTGGTCGTCTGCTCAGAGGTGCAACGTCTGCGAGACCAACTTCAATGCTATCAGTTTGCGCACGACTCGATGAACCAGGACTTGGTTCGATACAGGAGGGCGATGTCTGAGTGGAACGAAGAGCGAGAGAAGCTTTGCCACAGCGTGCAGCACCTGCAACAGGACAACAGCAGACTGCAGGAGCTTCTGGAGCTCAAGGAGAGGGAGTTCCAAGATGAACTCAAGAGGACCAAGGAGATGTCCTCCCTCAAGACAAGCGTCCAGTCCCAGACAGAGCAGGTGGAGATCATCCCAGACCAGAGCGAGGAGACACTCCAGTTGACACTGGAGAAACTGCAGAGGACGCTGAACCAGGTGGTGCACGACCTCTACCTGAGAGACGAGGAGATCGACCTCCTCAAAGAGGAGAAAGACTGTCTCTCTCTCAGGCTCGAGGAGACAACAGCCACCGTGTCCCACAACAGAGCTGAATTTATCCGGTGCGAAAAAGCATGGAAGATCACACACAACAATCTTCAGGAGAAGTTCAGCAAAAAGCTGGCAGAGAAAGAGCAGAGCTGGGAGACGAGAGAGAAGGAGCTGGAAGGAGAAAGGAAACGTCTGGAGGAGCTCCGTCTGAAGGCCAATGAAGGCAATGAAGAGCGAGAGAAGCTTTGCCACAGCGTGCAGCACCTGCAACAGGACAACAGCAGACTGCAGGAGCTTCTGGAGCTCAAGGAGAGGGAGTTCCAAGATGAACTCAAGAGGACCAAGGAGATGTCCTCCCACATAGAGCAGGTGGAGATCATCCCAGCCCAGAGCATCGAGATACTCCAGCTGAAACTGGAGAACCAGAAGAGTGTTGTGCTGCAGAATGACCTGCAGATGGCGCTGAACAAGGTGACGCACCAGCTCTACCTGAGAGACGAGGAGGTCCACCTCCTCGAGCAGGAGAAAGACCGTCTGTCTCTCGATCTGCAGGAGAAGTTCAGAGAAGAGCTTGCAGAGAAAGTGCAGAGCTGGGAGACGAGAGAGAAGGAGCTGGAAGGAGAAAGGAAACATCTGGAGGAGCTCTGTGTGAAGGCCAACACCAAGAGGAGGGCCTTGGTGTCCCGAAACAAATGGGTGAAGGCTGGACTGAAAAAGGCGGCTACAAAGAAAAAGACAACAGTCAAGAAAACGAATGAGACCGGAAGGGGGGAGAACGCAAACCCCGAACGCTCCGTCGGGGTCAACGAGACCACCGACAAGCTGCCGGGAGTCGAGGCTGAAATTCTCCACAGCGAGCAGACCGAACCTAACGATCTGCAGGAGAACCTGAGGGAGGAGCTGACCGAAGTCTGCCAGGCGAGAGCCGATCAGACGGAGGAGCAGGAGAAGGACGTGCAAGACGTCCGCCTGAAGGAGGAGAGTAAGAAGGGTCGCTTCGGGTTTCTCTTCAAGACTCCAAAGACAAAGGAGGAGAAGGAAGAGAAGACGAAGCTGAAGGAGGAGAAGAGAAGGGAAAAGAAGGAGAAGAAAATGGAAAAGGAGGAGAAGAAGAGGATGGAAAAGGAGGAGAAGAAAAGGGAAAAGGAGGAGAAGAAGAAGGCAAAGGACGAGGAGAACAGAAAGGCAAAGGAGGAGAAGAAAAAGGCAAAGGAGGAGAAGAAGAAAGCTTAAAAGCTCGCGTCAGAGGACAGTGAGGAGGAGGAGGCTGCTGGTTGTTGGCCCCAGGCAGGATAACGGCAGCTCCCTCTTCCTCCCCCATCACCTCTCGACCCTCCCTCCACCGCCCTTCCACCCTCCCTGCCGTCTCCATCGCCCCCCTTCCTCCCTCCACCCCCCTCCCTTGCCCCTCCTCACTCCTCCTCCCCCATGGCCTCTCCGCCCCCCCTCCACCCCTGCACCCCTCCCCCAGCCCTCCCCCCTCACCGCCTCCCCCCTTTAACTTTTAAAATTTAGATTTAACATTTTAGGTTTAGATTTAACTTTTAAAATTTTGATTCAACATTTTTCCCACGCCGTCTTCTTTGGACAGCACCCACAGACACACCTCCACCTTGTTTCCAGGTGACTTAGATTTAACATTTAGATTTAGATTTAACTTTGAGATTAAACATTTAGATTTAACATTTTAGGTTTAGATTTAACTTTCAAAATTTGGATTTAACATTTTAGGTTTAGATTTAACCTTTAAATCATTGCTAAAACACATTGCTTTAATCAGGACCAAATCAAAAATAAAAAATTGAATAATAAGAAATGCACGTATCTGTCTCTGTGAATGAAGACGGACAGAGGACAAACAGCTGGAAGACATGATGGAGGCTGTGAAGTAGAAGTCCTGCTCTCTGTCATCAAATACTCTTATGGTTCATTTAGAGAATCGACTCACTGTGAAGGTGAAAATAAAATCAGTGTTTTGTCGTATTTCACATGTTTCTGAAACTTTTCTCCTCCAAACATTTCACAAGGTTTCATTTTAAGACCTGTTGAAGGCCCAAAGAGGTCCAATCAGGTCATCGGTGTCCAACAGAATGAAGGTTTTTTGGATCGGGACTTCATGTGACGACCCCTCAGATTCATCGGGTGACCCTCTGGTGGGCCCCACCCCGGTACATGTACACTTACATACATGTACACACAAACATACATTTCTATACATACACACATGCGTACATACGTACATGTGTGTACATCAACGAGTGTGTGTTCACTGTGGTTCATCTCAAACGGTTTGACCGTTAGATGTTGAAGGTGTTTATCCAGAGAGGCTCAGGGACAGTTGGACGGTTGTTTCGTGAGGATTTGGCCTCTTGAAACGTCTCGGTGGTATTTCGTGGAGTCAAACTGTGACTTCCTGCAGCAGGGAGGTGTCTGAGGAGCAGGTGGCTGCAGATGCTGCCATGTCTCCCTCTAGTGTTTGCTTCTGTAGCTGCTCCTCAGACTTCACATTCACGCTGTTGGTTAGAGTCCTTCAGCTCTGGTTCACTCACAGGAAATATCAGATTTACATTATTTAAACTGTTGCTGCTTTAATCTACAGCAATGCATCATATCTATAAGATCATCACACGTTTGCAGCGTGGCCGTCCTGTGAGAACCATGTATCTCATATCTCGAAAACTTCATTTTAGCACAAACATTCCACATCAACGCAGCTGGAGATACGAACTTTTCACTGGACAGGAAGGAATCTGAAAGGTAACTAAAGCTGTCAGACAAATGTAGGCGAGTAAAAGCACAAAGCTGCATGAAATGGAAATACTCAAGGTGGAAGTACCTCGAGTGTGTACTTAAGTGCAGCACTTGAGTAAATGTACTCAGTTAAATTCTGCATGGCAGAATTGAGTTTGTTTAATCAATAGAGGCCATCGGGTAAAGACGGTTTCAGAGATGTTGGCAGGTGTCTCCTTTGGACGGGGCCAGGCCAGCTGTGTCCCCCTGTGTCCCGTCTTTGTGCTAAGCTAACCTAGCTTCTGACTGTATTTATCCCATAGACGTGATACCAAAAACCTGCCACCACAAGAGGGCTTACAGGGAGCAGAAAGGGACATTTTCAGCCTGAGAAGGATCCCACAGGACAAATCCAGTCATCTCCAGACACACAGCGAGTGGCAGCTGCTCTCCTGGCAGATCTCCAAGAGGAGGGAGTGACCGAGGGAGGGACGACAGACAGGAAGGAGGCCTGAGGAGGCTCGTCCTGCCGGCACGCCACGGCTCCCCAGCAGACCGTCAGTTACTCCGCTGCTGTTTTCCGGAGGTGAATGGTTGCTCGACTCGGTGTGAAAGTTGGCAGCCAGTGTGTGATGGTGAGAGGCCGCAGGCAGGCCGGCGACACAAGGGCGCACTGTTTAGCCCCCCAGGCCTCGCCGGCCTACATGCCAACACTCGACCTTTGTGTGCCGACCACACGGCTCTGTTACTGTACCGTCTGCTCAGCCTGGACGCCTCACAGAACCACTGCTTTTAGACCAAATGACAGAGACTTTCCACTTTAACTCCTCCTCAGCAGCTTTAAAGTCTCATTCTGCTCTTTCCTGAAGCCTCAGGAGAGACTCAGTGTTCAAGTACAAAACACCTGCAGCTGTTTGACGTTCAGCAAAGTTTAGTAAGTTTGAACAAAGGTTGCAGCTGAAATATTCAGAGATACTGATCCTGTTGATTTAATAAGAAGACATTCAGAAAACAAACATCTAAACACACTTTAAGAAGCCCCAGTGCTCAAAACGTCTTTAGAAATCTGTTTTATATTTAGTTTACAGTGTTTTCAATGGCCACAGTCATCGTTCATGTTGAAATAATGTTTACAAAAGTTACAGGTGATTTCCACTTCCTGATGAAGCACATTAACGTTAACCCTGCGAACACAAACTGCTGCTGCTTTGTCTTCGCTCTCTAAAGGTGGACGTCTCCAGGCTTCAGATGGTCTTCAGTCCATTTTCAACACCAACCCAAAAGACGTGACATTAAGAAAAATAAACTTCATAACTTTAAAGGTGACATATTATGAAGCTTTTTCAATAAGTTACATAGGTCTATGATTTCCATAAAACATGTTTCTGAAGCTGTTTGCTGGAAATAGCTTTCAGGAAAAGATTCTTGCCTCCCTCTATTTGCCTCGGTTTCAGTCCCTTTCAGAATGTGCTGTTTCTGGTGTCTGTAGCTTTAAATGCAAATGAGCTGCTGCTGTCCCACCCATGTTACCGTGGTAACGGGGAGAGCGTAGGCTCACGTTGCACTACGCATATGAAAGTAGCGGACATGGCGGCAGTAAACAGACCGAGTTCTTCAGTAGTTGAACCGTACGTGTTCGAACCTGAATCGGATCCTGAAGGAGGGGAGGCTCCTACAGAACCTCAGAGAATTCAGCAGGACGCTTCTGAAAGGTTAGTCTAAAAACGTCTTTCTATTTTTTTCTCTTCAGTATGAGCACCGCCTGTACAGGAGGCAGCGTGAGAGGCCCGCAGTTCAGACGGTCAAAGCTCACGCTAGGAAGCACCAATCCTAACTCGTAGCATACCAGAATGACGGGGAGAAACTCAGCTAAAAGCCTCTACCAAGCATTTGCACCCGAACGAAACATATGGGCATGTTCCACTTTAGCGCGTCCGCTGATTTCCCCACGTCACACAAACTACACAAGCCTGGTATCACATGAAAGCAGAGAGTCCGAAGGTCCTGGTTGTTTACATAAAGAGGAGGGGGTTTCTAGCAGTCACTGGGTTGCTGAGACATTGACCAGTCTAACTGCGCTGTTAGTTTCAGCGCTCCGTCTCATTTACACGTGCAGGGGCAGAGCACACAGACGACACTGCTGAGCAGCACTACTGACCATTCAGCTCAGGATGAGGAAAAGTAGCTGGCTAGAGCACACACATTCAAATGTTAAAAAAAAAAAAAAAAAAAAAAAAAGGGGGGGGGTGCTGTTATTGGCTGAAAATGCTGGTATGCAACGTTTCTTATTTCTTTAGCTTCATACATGCATGAATTGTCTTTTTTTTTTAATTTGATTGTATCAGTACACGTGGAAATTGTGCAACAATGCAGTCAGAGCCTGAGAACATACGCTGCCAGGAGGTGCCACAGGTCACAGTATCTTTACCTGCACTTACAGTATGATCGCAGTGTATGACTGCAGATAACATGCCACTGCAGATACTCACCTTATGTTATGCATAACAGGTTACAAGACAGCTGCAGCAGCTGGATGAAAGGCATGATCGAGCATCCAGGTTTCGTACCTGTTTGCCTAAATGTGCATACAACACTTACAGGGTTGACTACGGTCGTTCACAGCTATGGGGGACAGAGCAGTGAGTTTCATCTTAAACAACTTCATTGTTCATACGCCATAATAAACTAAATAAAGTCAGTCATATTTTTTCTTGAACATATAGCAAAGTTTTTCCTTAGCAAATACTGTATATTACACATTTATTCACATGAAACATTTTATAGATATACAGTAAATATTTATTGACCGTAGTCATGAATATTTGTACATGGAAACACAGGAATCACAAAAATGCGAATACAGATGAAGAAGATACGCCCCCCGACTGCATCTTGACTCGTGGCTGGTGACCTCCTTGTCTGGATGCTAATATTGTGAAGGCACGTCCAGCAGGATGTTTATCTTCAGAATCTCAGCTCTGTGCCATGATGGGTCGACAAAGATCTTCTCCATGATCATGTCCATCAAATCACCAATATACCCTGTGCAATACACAGACACACAGAAAAACGTGAATCATTAGTATCATTTATTGGATTATTCAACGACTGTTAATATAGTGACATTTTGCACTTTGAATTCTGTATTTAAGTGTGTAGTTTTTGGCTTATTTATTGTGTGACATGTACAATATAAATGTTTTTTGAGTGGGGGAAAAAAAAAAAGAAGTTAACACGAATGTGGCCTCAGCCTTCACTGGTTTGGCTCTGCACTCTCTCTTCGTGAACTTTGGAAAGCTCAGTTTGAACAGAGGATCCCCTGACGATGTGGTGGTTTGTCCTCTATCGGCATTCTCGCTGTAATGCAGTGCGAAAGTATATTTTTATGATAACAGGCCATACTTAGGAGTAAAACATGACAGCACTGTCACGAGGGAGATGCCAGCATTTACAAATGTTTAGCTGTGCTCATTTTTCAGTTCTACACGAACTAACATAGCAGCGTTTTGCCATATAGCACAAGCTAACGCTAGCCGCTAGCTTCTAGTTAGCAACCATCACGGTCTTCATATGTAAACCCAGCGACCAGGTCGGTCAAGCGATACATGCACGGACGCTTCACCGGGTCTAAGCTTCGGGAATTTGTGAAAGTAATGCATTTGGAAATATCTTCTAAACTGGTGTATGTTAGAAAAGCCCAGGGCAAAACGAGTGTATAGTTGAGACTGCTACATCCCAGCACAATTTACGCGTTTTAAGCGTTTTTTCTCTGGATTTTATTTATGAGTGATCCTTTTTTTACGCTGCATGCAGCTGTTGGCATAGCTATACACGTAAGATAAAGCTGATGTCACTTCTCTCTTTTTACATAGGCCAGTGCATCATTACAGTTACCTGCTGTTGATCAAGTGTAGCAGTGAGCTGTTGCAGCCTTTAGTGCTTGAATTTACACTGTGACAGTGCTGTCATGTTTTACTCCTAAGTATGGCCTGTTATCATAAAAATATACTTTCGCACTGCATTACAGCGAGAATGCCGATAGAGGACAAACCACCACATCATCAGGGGATCCTCTGTTCAAACTGAGCTTTCCAAAGTTCACGAAGAGAGAGTGCAGAGCCAAACCAGTGAAGGCTGAGGCCACATTCGTGTTAACTTCTTTTTTTTTTTCCCCCACTCAAAAAACATTTATATTGTACATGTCACACAATAAATAAGCCAAAAACTACACACTTAAATACAGAATTCAAAGTGCAAAATGTCACTATATTAACAGTCGTTGAATAATCCAATAAATGATACTAATGATTCACGTTTTTCTGTGTGTCTGTGTATTGCACAGGGTATATTGGTGATTTGATGGACATGATCATGGAGAAGATCTTTGTCGACCCATCATGGCACAGAGCTGAGATTCTGAAGATAAACATCCTGCTGGACGTGCCTTCACAATATTAGCATCCAGACAAGGAGGTCACCAGCCACGAGTCAAGATGCAGTCGGGGGGCGTATCTTCTTCATCTGTATTCGCATTTTTGTGATTCCTGTGTTTCCATGTACAAATATTCATGACTACGGTCAATAAATATTTACTGTATATCTATAAAATGTTTCATGTGAATAAATGTGTAATATACAGTATTTGCTAAGGAAAAACTTTGCTATATGTTCAAGAAAAAATATGACTGACTTTATTTAGTTTATTATGGCGTATGAACAATGAAGTTGTTTAAGATGAAACTCACTGCTCTGTCCCCCATAGCTGTGAACGACCGTAGTCAACCCTGTAAGTGTTGTATGCACATTTAGGCAAACAGGTACGAAACCTGGATGCTCGATCATGCCTTTCATCCAGCTGCTGCAGCTGTCTTGTAACCTGTTATGCATAACATAAGGTGAGTATCTGCAGTGGCATGTTATCTGCAGTCATACACTGCGATCATACTGTAAGTGCAGGTAAAGATACTGTGACCTGTGGCACCTCCTGGCAGCGTATGTTCTCAGGCTCTGACTGCATTGTTGCACAATTTCCACGTGTACTGATACAATCAAATTAAAAAAAAAAGACAATTCATGCATGTATGAAGCTAAAGAAATAAGAAACGTTGCATACCAGCATTTTCAGCCAATAACAGCACCCCCCCCCCTTTTTTTTTTTTTTTTTTTTTTTTTAACATTTGAATGTGTGTGCTCTAGCCAGCTACTTTTCCTCATCCTGAGCTGAATGGTCAGTAGTGCTGCTCAGCAGTGTCGTCTGTGTGCTCTGCCCCTGCACGTGTAAATGAGACGGAGCGCTGAAACTAACAGCGCAGTTAGACTGGTCAATGTCTCAGCAACCCAGTGACTGCTAGAAACCCCCTCCTCTTTATGTAAACAACCAGGACCTTCGGACTCTCTGCTTTCATGTGATACCAGGCTTGTGTAGTTTGTGTGACGTGGGGAAATCAGCGGACGCGCTAAAGTGGAACATGCCCATATGTTTCGTTCGGGTGCAAATGCTTGGTAGAGGCTTTTAGCTGAGTTTCTCCCCGTCATTCTGGTATGCTACGAGTTAGGATTGGTGCTTCCTAGCGTGAGCTTTGACCGTCTGAACTGCGGGCCTCTCACGCTGCCTCCTGTACAGGCGGTGCTCATACTGAAGAGAAAAAAATAGAAAGACGTTTTTAGACTAACCTTTCAGAAGCGTCCTGCTGAATTCTCTGAGGTTCTGTAGGAGCCTCCCCTCCTTCAGGATCCGATTCAGGTTCGAACACGTACGGTTCAACTACTGAAGAACTCGGTCTGTTTACTGCCGCCATGTCCGCTACTTTCATATGCGTAGTGCAACGTGAGCCTACGCTCTCCCCGTTACCACGGTAACATGGGTGGGACAGCAGCAGCTCATTTGCATTTAAAGCTACAGACACCAGAAACAGCACATTCTGAAAGGGACTGAAACCGAGGCAAATAGAGGGAGGCAAGAATCTTTTCCTGAAAGCTATTTCCAGCAAACAGCTTCAGAAACATGTTTTATGGAAATCATAGACCTATGTAACTTATTGAAAAAGCTTCATAATATGTCACCTTTAAAGTTATGAAGTTTATTTTTCTTAATGTCACGTCTTTTGGGTTGGTGTTGAAAATGGACTGAAGACCATCTGAAGCCTGGAGACGTCCACCTTTAGAGAGCGAAGACAAAGCAGCAGCAGTTTGTGTTCGCAGGGTTAACGTTAATGTGCTTCATCAGGAAGTGGAAATCACCTGTAACTTTTGTAAACATTATTTCAACATGAACGATGACTGTGGCCATTGAAAACACTGTAAACTAAATATAAAACAGATTTCTAAAGACGTTTTGAGCACTGGGGCTTCTTAAAGTGTGTTTAGATGTTTGTTTTCTGAATGTCTTCTTATTAAATCAACAGGATCAGTATCTCTGAATATTTCAGCTGCAACCTTTGTTCAAACTTACTAAACTTTGCTGAACGTCAAACAGCTGCAGGTGTTTTGTACTTGAACACTGAGTCTCTCCTGAGGCTTCAGGAAAGAGCAGAATGAGACTTTAAAGCTGCTGAGGAGGAGTTAAAGTGGAAAGTCTCTGTCATTTGGTCTAAAAGCAGTGGTTCTGTGAGGCGTCCAGGCTGAGCAGACGGTACAGTAACAGAGCCGTGTGGTCGGCACACAAAGGTCGAGTGTTGGCATGTAGGCCGGCGAGGCCTGGGGGGCTAAACAGTGCGCCCTTGTGTCGCCGGCCTGCCTGCGGCCTCTCACCATCACACACTGGCTGCCAACTTTCACACCGAGTCGAGCAACCATTCACCTCCGGAAAACAGCAGCGGAGTAACTGACGGTCTGCTGGGGAGCCGTGGCGTGCCGGCAGGACGAGCCTCCTCAGGCCTCCTTCCTGTCTGTCGTCCCTCCCTCGGTCACTCCCTCCTCTTGGAGATCTGCCAGGAGAGCAGCTGCCACTCGCTGTGTGTCTGGAGATGACTGGATTTGTCCTGTGGGATCCTTCTCAGGCTGAAAATGTCCCTTTCTGCTCCCTGTAAGCCCTCTTGTGGTGGCAGGTTTTTGGTATCACGTCTATGGGATAAATACAGTCAGAAGCTAGGTTAGCTTAGCACAAAGACGGGACACAGGGGGACACAGCTGGCCTGGCCCCGTCCAAAGGAGACACCTGCCAACATCTCTGAAACCGTCTTTACCCGATGGCCTCTATTGATTAAACAAACTCAATTCTGCCATGCAGAATTTAACTGAGTACATTTACTCAAGTGCTGCACTTAAGTACACACTCGAGGTACTTCCACCTTGAGTATTTCCATTTCATGCAGCTTTGTGCTTTTACTCGCCTACATTTGTCTGACAGCTTTAGTTACCTTTCAGATTCCTTCCTGTCCAGTGAAAAGTTCGTATCTCCAGCTGCGTTGATGTGGAATGTTTGTGCTAAAATGAAGTTTTCGAGATATGAGATACATGGTTCTCACAGGACGGCCACGCTGCAAACGTGTGATGATCTTATAGATATGATGCATTGCTGTAGATTAAAGCAGCAACAGTTTAAATAATGTAAATCTGATATTTCCTGTGAGTGAACCAGAGCTGAAGGACTCTAACCAACAGCGTGAATGTGAAGTCTGAGGAGCAGCTACAGAAGCAAACACTAGAGGGAGACATGGCAGCATCTGTAGCCACCTGCTCCTCAGACACCTCCCTGCTGCAGGAAGTCACAGTTTGACTCCACGAAATACCACCGAGACGTTTCAAGAGGCCAAATCCTCACGAAACAACCGTCCAACCGTCCCTGAGCCTCTCTGGATAAACACCTTCAACATCTAACGGTCAAACCGTTTGAGATGAACCACAGTGAACACACACTCGTTGATGTACACACATGTACGTATGTACGCATGTGTGTATGTATAGAAATGTATGTTTGTGTGTACATGTATGTAAGTGTACATGTACCGGGGTGGGGCCCACCAGAGGGTCACCCGATGAATCTGAGGGGTCGTCACATGAAGTCCCGATCCAAAAAACCTTCATTCTGTTGGACACCGATGACCTGATTGGACCTCTTTGGGCCTTCAACAGGTCTTAAAATGAAACCTTGTGAAATGTTTGGAGGAGAAAAGTTTCAGAAACATGTGAAATACGACAAAACACTGATTTTATTTTCACCTTCACAGTGAGTCGATTCTCTAAATGAACCATAAGAGTATTTGATGACAGAGAGCAGGACTTCTACTTCACAGCCTCCATCATGTCTTCCAGCTGTTTGTCCTCTGTCCGTCTTCATTCACAGAGACAGATACGTGCATTTCTTATTATTCAATTTTTTATTTTTGATTTGGTCCTGATTAAAGCAATGTGTTTTAGCAATGATTTAAAGGTTAAATCTAAACCTAAAATGTTAAATCCAAATTTTGAAAGTTAAATCTAAACCTAAAATGTTAAATCTAAATGTTTAATCTCAAAGTTAAATCTAAATCTAAATGTTAAATCTAAGTCACCTGGAAACAAGGTGGAGGTGTGTCTGTGGGTGCTGTCCAAAGAAGACGGCGTGGGAAAAATGTTGAATCAAAATTTTAAAAGTTAAATCTAAACCTAAAATGTTAAATCTAAATTTTAAAAGTTAAAGGGGGGAGGCGGTGAGGGGGGAGGGCTGGGGGAGGGGTGCAGGGGTGGAGGGGGGGCGGAGAGGCCATGGGGGAGGAGGAGTGAGGAGGGGCAAGGGAGGGGGGTGGAGGGAGGAAGGGGGGCGATGGAGACGGCAGGGAGGGTGGAAGGGCGGTGGAGGGAGGGTCGAGAGGTGATGGGGGAGGAAGAGGGAGCTGCCGTTATCCTGCCTGGGGCCAACAACCAGCAGCCTCCTCCTCCTCACTGTCCTCTGACGCGAGCTTTTAAGCTTTCTTCTTCTCCTCCTTTGCCTTTTTCTTCTCCTCCTTTGCCTTTCTGTTCTCCTCGTCCTTTGCCTTCTTCTTCTCCTCCTTTTCCCTTTTCTTCTCCTCCTTTTCCATCCTCTTCTTCTCCTCCTTTTCCATTTTCTTCTCCTTCTTTTCCCTTCTCTTCTCCTCCTTCAGCTTCGTCTTCTCTTCCTTCTCCTCCTTTGTCTTTGGAGTCTTGAAGAGAAACCCGAAGCGACCCTTCTTACTCTCCTCCTTCAGGCGGACGTCTTGCACGTCCTTCTCCTGCTCCTCCGTCTGATCGGCTCTCGCCTGGCAGACTTCGGTCAGCTCCTCCCTCAGGTTCTCCTGCAGATCGTTAGGTTCGGTCTGCTCGCTGTGGAGAATTTCAGCCTCGACTCCCGGCAGCTTGTCGGTGGTCTCGTTGACCCCGACGGAGCGTTCGGGGTTTGCGTTCTCCCCCCTTCCGGTCTCATTCGTTTTCTTGACTGTTGTCTTTTTCTTTGTAGCCGCCTTTTTCAGTCCAGCCTTCACCCATTTGTTTCGGGACACCAAGGCCCTCCTCTTGGTGTTGGCCTTCACACAGAGCTCCTCCAGATGTTTCCTTTCTCCTTCCAGCTCCTTCTCTCTCGTCTCCCAGCTCTGCACTTTCTCTGCAAGCTCTTCTCTGAACTTCTCCTGCAGATCGAGAGACAGACGGTCTTTCTCCTGCTCGAGGAGGTGGACCTCCTCGTCTCTCAGGTAGAGCTGGTGCGTCACCTTGTTCAGCGCCATCTGCAGGTCATTCTGCAGCACAACACTCTTCTGGTTCTCCAGTTTCAGCTGGAGTATCTCGATGCTCTGGGCTGGGATGATCTCCACCTGCTCTATGTGGGAGGACATCTCCTTGGTCCTCTTGAGTTCATCTTGGAACTCCCTCTCCTTGAGCTCCAGAAGCTCCTGCAGTCTGCTGTTGTCCTGTTGCAGGTGCTGCACGCTGTGGCAAAGCTTCTCTCGCTCTTCATTGCCTTCATTGGCCTTCAGACAGAGCTCCTCCAGACGTTTCCTTTCTCCTTCCAGCTCCTTCTCTCTCGTCTCCCAGCTCTGCACTTTCTCTGCCAGCTTTTTGCTGAACTTCTCCTGAAGATTGTTGTGTGTGATCTTCCATGCTTTTTCGCACCGGATAAATTCAGCTCTGTTGTGGGACACGGTGGCTGTTGTCTCCTCGAGCCTGAGAGAGAGACAGTCTTTCTCCTCTTTGAGGAGGTCGATCTCCTCGTCTCTCAGGTAGAGGTCGTGCACCACCTGGTTCAGCGTCCTCTGCAGTTTCTCCAGTGTCAACTGGAGTGTCTCCTCGCTCTGGTCTGGGATGATCTCCACCTGCTCTGTCTGGGACTGGACGCTTGTCTTGAGGGAGGACATCTCCTTGGTCCTCTTGAGTTCATCTTGGAACTCCCTCTCCTTGAGCTCCAGAAGCTCCTGCAGTCTGCTGTTGTCCTGTTGCAGGTGCTGCACGCTGTGGCAAAGCTTCTCTCGCTCTTCGTTCCACTCAGACATCGCCCTCCTGTATCGAACCAAGTCCTGGTTCATCGAGTCGTGCGCAAACTGATAGCATTGAAGTTGGTCTCGCAGACGTTGCACCTCTGAGCAGACGACCAGACGGCCCAGATGATCAAGGCGACCCCTGATTATTGGGAAGCTTGTCTGTGCCATCAGACTGTCAGTAGTGAACTGTCTGTTAGAAACTGCGCTCGCCTGTAGTAGACTGTACTCGCCTGCGGTAGACTGTACTCGCCTGTGGTAGACTGCACTCGCTGGTGGTAGACTGTGCTCGCCTGTGGTAGACTGTGCTCGCCTGTGGTAGACTGTGCTCGCCTGTGGTAGACTGTACTCGCCTGTAGTAGACTGTGCTCGCCTGTGAAGATACTTCTTGAAACTATGTGACTGTGGTACTCCAACAATAATGTTAATGCTCCTCGGTCAAGTTCAAAGATGCTCTGACTGCAGAACAGCCAGAGAGCACATTTATAGAATCCTACATCAAAGCCACAAAGACTCCATTCTATTGGCTTTGACCCTTAAAGACACTTTGTTTTTTTTTAAATATCTTTATTGACACCAAGACTCTTTTTCCTTTTTGTTTTTTTTAAAAAATATCTTTATTGACACCAACACTCCTTTTCCTTTTTGTTTTTTTTAAATATCTTTATTGACACCCAACACTCTTTTTCCTTTTTTGTTTTTTGTTAAAATATCTTTATTTAGAGAAAACAATGACAGAACAACATGAGGAAGAAAAATACCAGTGAGAACAGTGAAGACATGCAGGCCAGTTAAAAACAACAATAGTGTTAATCACAATCATGATAATAATAATAATGGTGTGTGTGTGTGTGTGTGTGTGTGCATGCGTGTGTGTGTGTGTGCGTGTGTGTGTTTGAGTGAGAGAGAATTCAAAACGGATAACCATCAGTGAAAAAACATTAAATGAATATTTATATGAAAAATATGAATTATTTGTTTTTTCCAAAGCAACACAAACATGACACAAAAGTTAGTTACACACAGGAGTGCAATTACAAAGTGATGGCAATGAAGCACAAAAACATGGTGATAAAATGTAGAAAAAGTTCATTTCCAACATGATTTTAGGTTTATTAAAAACAAACATATGTTGTGTCACACATTGTGTTAATTGCATTTACACTCTGACTGAACATGCATTTGTCCGTCTCTGGGTACAGAGTGCACTTTAATTTCAGGTGTAAACATTTTTCTCAGTGCTGCTTGGTCCAGTCATGATTATGGAGGAAGCACTCACTCCATGGCTTCACTCCCTCTGTCAGCCCTCATGGATTTCAGTTCCTGCTGGGTGGTGGACTGACTTCCCGATGAGGAAGTCGTGTTCTCGCTGTCGCCCGGGTCCCGTCTGCAGCGCAGGACGCGGGGCAGCGAGCTGCAGAGCGCTTCCTGAACATGGAGCTGGAGAAGACGTAGATGATGGGGTCAAGGACCGAGTTCAGGAAGTTCAGTCCCAAAGACACGATGGTGAGCTGGGTGAAAGTGTAGAAGGAGGCACAGTCCCACGGGCGGTATGAGCGGATGACCCACACCCCGATGGTCGTCATCGTGGTGGGTAAGAAGCACACCATGAACACGGCAACGATGGCAGCGCACACTCGCATCGCCTTTCGCACCTTGTCGATTTTTCCCATCTGACGCTCTTTCAACAACCTGGAGATTCAGATGGAGCAGAACAGCAGCATGCCCACCAGGATGATGATGGCTCGTGATGCCTCCTTGTAAGAAGTGAAGAAGAAGCGCTGGGTGCTGTTCCCACTGCCCTTGATGTGGTTGTAAGCCAGCATGGGAACACGTGGGCTGATCACCAACAACCAGACCGTTAAGCAGGACTTCCAGAGGTAGAATGCAACTAAGTACAGCACAAATATGAGGTACTACTTCACTGAAGTACTTCCATTTTCTGCTGTCTTGTACTTCTACTCTACATCTCACAACTAATAAATGATGCAGTACTATGAATAAACCTACCCAGCAGTACATAAAGAGGTTAAAGTACACTGCATCATGAATGACGCTGGCTTGTTCATCACCATCCAGTAATATGACATACATTCATCTGCAGAATGAGTACTGTTACTTTTGGTACTTTAAGGATGTTTTGATTGTAATACATTTATACTTTTCCTTGTAACAGAGTATTTCTACGCTATGGTACTTTTACAATAAACCTCATCTTTTTACTGGATTTCAATTACTGATGTATTAATACTGCAGCTTGTAAAGCTGGAGTTTATTTGAGGTACTTTATGTACTGCTGAAGTATCCCCTTATCTTATTTTAACATGTTCTTTTAGTCGATTATATTCTTTAATCTGAATCAGCAAAGAAACCAGAGTTACTATATACATGTAGTGAAGTAAAAAGTATTACTTACAAATACAATATGAAGTAGCATAAAATAGATATACTCAAGCAAACTACATGTACCTCCAAACTGTATTGAACTGGCAAAGCTCTCAAGTGTAGAGCGTAGAGTCAAGCACTACCTGTCATGCACTGCGCGGTGGCGCAGCAGGTAGTGCGCGTGCCTCACAGCAAGAAGGTCGCCGGTTCGATCCCCGGGTCAGGCAGGGCCTTTCTGTGTGAAGTTTGCATGTTCTTCCTGTGTATGTGTGGGTTCTCTCCGGGTACTCCGGCTTCCTCCCACAGACCAAAAACATGCTCATTAGGTTAATTGATGACTCTAAATTGTCCGTAGGTGTGAGTGTGAATGTTTGTTTGTCGTTGCATGTGGCCCTGCAATCGGTTCAGGGTGTACCCCGCCTCCCGCCCATTGTAGCTGGGATAGGCTCCAGCCCCCCGCAACCCCGAAAGGGATAGGCGGTATAGATAATGGATGGATGGACGTTATTATTGACATTACCTGTGAAGTCTCTTCGGGGATGGTGGCGTTGCCCTGCATGTTCGCGTCTGGGGCATGCGCATGCGCAGTTGGAGGAATCGCCGATCGATTACTTTCCCCTGTGACCTCAGTGACGTCATTTCAGCACTTTTCGAGTCGTACCCGTAAACTTGAATTCGTATCCACAGTGAAGACTTCGTAGTCGTAGAAAAATGAGTTGTATTTTAGTTGTACTTTGCACTCACAGCTTTTAGACTCATACTCATATAAAAACACTCGTAACCCGAAAACAATTTCACAGACTCACGTATATGACAGCGGAATTGTTTCTTGTAAAACAACTTTTATGACACACAAATTGTTAACTTTACAAATACAAAACTTTAAATTATGGAAATAAATTAAATTACGTCTTTTTGACAGCGATCTTACACCATAAGTTTCTAATTGTTTTTAACATTCTTAATTTATATTGTTTTGTTTTCAGATTTCTTGTTTCAATGTTGCTCCACATTTCACTGATACTGCACTGAATGTAAAAATGTTTGGCCACTTGGGGGCTGCAGAACAAGCTGAAAACACAACAATGACATATATAACCTTATAAAGATGTTATAGGGAAGCAAACTGTTGCTTTTTGTAACATTCTTTTTTTTTTTTGGAGTGGTATTTATGTCCACCTGTTGAATGACAGCTCAATATTGACACTTCTGGCTCTGGAATTTGTTAGCAGCCAATGGCTAACTGTGTCTGTCTCCAGTTTGCTGCTGGACAGAGCTTTCTTGCTGAATGTGAGCTGAGTAGTGGACCAGAAAATTAAAAAAAAAAAAAAAAGTGGTTAAAGAAGGTGAGGGGAACTGCAGTCTGGTGACAGTGCTTCATATTGTTTCTCATTGTGAGTGACAGTCATTCATTCATCCACTGTTCATGTAACAATTACCTGTTAGTGCAGCTTTAAACAATACATGAAGGGATTTTGCTGTTTTAGTTGTACACAGTAGAGGTAAGATCGGCCCTAAAAAATCCAGCCCGACCCGACCCAGGCCCGCGGGTATTAAAGCCCGACCCGGCCCGAGCCCGATCAATTAACTTGATTTGCAGGCCGGAGCCCGAAACAAACCCGAAATTTTATATCGCAAGTTTTCTTAATGTTAAAATAATCTACATATTTTTATGATCATTATAAATGCATTTACACAATGAAATAACGCTGGAAAAGTTTGTTAAAGATATTTCTGTGTGTGATATTGTGCTCACATGGACGCGCCTCTCTGACAAGGAGAGGAACAGCAGCAGGAGCAGGTCTCTGGGCTTCATTGTAGATCACAAGGAAGGGCATCTGAGATACACGGGGTAAAGCCTCCAGAGCGCAGCAGGTTCACTATAGTCTTCGTTACCAAAGGCGGAAACAAACAGACTTTAAAAATCCTCCGCTGGAGACTGCGCGCACGGATGAATCCATTCATACATGTTTCTGGACCAGCTGCTGTTTGCAGAAGTCAGACCTGCTGAGGTAGGTGGTCCAGGGCGGTCATCTCGGTGTAAAGTGCGTATTGTGCGGGAGTTCAGTCTCGGGTCTCGTCCTCTTGAACATCTGGCATTGAGCGCTGCGTAAAGCGCGCGCGTGTCCCGAGCCGTGTATTTGGTTATTACAGACTTCAAATAAATATATATTTATTAAAAAAATTAGCGAGAGAGAAGCCCGGCCCGACCCGACCCAAAGTTAATAATCGACATTTTGGGCCCGGGCTTAAGATCTTACCTCTAGTACACGGTCCTGCATAGCTCAGTAGGTATTCTTCAGGGTTAGAAGGCATATTCCCCCCAAGCTACCTATGCTAAAACTGCATGTTACTATAAGGTACATTTGATACTGTACTGTATTGCTTCATCATAAATTAAATTTATTGAGTTAGATTTTGTTGCATTTTGTTTCATTCAAGGAACTAAACTGAACTTCATGACCTAACACACCCTGTTCTCTGCCCTTCGCTATACAGTACCTCATCCTCAGCATGCTAATTTTGGTACACGAATGTTACACAGCTAAAAACAGTTATTGTGCACAATGCTGAAACAGACACTTTGTGGAATCTAGTGCACAGTAGAACTAACGTCACTGCTATCGAGGAGCTGAGGGCAGCAATAGTTGCTTCAGGACATTTTTTTTTGGAACTGTTATCTAGATCATCTGATCTAGGTAATGATCTACAACAAGGACACGATCCCTCACTGGCTTCCCACCTATTGACACTGTATCTCTGCAGTGGTGGACAGATGCACTTTTTCTTACACCATCTAAGTGCCTCAGCCAGCATGCTAACCTAACTTTAGTAACTGTACTTACCTGTAAGCTCAGTCTGGACAGGTACAAATAGGAATGCTAAACTATTAGACATTATTAACGGTAAATCAACAGGTACGCATTTGGACCCACTGTATCTTTATTGTATGTATATGGAATGTTAAAAATGTGTATAACACTACAAATATATGCTTCTTCAGGAAACATCCAGGCAGCACACATGTACATGTATGTTGTTACAGTGAGAAACCACTCCTTCATTTTCTTCAGGAGGAATCATAGAGATATTCATACTAATTATTCTTATTCTTTAAAGGTACCACTGCTTGTATTAACAGCCACATTAGTACCAAATGTAGAAGTAAACGTGTTCATAATATAGACTTTATCAAACTACAGTTGTGTGCGAAAGTCAGGGCATATTTTATATATTAAAAATTAATATTCATATTTATATTTATATTTATAGTCTCTCTGGTATATGGGAAAAAAGACAATATTATCAGGAAACATTAATGCATAGTTACATTTTATTTTATAAATCCAACAAAATTACCCCCCCCCCCCCCACACACACACTTTTTTTGGCATGTGCAAAAGTCAGGGCACCCTGAGAGTTTCAAAGTGTCAGATTCTTTTTACAAGCTTTGACCTTTACCAGCTCATTAGTCCTGAAGCATGTGCAAACAATTGTCATTAGGGAGCGCCAGCTGGTGCCAATTTCAGGGTTTCTTAAATACGGCGACTCCACAAACCTTGTGCAAACACTCAGCAACCATGGGTTCCTCTAAGAAGCTGTGTAAGACAGGAAAAATGCAAGTTATTGATGCCCACATGCCATGGAGGGTTACAAGGAGATAGCAAAGCGTTTTCAGCCTGCGGTTTCCACAGTGCGAGGTATAATTAAGAGATTGCAGGTAAGGGGAAATGTGGAAGTCAAGATGAGATCTGGAAGACCAAGGAAACTCTCAGAGAGAACAGCTCGTAGGCTGGTCAGAAAGGTAAATCAAAACTCACATTTGACTTCAAAAGACCTGCAGGAAGATTTAGCAGACTCAGGAGTGGTGGTGCACCCTTCCACTGTGCGGCGATACTTGCACAAACAAGACCTTCATGGAAGAGTCTGCAGAAGAAAACCTTACCTGCGTCCTCATCACAAAATACAACGTCAAAAATATGCAACAGAACATCTAGAGAAGCCTGATGACTTTTGGAAAAAAAAGTGCTGTGGACCAATGAAGTTAAAATAGAACTCTTTGGCCACAATAAGTAAAGGTATGTTTGGAGAAAAAAAGGAGTGGCATTTCATGAAAAGAACACCTTGCCAACTGTTAAATATGCGGGTGGATCCATCATGCTTTGTGGTTGTGTTGCAGCCAGTGGGACAGGAAGCATTGCTCGGGTGGAGGGAAGAATGGATTCCATTAAATACCAGCAAATTCTGGAGGCAAATATCACAGCGTCTGTAAAAAAGCTGAAGCTGAAAAGAGGATGGCTTCTAGAACAGGATAATGATCCTAAACATACCTCAAAATCCACCATGGACTACCTCAAGAAATGCAAGCTGAAGGTTTTGGAATGGCCTTCACAGTCTCCAGACTTAAACATCATTGAAAATCTGTGGGTAAATCTTAAAAGAGCTGTGCATGCAAGACGATCAAAGAATATTGAAGAACTGGAAGCCTGTTGCAAGGAAGAATGGGGGAAAATCCCAAATAATAGAATCCAGAGACTTGTAGTTGGCTATAAAAAGCATTTACAAGCTGTGATATCTACCAGAGGGGGTCTTACTAAGTATTGAAGGTACTGACACTGTAGGGTGTCCTGACTTTTGCACATGCCAAAATGATGTTTTTTATTTTTGTAATTTTGTTCAATTTATAAAATAAAATGTAAATATGCATTAATGTTTCTTGATAATATTGACTTTTTCCCATATCCAGAGAGACTATAAATATGAATATTTTTTTTTAATATTATGCTGTTTTTAAAGGGGTGCCCTGACTTTCACACACAACTGTACTATATCAATGTAATATAGTGTATACTATTGATAAGAGATGGAGGGGCATAGGGCCTGCATAATCGCATACAGCCACTTCTGGCGCAATCTGTCAAAACAAAAATCAAATAAAAAATTTCCTAAACTAAAGACGGTCGTTGCGTTTGGAAATACAGAGCCGTACGTCTCAACGGGGATACTACATCCGTATATTGCTCCCTCTCTGACACCCTCTCACAATATGCGGACCTGAAGAACTTGTTGTTCTGTAAAAAAAAAAAAAAAGCATAATCTAATACCACTGATGGGAGGAGAATGACAAAAAGAAAAAGTTTTTACAGTTAATTTCTTTCGAAACATTATCTTTAAGAGACTAGTGCGCTAGTAGACATTCGGCATTTACGATAGTTCGAGGAAGTCACTGAAGGCAGCATGGGTGCATCTGAATCACATTTGATGTTGACAGTGAGCGGCATGACATCGTAAGCTACAAGTGGATCATTTATCGCTGATTTTTAATGTCTGTGTAACAGTTATGAAATGAGAAGTACTGGCTGCGTTGCTTTCGGTATCGGCGAAGTGTTTTAAACATGAGGAGCCCGCTTACGCTATTTGACTAACGTTGAGCTAATCGCAGTTAAACACTGACTGCTGTCACCCTCCTGGTGGTGGATTAGACTGTTTGAACATCTGACGACAGCGCTGGATACTTTAAAAGGTAATGTCAGTAACATGTTTTATTTTTCCTGTGCTCCCTTTAACGGTAAGTCCTCAGCAAAACAAGTGTTATTGTTTTTCAAAGAATGTTTTTGCTGTATTAATATGGAGCTCGACTGTTTACCCATGGTATCGGTTGTGTTAGGCCTCAAGTCATGCCTCGGTCCACAGTTGGGCTGTGAATCCGCCAAAACGTTACTTAACCCGTCGGTAACGTTACATCGAGCCAGTCGCTCGTAGGCGAAGTAGCGTTACAGTGGGTTTTAACGTTACGTCTTGTGTGAAAAGTGAGAAACATTAGGATGTAGTTACAACACATTATTTGGCTTGTAATACCATTTGTAAAAACAATATCCACTGGATAAGCTTTGTCCATCGTTCTTCAGTTTACATTTGGCGCTAGGTTAACACTGTTAGCCTGTTGATTAACACTTGGCGTTGCGGTGTTTACAAACGTGACGCCAGCTTGCTGTGTAACTTAGCTGTCTGTGCTGTGCTATCCACCTACATTTAAACTTACATTTCACCTGAACAGCATTAGTTATGTTTAAACTAAGTTATTGAGCTTTTGGTGTGCTGTGAATTTAGGTTACAGGAAGTTATGTCAGCCTCTAACGTAAAGGCAGGCTATTCACTGTAAAGCCAACTGAGTGTAAAGTGAGTGAAAGTGGAGCCAACCTCTCGTCTTCATGCCTGACAATACGGTGTTAGTTTGTAATCATATCACAACCACACCTATCAGCCAGGCTCACGTGTTATCCGGGTTCGTGTCCCTAGCATCCTGACAGATGGAGTGTCGCCACACCTCCACCTCCATCCAGCTCTCCTCTCCCTCACAGTACTCTTCAATGTGTCTCTTCCTCCAGGTCTGGGTTACAGACATGCACACACCACCTCGACAGGATTATGTATCTATAAGCTTTGCCGGTCAAAGAAGTGGAAGTTACAATAACAGTAAGCAGTGGAGGAGGCAGTCATGCTGGAGGGTAAGTGAGTTGCATCTATGAGCAGCACTTGAAGGAATTTCCCTCTCTCCTCTTTACAGTGTTCTGGTTTCCCACCCAATGCTGGCTTTAGTGGCTGATACTTGCTAACATATCTGGAAAAATATATTGCAGATCTGAAGAATGCATGATCTTCTCCTTTTCTGACCCATGTTTGGTGTTTTGCCTGTGATGTAATATTCATATTAACTCTGAGGGCTGGGTTATTTTAGAAAAGAAATGCCATACAATAGCTCTTCAAGCATCGTTAGTGAGAGTCCCAAGTTCATGTTTGTCATTCAGTCTTCTGAACAAACAGGTGAAATGAGATTTTTCATGAGACATGAGGTATAAACAGTATGAGGTATGTGCAGGTAGTGCAAGTAATTTCCATGAAACCATAAAAATATGTGCAATACTATATGTAAACAAGTGACATGTGCAACATATTTGAGATATTACAGTTATTCTTTGAACAAATGCTGTAGAGAGGCGGGAGAGCAAAGCTGTAAGTAACTGTTAATTACCTCTTGTTCATTTTGGTCAGCCTTTATTGGCCAGTCGTTGCTTTTTTTGTACACCTGCAGCAACACAGCAGCGTTGTGCTTGTCGTTGATTCCCACATCTCAGTACAAATGTGCAGTCGAACATTCCTTGCTGCTAAAGTAGGTCTTTAGGAAGTTGTGCGGATATAAATCCAGATCTTTGACAATGCGCAAGCTGTTAAAACCTACATACTTTACTAATGTTGCATACAATTTCTATACCTTCACTGTCAAAAGATATTAAGACATTATTTAAAAAATGTACAGTATACAAATCTAGAAATGTATTCTGTTTGTCAAAGCAGGTCAGAGGGGTCTTCTCACAATTTCTCGGTGTACTTGTACCAATTTAAAATAGTGCATTCAGCAACTTATTTTGCATATTGTATACTCTGTATACCATATGATTATGTACTTGTTGCACTAATTTAACAGCCACGTTAAGAGGACTGACAGTGCTGTAACAGAATATGTGTATGCAGGGCCACTGCTCAGAGTTTTTGGGTTATGTGCGAATGTGGAGTTAAAGCTACTATGGCATCACAACAGTGTGACTCTTCTGGTATCCAAATCAGACTGTAATTGAAAAAAAATTGATTAGTACAACCCTAGTAATAACCCAGTCCCAGTATACTGTGGTTTAAGGCGGTAGGGTCTGTTATTAGAAACTGCACCTCACATGATCAGTACACCACAACAGCTTTGAATTTATTGTTCTGCAGTTGTCCTCTGCTTTGTGGCAGTGCTACACTTGAGTGATGAGACCTGACAGTTGTGTGTGTGGTCCAGAAAATTCTGCATGATTGAAACCATAGAAATTCTCCCAGAACTGCATAAAGTTGGCATTATTCTCCATCTCTTGATCCTCTCTTCTGTGTGCCTGCAGAAATGGAAGCAGCTTTCCAGGCTGCAGCGGAGCCTCATCCTCTTCATCCTTGTCCTACTATTTATTTGTGGAATTGCCACCTATCCTACTGTTACTGAACACCTCAGCGGTAAGGCTCTGACACATTACACATCTCCAGTGATACCCCATCAGTCTGAGCAATGTCATGCTGTCAGAAGCTCCTGTGAGCTGGACTTGTTGAATGCCAACAGAGTGTTTTCGTCAACACGTCAGAATATTAATCATTCATCAGTTTGACAGGGGCTCCTGTGGGCTACTAACCCATGAGCTTCAGTAATCATTAGGATAGCCTGCCACCCTTGAGCTATATTACTGCACTACTGTAATACTTTCATACTAATCTGTTTTTGTGTGTGTGTGTGTGTGTGTGTGTGTGTATGTGTTGAGGCCTTACAGAAGGAGAGCAACATACAGAGAGTAACAGCGTCCTGAGGCCCGTTGTCCCACATGTGCTGCCTGAGCCTCTCAAACAGGTTCGACCACCACTGCCAGAACCAACCTCCAAGGTTTCTATAGCTCTGCTTCTGTTCTTTGAAGGGTAGCACAGCCATCCTAAAGAAATTGAAGTACTTACATTTTTGGAAAGTGTGCACATTTTTACTTTGCTGATAATTGTTTTTACATTGAATGTCAATGTTAATTGATGGTGATATTCTGCATCCTATCAGGTGACTGTAGTGTCACTAAAATGTACAAAATTTTAGGTGATTATCAAAGTGAGAACACTGTTTTGTAGATGTAGAGTTGGTGCTCAGATGTGTGTGTGCAGAATTGGACTTGGGCCACAGGATAAGAAAGTACATCGCTGACTTCTTCCCTTTTGGCATCAGAAAGTTGGGTATCAACACTGGACCATGGAAAGGAAGTGTTTATCTTTCTGAGCTGACTTCCTCTGCATTGAAGAATACCCACTCTGGTATTTCTCATAGCCTGATGTCTAATTCCTCAGGTTCTTTTTCATGACGTGACAGCTTAATAGCTATAGCAGCTTGCTAAATTTCAAATCAAAGTATAATCATTTTACATTCAATATTTCCCCAGCTCTCTACAGCCTAGGCTAAGATAATGACTGCCTCACACAAACATCAAAACCATTAAGATCTAAAGCCACCTTCTTACAACTGTAGATTATTTTAGTCTCAGATAGAGTTAAAGTTGAAGTACGTGACTTGAATTGCACCTGCTAGTTATTTTAAGCCTAACCTCAACTATAAATGGATTGCTAACAATAGGAAGATGCAGTGCAGACTGGTCCGAGCAAGATTTTTGATCTAAAATTGTGCCTGTTCCACTTTGGAAGTAACACATCTACAGTGAGCTGAAACTCTCAGTATTGTCAGTATCTGGAAGTAGTGGACACCTACAATATGGTCATATATGCAAAGCCAGTTCATCCACTTTTAAAAAAGCATATTATCTCAATGCTTTTAGTATTTAGTGTATCTCTCCATACAGACAGTGTCAAGTGTTCTCCCTCTTGTGAGGCTTAATCTGCAGTTCCCCCATTTGAAAGGATAGCTTGCCTCAGGAGGTAGGACTGGATTTCACTCAAAGACCAAGATTCAGCTTTCTATCTTTTTCTTTCTTTTATTTTGAAAGTTGCCCCAGTCAGTGCAGGTGAAAAACCTTAAATACAAACAAACAACACCTTAAAAGAATGTCACCTAAATACCACAATTAAATATAAAGCAAACACAAATAATTTTTAACTACTAGAAATTAATCATGGAGATAAACAGAAATACTCAATTTTTGACCTACTTGAAATAAATCTAGAACATAAGTAGAGAATACCACCATTTAAAGCACCCAAAATAACTACATTTTAGCTTTGACACTTTAAAAATACACATTTTTAACTGTATTTTTAACTCACATGATTTTAAATATGGCACATTACTCTTCCCATGCATCACACTTTAACCTGGATTTAAAATACATTAAAACTCCAGTGAAGCCTACAGGAAGGCATGAATGAATCAAAGCTCACCGGCTTCTTCTTCTTCATTTGAAACAAGCTTTTATCTGCAGATTAGAAATGTGTGAATGTTTTCATGTAATATGGATAAATCTGCTTTTCCTTCCTAATAGCTTAGTTACATGAAGTAGAGATTTGAATGATTAACGTGTCTTGTTTATGTTTCTATTTGCCACAGAAGAAATTATCCAATAGGAGAGGACCACCATTCCTTCAGAATCGTCTCCAGAAGAAAGGAAATGCATCAGATACAGTGGTTGAAGACAAGGCAGCTGACACCAAAAAAGAAGGCGAGGACAATGGAGTCATCAGGTGAGACTTGGAGTGTGTGCACAATTAAAGCTAGTATTGTTTATATATGTATTTGTGTTATTTATCTATTAATTCTGTGGTTATGTTCAGCTGGCGTGGGGCGGTGATCGACACTGACCAGGCCACAGAAGGCACCAAGGATGAGCAAAACAGTGAGGATTCACCTGTTGACCAAAAAGGAAAGCCATCAAAAGAGTCAGGTGTCTGCTGTTTTATTTACTACTTCCTGTGCTGATTTTGAATTAGTAGTTTTCATGAACACATAGCAAAATCAAAACAGTTTTAAGAGGCTTGACTGTTTGAGTGTGACAGTGTGGAACTTAAATAACTGGAACAGTTAAATCACTTACTTTTTAATCAGACGACTTGGATGGGATAATAAACGGCCATCTTGTGTGTGTTGTGTGTTAAAGAAGCTAACTGGCCTGAGGCGGTGCGGGAATCTTTCAGACATGCTTGGAAGGGTTATAAAGACTTTGCTTGGGGCCACGATGAGCTCAGGCCCCTCTCCAAGTCCTACAGCGAGTGGTTTGGCCTGGGTTTGACTCTTATTGATGCTCTGGATACCATGTGGATCCTGGGACTTAAAGAAGGTAGACTCACCTTTGTGCTTTCCATCACGTCAAAAGAAACACATCTTTTTGAGCCAGACAGCTGCAGTCAGAGCCAGTGTCACCGTGTTAAAGTATCCAATCACCCCCAAAACCTTCTCATACGGCTCCTGCAACATAAACTACTTCTCCACCATTGATCAGTATGTTTAGAGCTTAATAGAGCTTAATACATCACTTGTGGCACAAACTCTTGTCCTCATACGTCCAAAGTTCAGTCAGAAGTAACATATCTAGTTATTTATTGCTGAAATTAAGATAGTGGCAACAGTGAAAACGAGAGCTGAAACATTTCATCATAATATTTCATATGTAGTTTTCTCATTAGAATATTAGCAACAGTACTTTTTTTATGGCAGTAGGATTTTTATGGCATTTACTCTTTTTTTTATAATCTGTACAAATGTACACCAGTGAAATTTCAAAAATCATTTCAGATTGTATTAGTTTGTTTACATACTCATCTGTGTTTATTCTCAAAATTCTCTAATGTGTTGTTACAGAATTTGAAGAAGCGAAGGCGTGGGTGGCCACAGAGCTCACCTTCAACAAGAATGTAGATGTCAACCTGTTTGAAAGTACTATCCGCATCCTGGGAGGCCTGCTGAGTACCTACTCTCTGACTGGAGACTCCCTTTTCCTCGACAAAGCTGTGAGTCCACAAACGTGCACTCATTTTAAAATCTTGATGTCCATATAAAAAGAAATGGTGCAAGCACATTTAAAGCTTGCTTATGAATACAGATAGCAACACTTTCTCCATATTGTTCAACTGACAGTGATTGTGCAGACAGAGCTGCACCTTACAAGTGCTTGCTCACTTAAGCCCTTGATTTGAACATCCCTGTCATTTCAGACTCCTTACCACTGACCTGAAGGTAACCATTAACCCCAGACTGCCAAAGAGAAACAAATAGTGAACATTCAGATCAAAGCTGTGAGACACAAGAGACACAAAACTTTAACTTGAGTGAGGAGCAGCTTTTTTAAACTCTACACAGACATAAACATAAAATTGAAACATGCTTTAAACCACAAATCAAAGCTCTCGGCTGTTTGTGGTTTTCATGCCTTTCATTTGTAAATGCCTGCATGTAATCTGCAGTCTTCCTTTGCAGAAAGACATCGGCTCTAGACTGATGCCAGCCTTCAACACCCCATCCAAGATCCCATACTCTGATGTGAACATAGGGAAAGGCACAGCCCACCCCCCTCGCTGGACCTCAGACAGCACTGTGGCAGAGGTTACTAGCATCCAGCTGGAGTTCAGAGAGCTCTCCCGCCTCACCCAGGAACCACAGTACCAGGTGACTGACCAAGAGATACAAACTCTCTGATCCAGGGTCTGCCCAGAGACTTTTACGACTGACACTTAGGCTCAGCTTTCCATTTGTAATATTGCTAAATTAACTTGATGCCATGTTTCTCCTAACATTACATGATGACACTTCTATAGGGCCCCATGAAGTCTGAATTTTTCCAGAGATCTTTTTATTACTTAACAGTGTCTAAGCATGTGGTGGATGAATACAATTTCGACAATTCAGTGGAATAATATTCAAAAATTATTTAACATGGATATCAGTAAAATTGATGCGGCACAGCATTGTTGTGCTTGACCAGAAATGGATGTAGCTTTTTTTATTTTTTCCAAACGAATATCTGACTCTGCATATGGTCAACAAACTCTTGGATCTGCTGATGAGGTTGAACTTCTGAGAGTTTGCTGAAATGATGAGATCTTGCTAGCATGCTGCTTCTCACCCTCACCTCTTCAACATGACTGTGTGTGTGTGTGTGTGTGTGTGTGTGTGTGTGTGTGTGTGTGTGTTTTTTTGAGTGTCTCACTCCAAAACATAGCAGTTTTTTTTTCCTGTTCATTCAGCTTAGGTGCTGTGAAAAAAAACACTTATAATGGTAGGGAAGACCCAGATTTTTCTAAATTGCATCCATGTTTTGGCAATTCCCACAATATTCCCCATTTTACATTTGGTTAAGTTTTTGTTATCAAATTCTGGGATTCCATCTGTGTTTTCTGTATTGTGGAAATCATAGGGCCCCACTTCTAAACAGCACTGACAGATACCACTTCCTGTCTGCAGGTGCTGTTTCAAAACTGGTATTGCAGTATAAACTGGAACTGGCAGTTCCTGAAGATTGTTATCACTCAAGTAACTCAAGTACATAATTATTTCAGTCCGACATGAAGCTGAAAGCACTGAGGTTGATGAATTACAGCTGAAGCTGATAAAGTACAAAATGAGTAAATGAATAAATGAGCCAAGTGTAGCTGAACCTAACAAGATTAGGACAGTTTTTTAGGGGATGCTTTCAATGTAACAAACAATATACTCTTATCCTGGGGCCATGATCGGGCTAGAGTTTTTTTTCTTTGTTTTTGTCCCCTTTGTTGTAAGGATCTAGGAGTCGTTAAATTGTCTTATCATTGCCTTATCCATCCAGTAGTGTTGTGTGATGTCCTGGTGTGTCATGAGCTTTACAGCCTCACTGGATTCCTCATGTGACTATAGACTGTCCAAAATTGGAGTTCTTCTTGTGTGGACAGGGTGCCTTAGCCTTTTCCAGTTTGATCTTGTATGCATTGATTCATATTGGGTTTGATATCAGCTGCTGCTTTCATTGCCTTGCAGCAGCCATTGTTATCTCTCCCATCGGACTGTGGATAGCTGTCATCTACAGGCTAATAATTTCGTGGGTCACAAGAGATGGGCCACATTCGAACCCAAGAAGTCTTGTTAACATGGTACGTGCCTTAGTCCACAGAGCTGCAAGGATTACCCTGAAAATCAAGTGTTGAGAAGACAAAAAAAAACACACTGATTGTTGGCATGAGAATGTACTGGACATGGTAAATGCCCAGCCAGCTATAGTCTTGGTCACTGGAACAGTCCAAACCCAGTCACCTCCATCTTTAATCTGGTTGCAGCAGTACCCACAACCCAGTCATGTTCAGTCATTTACGTTTGGTAGCAGGAACAAAACACATGAACCTTGGGGTTTGGTTGTGGTACGATTACTGTGTAAGCGGATGCACCAGATGGTTTGCCGGGAAGTCCTCAGTGGAAACTATTTGGAAAAGGGCAGGCACTTTCAGAAAATACTTTGCAGATGATTGGATCAACCGTCTGTTTATCACGGTCTATCACAGGCTAACTTCAGATCAACAAACCATATGATGAAGTAGGAGAGTATAACTCTTGCTGAAGCCATTCGGGAGAAATGCGGAAACATCTTTTCCATCGAGAAAAGCCTTCAGTGCTGTTCTGTTCCCATAGCTGTAGCAGTAATTCCTTTGTAGAACACTGGTTGGTCCTCGTGCCTGTGCTTTAGCCACAAGCACATAATTTGAAACCTGGTAAGATGGATTCTCCTGTTGTGCGACCTACTGTGATTTCATGATCTTACAAATCCAGCTGTGATTGCGACTGTTTATAGAATTCAGTGATAGTCACAATATGATTGCATAATCATAATATTTAATTATTCTGAAAAGAAACAGTAATATGATCCTAAGTAGTTTTAGTGTTTATCATTTATTATGGTTGGTAAATGGAGAGCACCCCTGTAGTTCCAGACTAAAGGCTACCAACATTTTCAAAATATTTCAAGTTGAAAATTGCAGTGATTGATAAAATGGACACTGATCCTTCTCACTGCATTACACATCCAGTCTTTCTTTTCAGTTTCTAGTGTGGACCTTCACCATGAGGGCACAACATGCACAGGGGCCCCCCCCGCGAATTACACTCCTTTCCATGTTGGCACATTAACTAATCAGTGGGATTTGTTTGTGAAACAATAAGGATATGATCCCTCATTGACTTTCCATTGACAAACACTAACTTTATTCTTTTTTTTCTTTTTTCTTTGTATTGGAGCGTGTAACTGGCTTGGAGGTGTTTCTCCCGGGATTTGTTTTTGCCCACAGAAGCCATTCCTCTGAATCGGCTTGTTCCTTATTCAGAAATATTGGAAGGATTGGACAAAATTGCAAAGCTCATGTAAATAATATATTTTCGCAACTGCAAGATTTAGCATAGATCTGCAGGGCCTGAGGGTGTATCATACATTTTCAGTGGAATGCTTTTGGACCCCCGGTCGTGAGTACAAACTGGGCTGATCTCCAAAAGGTGTAAAGTTAAAGATGAAACATTCATTTCAATATTTTAAGCAAGATGAATGCATTATTTTTGTTTTGTACAATTTTAAGAGTGAGTTAAAGGAAAGGAGCACTAAACAGAAGTTTGGGCACGCCAAGAGATTTGATCTGTTAAGTATCTCTTACCAAGGTCTCTGACCTTAATCAGCTTGGTAGGGCTATGGATTGTTCACAGTCATCATTAGGAAAGGCCCGGTGATGCAAATTTCAAAGCTTTATAAATACTCTGACTCCTTAAACCTTCCAATAATCAGCAGCCATTGGCTCCTTAAAGCACTCTGAAATTGAAAATAATTCATGCCCACAAAGCAGTAGTGCTCTGAAAGGCCAAGAAAACTGTTTATTGGATTGTTAGAAAGCCCCCACCCGTCATTTGACTATAAAAGAGCTTCATGAAGATTCAGGACTGGTGGTGGACTGTTGTACTGTACAGTGACACCTGCACAAATATACCTTCATGAAAGAGTCATCAGAAGAAAACCTTTCCTGCATCCTCACCACAAAATTCTTCATCAAACGTTGGCAAAGGAGCATCAGAACAACCCTGACTCATGTTGGAAACAAGTCCTGTGGACCGATGAGGTTAAAATAAAACTCTTTGGCCTCAATGAGCAAACTTATGTTTGGAGGAAACAGCATGCAGAATTTCATGAATGAACACTTTACCACCTAGCAAGCATGGGGATGGATCAATCATGTTTTTGACTTTGATGCAGCCAGTAGCATGCTGAACTTTTCACTGGTAGAGGGCAGAATGGATTCTTTTGAAAACAAAATGGGTGAAAATCTCCCAAACAAGATCTGAAAGACTGTTAGCTCGCTACAAAAAGCCTTTACAAGCTGTGATACTTGTCAAAGTAGGTATTACTAAATACTAATCATGCAGCATGCCCATACTTTTGCTTCAGGCCCTTTTCCCTTTTTGTTATTTTAAATAGCATATAAGTAGTAGTTAAAATAATAATAATAATAATGATAATAATAATAACTAGTACTACTACTACTACTGATAATAATAGTAACAAACAAAATTAAAAAGAAAAAGAACAAAATGTGCACTGAAACACAGCAAAATGTTAAATACTTGTTCTTAACAATATTATTTTTTAATTTGTAGACGTATGTTGCAGAAACATTATTTATTAAATCTATTGGCAGGGTAGTGGTGGTTCAACATTAAAATTTGTTTACTTTTAATCTCAATTTTACTTTTTTTTTAACCTGGAATCCGTAAATAACTGTAATAAAGATCCCCACAGCTTAATTCATCTGACCTCTGACCTTTTTGTTCCAGGCTGCAGTGGCGGAGGTTATGAAACAGGTTCACAAACTCGATGGTAAGTTGGATGGTCTCGTGCCCATGTTCATCAACACAAACAGTGGACAGTTCACCCATCAAGGCATCTACACACTGGGAGCCAGAGCAGACAGCTACTATGAATACCTGCTGAAGCAGTGGATCCAGGGGGGCAAGAAGGAGGACCAGTAAGTTGCACTTAATATACCCAGTATTCACTTGCATGTGAATCAAAGTGAAATTAATAAATATTAAAATTAAAAAGACATTTCATACAATAAAGCACCATACCTGTGCTTTTGAACAGTTAGCCCAGTAAGTCCTCTGCATACAACATTTTCCAGTTCATGCAAGTGAAGCCATCATTTTTAAATGCCCTTTTCCTTCCTTCCAGGGGCCGTTGGTTTCAGTTTATTTCAGTTTTACAGCTATCAATAACTTGCTCAGTATGGCATCATCATCATCATCTTCATAATGAAGCACACGTCGACACTGTTGTCCCTGAAACTTACTTCAGAGTTTTAAATTGAGTTGCACTGATATGGAATGTCACCGCTGATAATGGCAACTAATGATTATGTCAGTGTTGATCTGAAAGGCTGGTACAATTTGAACACGATGTCAGTCTAACAAATGCAAAAATGTCCAGAGAGGACACTTTAGATTGACGACTTTATTTTTCTAATACAATACCAGTGTTTAGAGCCTTCGCTGCCCCTATAATAGAGAATACAATGCAAACTTGTTTGTAATTACCTTCCTTTATTTTATATGTAGATTAATGTCATACCTCACTGACATCTCCTATTGACAAGCATGTGTTGGCCACAAAAACCATTAGAATAGTTCTTAACTTTACCTAAAGGCCTTTGACTCCACTGTCAAAAAGGGTGCTGTGGGCATCTTTCAGCCTCTCATCTGTCCTCTTCATTCTGCTGCTGATGCTGTTTGACAGATGGTAGAGACAAGGGGCTGGTTTAACTTCATGTGCAAGATCTTTAATCTACTTGTCAGTAGCAGTCATGTTCACTCATACATTTGGTTACAGGAACAAAAGGCACAAACTTTTTGGTTTGGTTTTGGTGTGATTACTGCATAACCTGACACACCAGATGGTTTGTTACACAGAACCATCTGGGAAGTCGTCTGTGTAAACTGTTGGGAAAAGGGCAGGCAGAAAAAATGCTTGGCAGGTGATTGAACGGACCATCTGTCTATTGCGTTGTGTCAACCAATCAGATCAAGGAATCATATGTTGTAATAGTACTCTTGCTGAAGCTAGTTGAGACAAGAACTAAACATCTTTTCCATGGAGAGAAGCCCTCACTGCTTTTATTTACTTGTTTTGGTGGAACATTTGCACAAAGCGAGGCGAGCCATGGCTTTAAAATATCTAAATCCTCACAAAAGTAAAGGTAACAGCTGCCAGCTTGTTGATATTTGGACCACTATTGACCTGGTCAGGATTAGGGCAATTTGCCATTTTCATTATAGATTAGCATGTAGGTTGCCAGCTCTGAGGTCATTATTGTTTCCCATAGCAACGGGGATTTTGAAACTGTAACAGGCAGATAGTTGGAATGGTCACAGCCTGCATCCAATGAGTAAGACTAGTTTTAGTTACACATCACTACCTAAACAAACCATTTCTCTACTTTGAACTGTTTGAGATGTGGGCTGTCATTGGATGATTAGAGCTGTAAGACCACTGGAAAAGGAATGAGTGATGTAGACCAGTGGGTTTGTTGTGGGAAGTGAGCCTCTCCTGGTACCAACACAATAGTACGTACTGTAAGGGGTAGTTCAGTTCAGCAACTGTAACGTGGCTACATAACCATAATAGTGAATGAAAGGTTAGTATTGGGTTCACTGTTCCAAATGTGATGTAAAAAGTTTCAGTTCATGCAATCTTACTGCAGTGTTCTCCTGCATTCTTCTCAGCAGAATTGTATGAAAATCTTACCACATATAAATACTAACAGTGGAAACACTGAGCTCGCTGCTAGATAACTTTAGTGACAGTGGACAGTGAGAGTCAGTCAGGCTTTGTTGTTTCTGTGGTGGTCTTTGATTTTACTTGCATCTAATTGAAACACCCATACTATATTAGTGTCTGGACATCTATGAGAAAAATCATAAAAATAACTGGTGATTTGAAGCTATTTTCAGTTACATTAAATAGTTTGCACAGTACATTATTTGTATTCCTACGTGCTATACGCAGATATGGAAGACACAAGGTTCCTACAACTTAGGATACTATGTGTCGGTTACAAGCATTAAAAAAATGTAACAGTACAATTTTAGAAATCTTCCTGAACATTATGATTAAAATCTGCACAGGCCTAAAAATTTTGTTAGTGTACAAACACTTTAAGGGATATTCCACAGCAATCCTCACGTTTGAGATGCTGAATGCATCTCAAACTAGACATCACATATATTGATTTAAAATTGACCAGTATTGACCCAATATTAGAACATTGTAGAGAAGTGTTTATGTCATTCTGTCAGCTTTAGCAACGTTCAGTTACTTTGGCTTTGTGAGTGGAACTGATGAAAGATAAATAAACTGGGACAACAATCCCCTCCAAGCACTCACGACCGCTCCAGGGCACAGGCTTAGTTTAAGCAGCTTTGAATGTCTGAATTATTTGTTGGAAGTGTGTTTTTGTGTCACTTCAGGGTTTTGGCCTACATTAGTTGACATCTATGTTGGATTCAAAGGAGAGTGTATTTATATGTGTCCAGGCTTCAGGCACTGAATTAATCATCAGAAATCATCTGCTACATGTCTGCTCAACAATAACTTTATACTCTCTATCTGTATATAACAGAGGAAACTGTCATCCGTATTGATGACATGCAAGAGTTACATTTCTTCATTCTGCCAGCTGTACTCCCTGTGGACTGTGTCATTGTGTGTTTGGTGTCCCCATTCACTGTACAACATGCAATGTTCCTAAAATGTCATTCACTGTGCGTGCGTGTGTGCATGCGTGCGTGCGTGCACGTGTGTGTGTGTGTGTGTGTGTGTGTGTGTTTAGGCTCTTGGAGGACTATCTGCAGGCAATAGAGGGTGTAAAGAGGAACCTGTTACAGAAGTCTTCACCTAATGGCCTCACCTTTGTTGGAGAGCTCTCACATGGACAGTTCAGCCCTAAAATGGTCAGTGATATTCAAAACCAGCTCAAGCTTCTCCCGCTGGTCTGTACTCTTTTAATCATAGTTAATCCATTATCCTTTCAAATGCATTAGAATTATTGTTCCCTCCAAGTTGGACTGAGTCTGTTCCAGTCTGGGTCAGTTGGTGTTGACAGTTGGCAGATAAAGTGTGTGTGGTGTTTAATGATTGTAACATATGTCTTAACAAAACCCTGTGGGTGGTGCCCTTAACATTAATTTATAGCCCATAAAGCCTACAAACTGCATAGAAACTGTCACGTCCATTCATTATCAAATCCATTTAAAAACAAAACAACCAGGTTCCTCAGCACATTTTCAGCACAGATTACCACACTACAATCAAACAAGTACAATAAATACCAAAGCAAATCATCCACACCAAAAATGTGCTGACAATCAAGTGCTGTTCAGTTACTAAAATCACTGAGTGGTCAACACTTAATTGCTGTTGAACAACACCAAGAAAGTCTAAATTTAGACATGTTCAGATTTAGTTCACAGTTAAGTTCACAAGTCATTGCTTTGTCAGCCCACATTGTGATTTCCCTGTGGGTTGAGTCAGAGAAAAGCTGTTATTTTATCATCCACTGACCTGAACTACAGCAAACTGTTTGATTTGATTATTAAATGTTTATAAAGAACATGCAAGAATTTGTCCCACATTAGCAGGATTTTGGCAGTAAAAAATGCAGACATTGATTGCGGAAATGTATTTTTGACAATGTAAAACTCCAGCATATTGAAGTCTCTTCAGTCAAAATGACCAGTGAAAGTAATTCCTCAGTTAGATGTGAAAACATTCAGCTCCATTTGCTGTTTCCCCCATTGCTTCTCTGATGTTTGCCCTCTCTTTTGCTCTTGTCCGGATTCAGTGAATTAAGAGTTTATTTCAACAATCCAGAGTTAGAGGTGATAGTTGGAACACTGAAAAGACGAACCAAGAAGGTTTTGGTGAATTTTATTTTGTTCTGTTGCATGTGAATAATGTGTTTTACAACAACAAAATATGGAGCAACTGTCCACTGTGAGATGAAGATAATTGATCAACTGGGACACTGCAGGTGAAACTAAATGTAACAGAATTTTCTATCAGAATGTATCTGTTAACCCAGCTGTCTGTTTACTGTGTTATATATATACATATATTTTTTTTAGGATCATCTAGTGTGCTTCCTACCGGGCACTCTGGCCCTTGGTGCTCACAACGGCCTGCCTGATGATCACATGGATCTGGCCAAACAGCTCATGGAAACCTGCTACCAGATGTACGTCCAGATGGAGACTGGCCTTAGTCCAGAGATCGTCCACTTCAACATGCATGAGGGCAGCACCAGAGACATCGAAGTAAAGGTTGGTAGAGACAGTGCTGTTAGAGTGGGAACAGAAAGTGTCCGCTCCTAATTAAGCAGCCTTGTCTTTTAAAAACTTTGACTCTTGTACCTACAAACTAATTTTGCGTCTTTCTTGATAAGGGCATTGCCGAAATGCCTGGGAAAAAATCTTCAAGTGACCCTAACGTCCCACATCATTATACAAATTTGTCTGAGGATATTGGGGAAAATGTTCTACTGTAGAAATGCAAGAAATCAGCAAATGGGACAATAAACAATCCTATAAAAGAAGAGAGAAAGAGTCTAAATTAAGCAGATGTTTACACTGAGATGGGCTCATAATTTACTGTTTGTGTCTGCTTTTTATTCTATGATAGCTTGCAGACAGACACAACCTCCTGCGACCAGAGACGGTGGAGAGTCTCTTCTACCTGTACAGGTTCACCAAGGACCAGAAGTACCGGGACTGGGGCTATGAGATTCTCCAAAACTTTAACAAGTACACTAAGGTCAGTAAAATGAAGGCTGTATTAATTATTATTATCATTATTATTATATTGTTAATCATTTGCAAATGATGCAAGCATCAGTGTCTTAGCTGGGCTTTTGTAGGACAGAGTCATATTAAAAGCAGCTCTGTTGTCTAATGCACAGCTGTCTGGGGTTCCTTACATGAAAAGATTTGGTAACATGTTGACATTAAGTCACACAGCCACAGTCTGCATACACCACATCGAAAAAGCATTAAAAGAGTAAAGAAAGGTGTCTGCATGAATGATTAGGAAATCCATGTTCTGTGTATTTGTCACCTCTTTGCTCAGTTACATTGAAGTAAAATGGTCCATCTGCAGAGCTACCTTTTCAAAGCTAACTGTGTGTGAGGATTAATTGTTCAGGGATGCCTTGCCAGTATGTTGCAAAGCACCAGCTTCCCTGTTGTAGATTAAATGAAATAAACATTATATCCTCTGGTTTGGAGTCTCTGGCTCAGGTTTCAAATTTGGCAAAACCAGTCAGGGTCATAAAAATGTGGTTATGCTTCAGGTTGCATTGAGGTATCAGTGCAGATCCAGCTCCACCCATGTAGCACCACAACACAGAACCAAAGACCAGCAGTGTCATGACAGGATCATATTTTTACTGTACTGCTTCCCTCAGTATTGTTCTGCTTGAAACTTTATTTTTCCTTTATTTTTTTTTTTAATGGCTCACAGCAGTTCTGGTCAGTATGTTATTATTTAGGCAGCCAATCATAAACTTAAATACACTAATATAAGGCTTCCTTGTCTTAATCACTCTTCGGCGGTTTAATGTACACACCTGATCCCCGAAAGAAAAATGGAAATGCAAGGGAAAAAAAGAAAAAAAATGTAAATCAGCCAATTCAGTTACTTTTAACACTCTTAACATACTAACTTAGCAGAGAATGGTAAAAGAGGCAGGGTCAGCATATTCCTCAGTCATAGTTTCAAAAAATAACTATAACCCTAAAGTTCCATTTACTAAACTTATTGATTATTAACAGCTCTCTAACTTCTGGCATCTTTCCAAATGGTTTCAAACATGCAGCCATTCAACTGATACTGAAAAAACAAATCTAGATCCTCTTTTGTCAACAATTACAGACCAGTTTGTGCTGGAGAAAATCATTTCAACCTTTCAGTTAATTGAGTTAATTCAGTTTGTGAGTGATACTAATATTATTTTTCAGTTCTCAGTCCGGTTTCAAAGCTCACCACAGCACTGTGACAGCCCTTGTGAAGTTCTTCCAAAGACCCTCTTTTAACTGCTGGTGATGACTGCTCAGTCCTCATGCTTTCAGATTTGAGTGCAGCCTTTGACATGGTTGATCACTCTGTTGTCTGATGTTGAAACCTGGGTTGGTCAGAAGGAAGTAGCTGTACAACTCTGTCTCAGTCAGAGCTCCCTTCACCCACTGCTACCACCTGAATTTAAACAGAAACTAAGAACATCTTACTACTGTGTCATTAACTCACACTTGCTGCTGTTTTATTTTGTGTTGATTTTGAAATTTTATTGATCACTTTTAAAGCGTTAAATGGCCTTATTATTACTTAAAGTTAGTTTATTCCAGTCACTTCATTTGTGGTCATTAACATCTTAACCTTTAGTAAACACTTGATAACTAAATTACCCCTTTTCTGTTCTAAAATAGAGTGAATGGATTGTGTAAATGTGGACAAATACCTGTGTGTTTCCCCATAGGTTTCCTCCGGTGGCTACACCTCCATCAATAACGTGCGTGACCCGGACTACCCGAGCCCACGAGACAAGATGGAGAGCTTCTTCCTGGGCGAGACCCTGAAATATCTCTACCTGCTCTTCTCAGATGACCCCAACCTCATCAGCCTAGACCAGTATGTCTTCAATACTGAAGCTCATCCTCTGCCTATATGGCCTTCCACTGTGTGACACACACACTCACTCTCTCTCTTACACACTCACAGGAATTCAAGTGGCAGATAAAACTGTCCATGTAAATACAACAAACATCTCAGGGTTGGTCTAATACCAAGATAATTCCTTCATCTTCTTTCTCAGTGACTGAAACATCAATCCTGAACACAGATGAACAAAGCCTCCTTTTTACAGTTTGAATCAGCTGTTTGCTCTGTGCTGATAGCCATGGAAAAATGACGAGCCTACTTCACTTTGCGGCTATGCCTTGTTTATTTATTTGACTGGGTGTTTTCATTGCATGGACCTCTGGTAGTGACAAAGTTTGTGCTGGAGAAGCAGAGGAGCAGAGGTTCCTGTCCTCATGGCCGCTCAGCATTAAAGAAACACACCCTGATTGTGACTTGAATCAAAGATGTCTTAATCACATGTTATGGGGATAAGAAGGAGTGTCAGGTTGGACTGATACAGGTGTTTGAAAGCTGATATTTTCAGTTTAAAACCAATCAAAGCTTATGTTTTGGTTACAATTGTGCACACTTACGAAAATTACAGTTTTCATGTCTTGAGTCTTATTTTTTCACCGCTTCATTCTATTCTTTTCACAATGGCAAGCATTTAACAGCATTTAACCCATTATTAAACAAAGCCTGTATCTGCCCTGGTGGTCTGACCCCAGTGCTGGGAGTGACAACATGATGGTTGCCTTCGTAGCAAAACATTCCGTGACAGCAACCACCAGCTGTTTGAATGGCCACCAGCCCCTGCCTGCTGCACCTACAACCTGACCGCTCTGCTGACATGTTTGTATATAGGTGTGACTCTTGCAGGGTTATGAGAAAAAAAAGCTAATTCCTCATCACACTGTGCAATATTGTCATTATGTGCCCTACCTAGAACTATTCTCAGATGCCCTCCCTCTTGTGCTTGAAAATGGGAAATACTGTAAAGGTGAAGCTTCCTGACAGGGCACGATTGTGCCCTCAGTCCATGTATTTGATGTCCCATGCTGCATTCATGTCATACAGGATACGTGACCTTACTCCATGAAAATCCCACTTCAAGTCAAGAAGAAAACATTACATGGAAAGTATTCACGCTGCAACATGATTAATGGATGACACTGGCCAGTCGTGCCGTAAAAGAGTCTGCTGTGACAAAAACTTCACAAAATATTTATTATAGGGTTTGGTGATATAAGGATTTTTACTGATATCCATTTGTCAGAGATTTTCTTGTCATGCTTTTTATCAGTTCTGGAAGCAACATTCAGATCCTTTGCATAAGTAAAAGTACAGAGGCATTATAACAGGTAGAGGCACTATGTATTAACAGTGAAAATCCTCACGGTTCTAAAGGAAAGACCTGCCAACTGAATGGATTTTGTACAACCTGGCAACCTTGAACTTGGTCCCAATATCCTATGATTAATGAACAGTGTCTTAGTAAATGATTGAATAAAGCCACCCGTTACCTAGAAATACTTTCCCTTAAATTACCCAAAATGCACACAAACTAAAATGTTTAACGGTTTTTGTATATTTAGGCTGTTCAGGTCAAATTTGACCTATATATGTTGAAACAGATTTTTGCGGGGCAGCTGTGGCTGTGGGGTAGATCCGGTCGTCCACTTATCAGAAGGTCGTTGGTTCAGTTCCTGGCCTCGGCAGTCTACATGTTGAAGTATCCTTGGGCAAGATACTGATTTCTCCCGATGCTGTACCATCAGTGTGTGAGTGTGTGTGAATGGATAACTCTCGTAATGAGGTGGCTTGTGTGAATGCAGACTTGTGTTGTATAAGCACTTTGAATGGTCATCAGACTAGAAAAGTGCATAGCTTTAAATCAAAAGTCAAAAAATCCAGAAATAAATCTTGTTAAATGAGACTGAACCCAAACTTGCAGCAATCAATCAGGCAACATGGGGGCAACCAGCCAACAGGAAATGACTGATTAAATGAAACGACTGGTCTGATAACGTGTTGATCATGTTGCAGTGTGTGAACGCATGGTCAGTCTGGCATGTTTGGCTGGCTTAGGACGAACTGAAAAGCAATTGTCCCTCCAACTTTTATTGTCTATTCCTGTGAGACATGAATGCAGCACTAGTCTGTAGTGGAGACTCAGATGACCTTGGTCTGATATCAGTTGTTGCCAAGCAGCAGATTTACTTATGAACTGTGAAGCTTTTTTTGTTTGTTTGTTATGAAAACAGCAACGGGTTCTTTTCATAAATGATTTTTTTGTGCTGAGCAGCTGCTTCTTTCACAGAATGTTCCAATTATTTCTTCTTGTGTCAGTTTCCTTCGTACGTTGTTGACTAGAGTACATTTGTTTTTCTTTTTTTTGTGAGAGAAAGAAATTGTGAGATTCAAATAGAAAATTAGTGTAATATATTGATTTGTAGTCTGTATTTAAAGGTATAATTGCAGCATTCTTAATATAGTGAGCTTTCGTGCATTTTCTTAGTAGTAGCAGCTTCAGAGCAGCTTGCAGCCATTCTTGTAAATATTACTTGTTTACTCCATAGCTTCAGTTGTTACTGATTTAAAAAAAATCATGAAGTTGTATTGAGACCAAACTCTTGTATATTCTGTGTATTTTCTTTCTCCCTTGGTGTTGTCTCACATGTGCCTTTAATGTTGCATCAGACAACATTGAAAAGACAACTGTAAACAGTTTGTTATTGTCCATTTCTGTCCATTCAAAGTCCATTGTGTTGCTGATGTGCTCCAGCATATGGTCTTTGCGATCGCTGCAGTAAGGACTGTTTCTACAGTAGGACAATGAAATAAAGTGGTGTATTTCCAGCAGTCCCTCAAGCAATTCTAAACTTTACATAATGCTAATCTCTACCAGTGTGTGTATTTAAATCCTGCCTACAAGGGCTCTGTGTGATCCCTCCCTGGATGTATTTCAGCAGAATTCCTGAGCCAAAGATACACTGAAATCTAATCAACCCTGGTGTTTGATGTTGTTTGGGGTTTTAACGAAGACAAGCCATTTCTCCAAGCAGATTAGGAGATATGTTCAGTGCTTTTGATAACAATTCATCAGTGTGGGTTTTGAAGACTGATGCTAATATTTTTGACTACAGTAACTGGTTACTGGTTCACTGTATTTTAGTTGCAGACTGCTTTTAACAACAGGAGGCTGAGCACAGAGACACAGCGGTGAAAATACCGAAACAGATTTCATTCTGTTGTCATAAGTTTATTTGTATGAGTACCAGAATGCACATTAAAGTGTACTTAAGCCATAGTGGAAGGACGCCAGCCTCATTCTGACCACCATATAAAGTGCAAGAGAACACAGCTGTCATGCAGGTTTCCATCTCATCACATATTTGAAGAGTTAAAAGCCTGGATTCCATCTTGGAACAGCTGATGGAGTTGGGGGTGGGAGGTGCCATTGCTCATCCACTTACAGGGCTCCTAGGAATTGTGGGGGGACTGAATTTGACTTTTTTTTTCCCCCCTAGGGCTTTAGAAGTTTGTTACTGTGTGAAGACACACTGCCATTTTCTAGTTTGAAATGTAAGATGACCTTTGACTATAGAGTGATGTGGCCTGTTCGACTGTTGTACACGGTCATGGATAAAATGTTAAAGCGGTGTGGTCTTAAAACATTTGGGAACGGCACAAAAAGTACATTTGCAGATACTATTGCAATTATTCAAACTATGGTTGTAGAGCCACATGTTCACATTATGCTAGATGTACGGTAAATAGAAGACTGCTAGAAAAGGTTTGTAGCGCTTACTGTCAGAGAACGCCTGCGGTCATTTTGTCATTTCCAGAAATACTCAGACCACAGTCAGGTTAGTGGGTGGTGGAGCATTGGTTTGTTTGTTTTTTTACATGTATTTCATACTTTCTCAAATATACACAATGTACTCTTAATGTCATTGTGTCATTGTGAATAATGAACGCTGGATCGGCTTTAATTTTGTAAAGAAAAATGTAAAAATTAAAGAGATTTTATTGAACAGAAAGAACATTTGTGTCCATCATTGACTCATAAAACAAAGCAGGTCTGCAGTCCTCTGGTCATGGTGGGGCTGCTGGTTTTTGTGGGGGGGGGGTTATGTGCTAGGATGAAAACACACTGAACAAATGACACGAGTAAAGCAACTGGCTCCCTTACATTTTCTATGAGAGGCCCTCACAAAGAGCATGATGGGATAGCCAGCAGCATGAGACAGTCAGGTAGCACAGAGGACAGAGTTCTATTAAATGAAGTGATCTGTAAGGAGTGTCAAATAGTGGTGTGGAAACCAATCACATCTGACATCTGTCGTAGTCCAGTCACATGTAGCTCTGGCATTGATCTGTGTCACTTAAGTGAATTGATTAAAAAAAAAAAGTGGAAGCAATAGTAAACTGGATTAACTCCATAGATCCTTTAACTTAAGGCCAAGAGTGGGAGGTGTTGGTTTCTGGGGCCCTCACAAAGTTCTGTGTTTCTACACAATCACGATGATGATGATGATGATGATTTGACACGGTATTGTGTTCACTTTGACTTAAATATTTCTTGACCCAAATCAATAAAATATCAACAATCTAGACTTAAGAAAATCCTTCGAGGTATTTTTCGGCCAAACAGCCACTTTGTCATGCTGCTGCCTTTGTAGAATATGGAGAGGTGATGAGGAGCAGGCAACATATCACTTCATTTTGTTGTTTCAAGATTTCCCAGGGGCTACCTCACCACTGTCGATAATTCCTTTTTCATTTTTAAGGTGACTGTCTTAATCTGGTCCTCTCCATCTTCACCCACTGTGCAATAAGGTCTGCCTCCATCTTCCTGGCACTGATTACTGACACTGGATCAGCATCATTAGATCCTCTGCATAAAAAAAAAACAAAAAATCTGATTAGATTTTGCTTTGTGAGTTATAAAAAAAGTCATGGATGTCTCTCTAGAGGCCAACAACTTGCTGTACCTGAGATCCAGATGATGGGCTCCTCCAGAAATGTTGATAGCGACTAGCGATGAGCTCAAGGACTTGCGCACCTAAACATCAGAAAGCTGATTGACTCAAACTGAAAACAGTGACTTTGTTCACTGAAGTGTACTCGCTTGGTTTCATCTCTTACCCCTCCGTTTGCCCATGGGTCCAGATCTCCATTGGAGAAAATGATGTTGCTGGCAGTGGAGAGGGCTGAACACAAGGGGAGACAGCTCAAGAGAAACAAAAACACTGATGGAGATATTTGGAACACAAAATGTCTCTAAGATGCATTCTGGACTAGGATTGGCTGTAGACCAGTTGTGATGTCTTAAACCCTGTTTGTACATACATGACACACTGAGATTTCATGTGAGCACAGGGAACTTCTACCATTCAACAGATAAATACTGATGAAAGCTCAAATATCCAAATAAAGTAACAAAAAGCAAGATGCATTTTTGACTGAGGAGGATTTTAATGCTGAAAATATCTGCTAGCTAAAAAGTCCATTCTTATAAATGAGTGCAGTCACCACACTTCAGTGCTCACCGTCACCCCAGAACTGGATTTTGAGCCAGTCTGGTCGAGGAACCACAGCCCAGCGCTTGGAGCAGTAAAGTTCGCGGTCCTTCTCAGTGAAGGCCATGGGAGGAAACATGTCCGTCACATTGTTGCTCTCATAGCACAGATCAATCTCTGTGCACGCCTGCAGCCACAACAGAAGCAGGGGAAGCGTTAGTATGATAAACAGTCTTCAGTTATCAAATGTCTTTCTAGATTAATCTCATCCATCCATCAAGTCAAAGTGAAATGATCCCCTACACTGAAGTTGTACGTATTCTGTCCAGAGGACATGACAGTGAAGTGAAGACAGTTCTCCAGTTTGACCTGTAAGGCCTTTTGACACCATGGGCAGTGGAATGTGTAGACAATGTAAAATGGACATGTCCAGTACATGTCTTCTTGTATCACACTGGTACTGGTCTCAATGGATACAGATGGGCTTTAAGTGCGTCCATCTCTACACCAAATACAACTGAAGTCCTTTTGATTATCAGTTCACCAAGTCCACCAAAACTGTTGATAAAGAATCGACTGACACCAACCTGGAATGATCAATTACTGACATTATGATGGAATTATATCCAAATACTACATGCCATGCTGTGTGTTGATGCTTGTTAGGATACCTGGTAGTCCCAGGCGAGGCTGTCGAAGCCCAGTCCACAGCCGGTGGGATCAGCACACTCCAAATACAAATTGTACAGGTCAAAACAGGTCAGCAACCCTGTGGAGTTGTACACAATGCCTGCAGGATAGGATTGAGTGACATTAGTGAGGTTTCGGGACCTGGAAGTTTCTTGTATGTCTATCAGCTGTAGTGGACATCAAGTACTGATGCTGTACTGCATCAAGTTTTTCAAGCAAAACAATAACCTTCTTCCCATTTGGGTCGTAAAGATTCTGGATTCTTTCCCAGCAAGTACTCACAGAGCTCACAGAGCTCACAGACATACACACAACTACTTGTTCTTTCCAACACTTGGAACAATTGTATACATGATTGAATACTCAAAGAATAAGCAAAGAAGTGTTTTGTTAACTAAGGAATGTGCAGCTGGCCACTGCCCTCTAGTGTCTGCTCACATGAATTACATGTGATCGTCAACTGAGGAGCAAATTTAAAAGAAAGAAACGACAAACAAGCGCACAGAATGCACACAAACGGCTTTAAATAGATTCAGCATTCAGTCCCTTTACCTGCAGTGTCCCTGAGGTTCATGAGCAGGTCAGAACCACTCAGCATGGTTTCACAGGCCACCTGAAAAACAAAGTCATGTTATACATCTCTTGTCAAAACATATCTGGAACAGATCAGACCTCATCATAATATATGCTCATTTATTATTCATTATTTATATGATTTATTATTCATTATGTTTCTGTATGTTACAGAGTTGTGCACACCCTGCTGAGTTGTTGTCATTCATATATTTCGTGTCCATTTGCTCTGTTTGTATTTGCATCTCATGTAAACTCTGTCTCCTTGCTGAATTGACACTATCACTATGTGCATTTTCCCACCCTGGATCATAACAATAACTCTGAAGACTCAGATTTACTAAAGCCTAACTTAACAGTCTAGATTTTTATTGTTGTATGACTTTTTTTTATAATATGAATCACTAACTGTTCAGACAGACTCACAGAACACAGACATGGCAGTACCAATATCAATATTTGAGCGTTCTTTGTTTAACTTAAACATATATGTTTTTAGTGAGGATCCCTCATATTGCTGTTTGCTGTTTCTCCAAAATATCTTTCTGTACTTGCACCACTAGATCTGCAATAAGCTCATCAATATTGATACTGTATATTCTGATATCCATCTGGGCGATCTATGGGATGGGCTCGAATAGTTACTTGGTTTGAAGTGATGTAACCGTAAATGTGCAGACCTATTGGAGGTCGACAGCTGTGCTTTTGTTTGCATATTATGCAACATGGAACAGCCGAGCGTAAAAAGTACAGACAGATAAGTTTCTGTTCTCTTTTCAGAATAGCTTCAGTGTGTGTGATGTTGCTCAGTCATCATGGATGGCATTTTAGACTACAGATCTGCAGTTGTATGAGTGTGCACCCCCCTCAGGCTGTGTGTACCTTGACAGGATTGGCAGGCATGTTGCCCATGAAGTGAGTGCTGTAGGGATAATCCAGCATGGCCATCAGAGTGAAGGCGTTCCTCAGCAGACCATTCAGCTGGTGGATGTCCTTAGCAGATGATGGAGGTTTACACAGGGAGAACTCGGACTGGATGCGACTATAATCTGGAATTAGCAACAGTAGTGGGTTTGCATTGCTCATTCTTGAGTTACTACATCCCTTTGATAGCGTTCTATTATCTTCCTTCCAGACTTAAATAGAGCGACACCTCCAAGGTTTGGGAATTTCTTAACATTGAACAAAAATCACTGAAACATTCAGGTTTTTTGTGACATTGCCGCCTTACAAACATAGCTCAATATTTCTTTTCATTCATTTTTGTCATTCATGTACAGAAAATTGAGGCCATCCTCTCCTTACAGATTTACCTTGATGTTCAGCTAATTCTTTCAGCTGATGGAAAGCTCCTCTTACAGCATCTCTACATTCAGGGGCAACACTCTCAAAATCCTTGGAAAGAGAAACAAAGATCATTATCCAGTCTGTACGTGTGTGAGTGTAAAATCACAAATGATTTATTATACTGTACTGATGAAATAAAGTGTTTCCAAAACAGCTCTAACAGCTTCAGGTTGAAATAATACTTGGAAAATAACGGTTGGCAAAAGGTGGGTGACCACAAAAAGAAGAGCATCCATGCACTTACAGCTGTGACATCTCTGAAAAACTGCCTGGAGTCTCCCAGCCCAGCCGTGGACAGTATGGGAGCGCTGGCAGCCAGAGCTCCAGCCACAATGTTTGGATACTTGAGCCTCATATAGACCGACAGCATTCCACCATAACTGTAGGAAGAGGTGAGGTGAGACAGCCAAACAGGAACATGACCAAAGAAGAAATACAATAGAATACTAAGAATTTGTATCTTTCTTGTGCCATGTATGTCTTCAAATAAACTGGGTTCATCCAATATCTGAGAGAAAAGAGAAACTTGTCATTGAGTCCTTCAATACTTCATAAGAATGAAAGTGTAAGCACAAAAAGGCTCAGATCACCTTCTGAGACCGACACGTGTTTACAGAATGATATTACACTGAAAGTTTCAGAATAGCTGCAGTTTCAAGTTCAGCTTGATGAACTTCTCTGCACATTGTGAAGGATCACATGTGGCCTCTTACACAATGATCAACAGATGATTCAGGCATTTTTTTAGAAACCAGAGTTGAAATGATTAGTTGATTAAACAAAAAGTTGATTGATGGAAAATTCATCAGCAACCATCGATCATGGATTAATCGTCTGTTTCTTAACGGTTTCTATGATAAACCAATTATCTTCCAGATTTGGTTTGCTGGTTGGAAAAACAAGGCTTTTAAATATGTCAACTTGTGTCAACTGGAGCTCTGGAAAATGATGATGGGATCTCAGAGGCTCATCTTGGCATTATCAACCAAATGATTGAGGAAATGTTGAGCAGTTTGGTCGATAATAAATAACCATTTGTTGTAGCTCCAGTAAAAACAGTTACCTGCACAACACTGGCAAAGGTGGGATCTATTACGCATGGTCACACTGAGGGGTGCAGGTCACTGAATGCATTCTATGTACTCTATTTCTAGCTTTACTTTATCACTTCTATTCAGTGGGATGTATTTTCCATCTTGTGTTACGCATTGTCTTTATAAAAAATGCAATTTTTAACCCCAAAGCACCACAACAGTGTTGCTTTTCCCAGGGCGGCTTTGGGCTGTGCCTGACACACACAGTGATGCTAAACCTGTGGGAAGACATTCAGGGGAGGCTGAAATAGGATTATTTCGGTTAATCCAGACCAGTGATGAATCTGTCCACCTGGAAATTGGGAAACTCTGTCATGATCTCTTACGTGCCGAGTGTCTCACTTTCTGTGTTCTCCCTTTTTTCTATTTCTTCTATGTCCTTTTTTACACACTTGAAATATTTCTTTGATTCTAGATTCTTGTATGAAAGGTGCTATAAAAGAAAGTATTATTATCACACTAAGCAAGTGTGTTACATGATCATCTTCATCTATTGAAAAGGTTAAAAAAGCATAACTCAAAATGACCATAAGGTTTAATCCAAACGTCTCTGACACTTCAATGAATGATCAGCAGCTTAAAGTGAACAACCAGTGTCTGACTGATTTTTTTATATGAGAAATAAAAGGTGTGGGTGAAGCGGATCCTACCTGCCGCCAAACACGATGACAGGACAGCCTGTAGCTGCCAGCTGCTGTTTCAGCTCAGTGATCATGACAGCGTAGTCAGCGAGGGCCTGCTCCACTGTCAGCAGGCTGATCTGAGGGATGTTGAAGGAGTCTTTGCCAAACGGTTGAGATTTGCCATAGTACCTCTGGAAGAGGGAGAGCAGGATGAAGGTGTTCAAGCTTGATAAGATATATAAAACAAACACAGGCAGTGTCACTGGAGGTGGGGCACAGTGCAGCTCCAGTGAGGGCATCATGCACCTGTACTGAGCAAATCATCCACATTCTTCCATTGTCTTCTGCATTATGTTATGAGTTAACCAAAAGCCAAACCAGTATTGTATTTCTGACTGAATGTACCTGACTAATTCACCCTTTTTGTACTTGTCTGAGAGAGGACATGTCTGGAGATAATCTATATTTTTCTTATTGTCAAAAAATCCTATGTGCTGAGTCAACGTCAACAATGAGTGTATGATTGTAAAGTATTGTGTGTGTATCACAGCCTGATGTACTTTATTTCTCTGTACCAACACAGGTTTTTTACTCAGTTCCACACACACACAACATCCTGCTGCCAAAAATACCCACTAGAGCAGCGTACAGCACTGTCTATTTGTGACCTGTTTTGAAAGATTTCCATATTTACAGGAACCCATGAACTTGTGATTGAGAGCCACACACTGAGTGGGGAAGTCACAAACTACTGAGACACAGTAACACAACGCAGGTTCTGATCTCTTCATGGGATTTACTGACAAGAAGAACAACACAGAATAGCACCTGCTTCATCCTTGAAGTCGTCTGTTGGGATAAAAAACAACAAGATGCTGCTGGGTGCTTCTGTGCACTTACATTATTTATTTTGTATTAATTTATGCAAGTTTACACATTTTTGTTCTGATAAACAAGGACATGCTGCTATCTGCTGACAAATGCTACTCTTAAGTGCACTAAAACTTTGATTTTCAAGCTTCTTTTTTTTTTTTACCCTTGGACATTTACTTAGTTGCTATATTGTTTTGATTCAATGCAGAGTGCAGATCAAACTGAGCAAACAGCGTTAAATAAAAGTTCATTTAAGTTTAGCAATCATGCCTCATTTCATTCACACCCAGCTGTCAATCAAACGTTTTCTCTTCAGGTTTGTCTTTTCATGTAAGCTTTTGTCTGTTTGTTGTTATTTTATTGTATATATTTTCTACATGTTGTAAAATATATAAGTATATTTAAATAACTTTTAAGGCCACTATAACTTCAAGAAAGGAACAGAGATTGCAACAAGTATACCAGCTGACTCGATCTTTAATGGTGGTTGTAGCCAAACTGCCTTGTGTGCGTGTGTGTGTGTGTGTGTGTGTGAAAATCAGCTGATTGTGTGAGTCAAACCTCAACATCCATTTCCCATTTTCCTTTGTCATATGATCTGCAAAATTTGATCACCGTTTGTTTAAAAATGCTAACTCTTTCTGCATTTGGCTGTGCCATTTCAAGATTTGAACTAGCGTTGTCTTACATGTTCAGCAAATATGACCAAGGCTCCCTGCTGAGCAGCTAACTCGCTGATGAATCCAGAATTGAGTGCAAACTCCCTGATGCTGCCCTCATTGCCAGTGTAGAAGAAAATTGGCCCATATCCTTTCTTCCAGTACTGATCTGAAAGGAGAGGAAAACAACAATAAGTCATTTGCCCATATATTCCTTATATCTAAAATAGGAAACTGGTTTCACCTGTGATCAGATAACGCTGATTGAATGTCCCGTTCCCCAGGTTGTTAAAATTGAAGTGGTCCAGAGTCTGACTGAAATACTTCTCTGTGAAGTTGGGTTCACGTTTGAATCCGTCAAATTTTCTTGACTAAAAGATAAATGTACAGCGCCAATTACACTCAGTGATTCTGTTATCGTAAAGCTCACAATAACACACCATAGCTTTAAAGGGAGAATATAGACGAGGTTGCTGATTGAGGTCAAAACAAACTCTATTCAACAAACTGGATATGTGTTCACGCCTTACTTAAAAGCCTTTCACACGATGACAGGATGTGTTTAAAGACCTGTGGTTAAAACTAAATCTTCATTCTTCGCTTCGGCTTGCATCTGATACACCATTTAACAGTATTTATACTACTAACACATGATGTAATACTAATACATTTCGCATGTGGTTCACCCCAGTTCTCACTTCACTGACAGACTGAGAAATAACTTGTTAGAATTTGTCTATGATAAGTATTGCTTCGCTGGTCACTTGTACGCGGAATATGAGGTATGTGCTGCAGATAAAAGTCATTTTTCTGCCAGGTGTGTACATTGACCAAGGTAACGCTAAAGCACAAGATGTTTGAACTGATTTTTTTCCGAAGAGGAACTGAGCTTTCAGAGCAATAACAAACACTGAAAACGAAAACGTTACCTGAGAGTAACTGTATGGCAGCCCATGCAGCACCTCAACAAAAAACACGGCTACTGTTACCGTCAAAAAGGCAAATATCTTATTCATGTTTCAGGGAGACCACTGCCAGTCCAAGTACTTGACGTGACTTGACTCTCCACCGCGCCTGCGCACATCGCACGTGTCACATGACTTATGTTGTGCTCTATGCTGCGTTTAAGTGCACCTCGTAAGAAAACGAGGACTGCACTATGTTCATTTTCTTGAATGAACGCACTGTATGTACGTGTGTATCTTTATGTGTGTCTATGTGTAGCTTTGCATATATGTCTTAGCCTCTAAGCTCTTTTTGCTGCTGTGTTTCTATGTAAAGCACCTTGAATTGCCTGGTACAATATGTATATGTTTATGTTTGTGTGTATTTATGTGTATGCATGCATGAATTTCTTGTACTTTTTGCTGCTTTGAACTGCCTTTGAAGCATTTTGAACTGCTTTTGTATAAGACAGAAAAGGAAGATAGAAAAGAAACAGTGGATTTTTTTTTTATCATGCTTAATAGTAGTACATAATAATCCTAGTTACTTTACATAATATTTTAATAATATTTAATTACATATATATTTCACATAAAAATACATACATAAGCACCATACACTGTACACAATATATTCTAAAAGTATAACATTAAAGCTATGATACAATTAAAAATGCAAACGCAATTAAAAACAGCATGCAGGTAATTTATTTGTTGATTTTTTTTTATTATTATTTTTTTAAGATATGCAATATTAAAATCCCTCAACAAATATTATACTATACACTGATAGGTCCTGTTGAGCAGGATCAATGCTTCACTTTTGATCATTAAATTGGTGGTGATGCTGCATTTTACATTTGTGATTGCAGGGCTTTTGCTTGCACAGGAGTATCTTCACATTGTTGTGCTTCTACTTTTACCTGAATAAAGTATCTGGATGTGTTTCCCACCACTGCTTGTCTGTGCTGCAGTGGAGTTTCTGTGGTGGGGTGGGGCCACACTGTGGCTGCAGTACAGCCCATTAAGAACAAAACACAACCTGTGCAGCAGGTTGAGCCAGTAGGCTAAGCAATGTGAAATATCAAATCCTTTTTTTCTTGTTTCTTAACATTATGACCATCTGTATGCCTAACCTGCTCGACCGCTTTATGTTTGAAAAGCTGTAACTTTTGGAAAGTCATTTTTCTCTGGACTTCCTTCCCTGAAACCTTCCTTGTAAAGTGAGCTCAAAGGTCACCCTGAAGAGAGCTCATTCAACACTTCCCAGTAATTCTATCCTGCAAACCCAAGAGGAACTGCATCTGCTACAGTGTGTAAACATAATCAAATCAAATCAAGTTTTTTATTGCCACAGATACAATCATACACAGTACAACAGAAAATGAAATCTGAGCCCTGCATTTAACCCATCCTAAGCAGTAGGAACAGTGGGCAGCCATTGTGCCAGTGACAGAAACGCTCAGCCCTGCTCTGCTTCTGAATAATATGATGATGATTTTTTTGTTTTTGTTTTGTAAAATTCCAATAGTCCTTACAGTCATGTAGTGCCAGAAATTTAGAGTGCTTGCAAAATGTTGTTGACAAACATTTTTCTGTGATTTACAGTTTACCTGATGTGATGTAAATGACTTAAAGCAGTAAATTCCCAAACAAAGCGGTAAGAAATTAACACTTAAAACTAGCCTGAACGCAAGACGAAATCTATCCTTTTGGTGCTATCAGGCCAAACAGGTTTAATTAAATCTTGTGTGACTCATATATGTCGTGCACGTCATGTGTATACGTGCCACACTGACAGGTGAATTCCAGAGCATGTGTGGGTCCTGTGTGGGGAATGTGGATGGAGACTTCCTTGTAGCAGCAGGGTGGAGACTCCAGAGGAGGCTGGTTTCACTCATTCTCACTTCCCTGTTGGCACAGTGTGGACAACAGCAGGCACAGAGGCAGAGCTGGACACTGACTGAACTCTCACCAGCTTCTTTCTTATTCAGGGGTGAAAGGTAAGCAGTCTGAATGTAGATGGTTTATTAAGTTTCTTAAGGTTGAACTGAACTGAACGTATGCAGACAGCCGCTGGGTAAGGTATAAGGAAGTATTCCAGTAAAATTGTGCTGAACGTTACTGATTAACAGTGCAGTGCATTTGAAGGTGTCTTGGTCATTTTTATTGTATTCTTATTTTCATTTTGTTTTTGTAACTTTGTCATTAATTTGAGATAATTAACAGATAAGGTTTGGTGTAAGAATTTGTGTATTCTATCTCTATCTATCTCTTATCTTGTTTCACTGAGGGATTTTTCCACCTTTGTCAAAGCGTCTCATTTAAATTAGCATTGATTTTATAACCCCATTCGTCTCATTCACTTATTTAATTTTAATATTAAGCTATATGCATCTTGTCTACTGCAGTGAAAATCTGAGGTCAACCTTTTTGTCATTCCATTAATTCTCTGCAGTGATGAGTCACTAATTACATGTACTTAAATACTGTACTTAACTACAGTTTGGACGTACTTATATCACTGGAGTGTTTTACTTTTGTGTTATATCTCCACTGTACTACAGAGGGAATGTTGCAAGAAGTTTTAGATGGCCTCCAGCTGTAGTGTTAAAATGTTGTTTATATGGTAATGCATGAGTAACAATAATCCACTAATGTAGTGAAATATAATGAAATAACACTCCGGACTATTCTAAATAATGAGCACTTTTACATTTCATATTCAGTTTTACTTTTACCTAAGTGAGAGTATGAATGCAAGACTCTTACCTGGGCTGCACGGTGGCGCAGCAGGTAGTGCGCGTGCCTCACAGCAAGAAGGTCGGGTACTCCGGCTTCCTCCCACCGACCAAAAACATGCTCATTAGGTTGATTGGTGACTCTAAATTGCCCCTAGGTGTGAGTGTGAGCGTGAATGGTTGTGTGTATGTGCCCTGCGATCGACGGGTGACCGGTCCAGTGTGTACCCCGCCTCTCACCCGTTGACAGCCGAGATAGGCTCCGGCCCCCCCGCGACCCCGAAAGGGATAAGCGGCATAGAAAATGGATGGATGGATGGATGGATGGACTCTTACCTGTGCTGGAGATTTTTTTTAATTCTGGTACTTTTTTGAGTAATACACTCTGAAAACCTCTTTCACCGTTGATGTTCTGAGCAATTGTATCTGCTACAGACAGGATCTGATAGCTATTTATTGCTACATACAGTAGTCAGAATCCCTGATTTTGTTATCCATACTTTTTCTCTAAAACAAAGAACAGTATACTTTCAGCGCTTTAGACTATGAGGTTGCTCCACCTATTGTACATTGGATGTACAAAGATAAGTTTGCAACAAAGGATTTATCTCACAAGTTTTGAAACTGTGTTGGGTTTAATACATCAGATTGGACGCCATGAGATATTGCTTCACAGGGACACCTCTGATCTGAAGGCAAGTGCCATAAGGACGTCAGCTAGAAGACCTTCACATTTACTGCTTGGGGAAGAAGTGTGTGCTCTTCTCAACATCAGGGATGATTGAGTCACTCCCAGGAGTGCAGATGATTAGGTGGAGTGTAGAGTGCAGGAGACCACACCCACCCGCAGACAGACAGACAGACAGACAGACAGACAGACAGACAGACAGACAGACAGACAGACAGACAGACAAATAACACTAAGAGAAAAGGGAAAAAGGAAAACACTAGGGACAGACAGGTAGCAGATCCTAACAGATTTCTACATTCCAGTTCTGTATTTTGAATATACATCATGCATATCTAATGTTTTTTTTTCTACATTGTGCCTCAGCCTCATTTGGTGCCTAATACATTAAGTAGAATGTCCAGACAAATTCAGTAATCCATAAATAAAAAACCTATTCACACTAAATATTTATCAACCTTCTAAGGATTTCCCTTATTCTACATTAATGTAAATGCATATGATGTCTGTAAAATCATGTTTTTTTTAAATTTTTTAAAAGTTGATTTTTTTTTGTGTGTAAGATCCTTCATATCTCTTTATATCCAATTACAAACTTATCAAATCTATTTATTACACATAAATATATGGATAGGGATGAAATGAAAAGAAATGATTGGAAATAGAAAGAAAACTAAATTTAACTAAACTAAACTAAACTAAACTAAACTAAACTAAACTAAACTAAACTACTAAGAGTGGGAAAACAAATTCTGCCTCTGGCAGGAGGTTCACCAGACAAACCATATGCAGTAATAAGGAGAATTTCTCAGTAAGAACTGCACATAACAAAGACTCATGGAAAGTAGATCATTTTAGTTTTTTCCCACTCCTGATGGGAACATGGTGTAACATCCTTCCAAAGATTCTAATCAAATACAAATGCAAGGCTAAAACTATTTGAATGAAAAATATTGCTTCGGCTATTGTTTACCAGTGATATGTTGTAATCTAAAACATTTGTCAGATTCCTGTATGCTCACCTCTGTTTAGAACATTTCTCCAGGATCTAATCTGAAATAACTTCTGGAGCTCGTTTCGTTTCAAGAGCATTTTTTTAGTCATGAGAAATTTGATAAATGGCTTTTATTTTGGGTTTGTGAGTAACAGTGAAGGATTTTTTATTTTAACCTTCATTTAAATGAATAAATAAAGTTAGCAGTGTGATAAATTCAGGTCCACACATGAAAATCATTTCATCTTCCCTGATTTAGAACAACTCCGAAAAAGCAAAAGCAAAGAACAACCTTCTCTGTTGTGAATTTCTGTCTGTCATTCTTCAATGGTGTCCTCCTCCATCCAGAATGCTTTACACTGAGTTACTGCAGTTGTGGAATGAGGCAGTGCAGGCCATGGACGCCAAGGACTGGCAAGGGGCTCTGGCCAAACTCGAGCAGATCAGTGAACCCACGTCTCGCACTCTGTTCAACGCTGCCTCGGCTCACCTGGCTCTGGGACGGCTGGACCTGGCCCTGCAGGTGTGTGTGTTGTGTGTGTTGGGGGACACAGTGGGAGATGGAGGGGGACACTGGAATCCCTGTTAACACTTTAAAGTGAATCAAACTCTTTGACATAACTATTTTGTTATCTAAATAATCTAAATAATCCATTAAATAGTTAGTACATATCTAATAAGGGTTTATAAGTTCTAGCTAAATGTTAATAATTTGCTTTTGCTTGATAGATTAGTTTCAAGGAATTCATAAGAACAACAACACCAACCTGCCACATGTTATAACAGTTCAGTTTACTGGGAAGACCACTTCAATGGACTGTTTCACCTCTAATGCATAACAGCCAATCCATTTTTATCAAACTTATTAAGATTTACAGGTTCAGACAAGATGGATTGTTAATTAACTTTAAGTTGCTTTTTGAGGTAATTGGTCAAGCAGTCCGTAGTAGAAGTCTTTCTGATGAATTAAGAAGCTTAAAAGACAAGTAAAGTGTAAACTAAAAGTAAACCAAAGCCAAAGTTTCAGCAGTTGTCTTTTGAGCAAGAAAACTCTATCTGCTGTCTTTACATCAGTCTGGATATCACTGCTGCTGAATACTTAGAGTGTAAAGAAAAAAGAAGCATATTGTATTCCCTCCATTTGTTTGTGTCATACCTAAACTTGGATTTTACCCTCTGTGATATCCAGGCTTTAGACCTTGCCATTGCCAAGGATGAACGTCTTGCTGTTGGCTTCTTCCAGAGAGCAGCAGTGATGATGCAGATTGACAGGTAGGGGGCAGCACCCCATCCCAAATACTGACTTCCACTCTGCACTGCACTAAAGACAAACTATGGAACTTCAGAAAAACACACAATAAGGCATAATGATAAGGGGGAAATCAGTGTGCGATCATCCCGTAATTGTAGCTTTTGCTCTCAGTGTCACATATAATGATATTGTTGCTTCCTCAATGTGAGGTAGGTGAAGGGTCAGTCTCATGTTTAAATCTACAGGTTTGGTAGTTTTGAGGTTTATCCACGTGTGTATTAAGAAATTGTTTGACATTTTATGAAATACATTTATTTGACCTCTTGGCGAGTGTTAGATGAGAAGATTAATGCTACTCATATAAATGTAAATGTGTGTTATGTCCAGACTATTTCTTGGCCAGATGCAGTCACTTCCTGCAGATTTTCCATCTCTGTGAGGTTGCCAGGCAACTAGTGGAGACTCCAGGAAGTTACTATGCCTTACTGTGAAAAGTCAAACACATAACATCCCTGTTATCCCTGTTTTTTTTTTGTTTGTTTGTTTTTGTTGTTGTTGTTTTTACAGAGCTTTTGTGGCCCAAAGTGTTGCATTTTCATTTTGAAAAATGTCAACAGTGTTTCATTCAGTACTGCACATCTCTTTGTTTCTGCAATGCTGTCTCTCCAGGTTGGAAGAGGCTCTATCAGACTGTATCTGGGCACAGAAGCACATGAGAGGAAACATGGTCATTGACTACAGACAGCTGGGACTGCGATTCAAACTCTATGGCTGGCAGGTCTGACATTCAGCCTCACACATACACACTGCATCTCACACCTGCATCCACAGAGGGAAATACCAGCCTTCAGCAGCTCCCTCTGACACATTACAAAAAGAGATACAGTCCCAAGAGGTCTGTCAGTACTGAGGAATAAAAACAGAGCAAACTGTGCTGTGTCATCACCTCTGCTGTGTAGTTCAAATGTCACATACACCTGGGAGCTAACAAAGCCTCATTGATGGAGCTGAAGAAGAGGTTACGCAACATCACATATTTCTCACAGTACAGATAAGACATGCTCTAGCTCCCCACAGACGATGCAGCTGTAGTGCTTGCTGTCAGTCGCTAACAGTTAAACTGTGGCTAATGACCAGGGTTCAGAGGCTAATGTGACCATCAGTAGCATCAAACACAGTCATCCACTGCTGATATGATGAAAGTGATATAGTTTTGTGGTGTATGACCATAACAACCACACTGGTTGTTAAGGGAATCCAGTGAACTGAATTGCGTCTAGAGCAGCATTCTGAAGAAGAGTCCACAGAAGCATGTATGATGATGGTCATAACGATGATAATGAAGGGGCTCAAAGGTGAAATTCTGCTTTGTAGATATGCAGAAGTAGTCCTCACTTGTGATTGGTGGTCAAAGGGATCATTTGTTCAAACATTGCTGTGCATACATTTTACACAGTGACAGCTTCAAGGTCCCATGAAGTGGATATGAAAGTGAAAAACTGATACTTTTGTGTGTCTTCAGTGGCGATCTCATACTGGGTGTAGGTCAGTGTGTGTAAATAAATGCTGAAACAAATTGTTGAGGCGGTGCAACTATGTAAAACATCAGTTGAAAGTTGCGAGTGGACACAGATAGATGCTAATTCACCCTGAGTACCACAAATTAAGACAAGGACATGGCACCAGAAGCTATCAATTTCAGTAGAAATTCTTGATTATCCCAAGACAGTCTGCGCTATCACACAAATGCTCCTACATGGTGACTGCATTGCTAGCTAGCAAACAGCTAATATTTGATGAGGAGACCTTTGATAAAGACAGCTGATGCTGATCCACAATAGAACGAAAGCTTTCCCTTTCTCTGTGGCACGAGCAGCTGTTGTTTTGCTGCAGGATGCAATTCAACAGAACAGTAGTAGGAATTACAGAACAAATTAACAATTGAACACTTCAACATATAAATAAAGGACAAAATCATCACCAAGACAGTTTGACAATTTCTATGACAGTTAAAAACAGATACATAATGCATCCTGCTACATTTCCCTGACAATGTTATTGTTCAAGGTGGAGAAGCTTGTGAAATTGGCACAGGTCTCTGGCCGTTTAGATCACAGCTCCAACAGAAGCATCTAATGCACAGACATATTGCTCTGATAAATACTCGAATAATAATGGTGCTTTTTAGCACTTGTAGCAGAAAAGTGTTTGCTAATAGCTCCATCCGCCAGTGCCTTAAAACAGTACAGACAGTTTATTATGGTAAGTGGTTATGTAAAATCTCTACAAGCAGGTTTTCACACCGCAGTAAAGATAACATTGTTATTAATTGGGTGGTTCGTGTGTCCCCTAGGTGCTATATAATGCAGCAGCTGTGTACTGTCGGATGGGCCAGTGGGGGCAGGCCAGGGAGGTCCTGCTGTCAGCTTCCCAGGAGAGAGGGGGAGGTCGAGGGGGAAACATAGAGGTGGCTTTGGACAGCATAATGGTGAGTGTCACAACTTTCAGAACAGACTGGAAAGGACATAAAATAGACTTTGGTGACAAATTTCCAGTCAGTCGTGCTCAGACTGTTAATGTTGTGTATGCTTCTTGTTTCTATGTCTGACATTGCCATACTTAATGTCTCAACAAGGACAGCAAGATGAGACTGATTCTCAAATGAAAGGAAAGTTTGGTCTGTCCTTACTTCTGTGAAGACACAATGAAATGGAAACTTTGACTTCCTGGAAAACAGTGAATGATTGGCTGTGCTCCTGGTATGAGACTTATCAGGTAGCAGCAAAGGCAGTGAAGCAATTTAAACTGAGTGCAGGTGGTATATGCAGCAGGTCACCCCAAGAAGCTCTTTCAACACAAATGACTTCAAATTAAGTAAAGGGGTCATTTCATTGTGTGTTTAAGTGATATGTTTAGGTTACAGTTTTGTAGATCTTCCTGGTAAAAGGTGAAGCTATGGCTGCTGCTCACTAAAAATGGCATTCATTGCTGCCCTCATGACTTTCTTAAATTACATTTTGACCACTTATTTGGACTTGAAATAGCCATTTTATATGATTTTTATAAAAGCCACTTGGAACAGTCAGTACGAACCATCATTGCCATTTGCATTGAAGAAAAGAATGCTTTCCTCTGACAACAGCGGGAGGAGATCCTGGCCCCTCTGCTGGTGCCTGAGGGTGTGGTGTTTCGCCCCAGGAAACAGGATGTGGAGCAGCTGCAGCAACGAGACTTCCTGGGCAAAGCAAAGGTACAGTCCCCATGGTGAATGTTTTGTCATGGCTGTGTTGCAAGAGGCCAGGTTAGCCTGAGCACATAGACTGTAGATATAAGGCAGGGGCAAGCAGCTCAGTGTCTGCTCTTTGCTTGGGTGAAAGCTGCATTTAAAGGCAGTTAAAGGTACATTACATCAAGGTTAGAGAATGGTGTCGTCTGTCAGAGGGCTCAGTAGATTTATGACAGCACAGCCTGATACACACTGCAAGGCCTAATGATCATCATCATTCAACACGAACACAGGGCTTCCATAAGAGTGCACTATGTGTATTGATAGCTAACTTCAGACTTGAGGTAGTCATGACATATTATGTTTCACTAACAGTTTTAGGAATGCCATATTGAAGGAATTTAAGTAATTAATTGCTTGATTAAAACAATACGTTCATCTCTCATTTCAACTCTCTAGTTCTGCTTCCTTTAAGAAACTGCACTCAAATTGTTTCATTACATTTAAGACAAACTGCACATTAAGCAAGATATGCAACCTTTGAAATAAGACTCTAACAGATATTTTAGATAGAAATGAAACTACATTTGGATTCAGCTGTATAGAATTCACTCATGTATGATGCTCTACTTGCAGGTGATTTCCTCCATGATTCCCAATGATGATTTTGGGGGCTTTGAACCTCTGAGACTGCAGGTAAGAATGACCACTGTCAATATGAAGACAGATATCTTCATCAGTCACTCCCTTTGCTAATTGTCAACCTGTCTTTCCACAGAAACCTGGTTTCTATGAGCCCAAGGTGGATGGAACTCAGTGAGTATCATGTTGCATAGAAACATTACTAACCTGAGCTGATGAGAAGTTAATACTTCTATTTAGTCACATATTATAGTAAAACAATGCTTGTAAGGCTAATTTTGTCTTTTCACTACCTTAGGGATTCTCGATACATGCGCATGAGGATCCCATACATGGCTCAGGGCCCTGGACAGCTGACGGTGCCAGGAGGGGCCATGGTTTTTTTATTCGGCGAGGAGGACAGGAATGGGATGGCAACTGTCATATATGATGGACAGGTGAGGAGAAAGAGAAACTGATTCTACAATGTGTGTCTATGTGTCTAAGAGAAATGCCCTTGTTTCTCTTTTTGGGCTTTAAACCACCTTAAATACAATTACATATAATATAACAATAATATGTTGGAGCTTTGAATTCAGTTTTCTTTCTAATGAGCTGAAGTGTATTCAGATCTCGCACCTTTGGTCTACAGTCAGTTTCATTTGCTGCCTTATATTTTGTGTGAAACTTTGAGTTAGAAGGATGTGCTGAAACAACTATAATGAAAGACAAGTGGATCGATGAAACTTGCAGATGCTGTGTGTGTTCTCTAACAAACCAGATCAAATGAAAACATCGTTACTGGTCTGAGTGAGTGCTTGCACAACTGAGACTACATCAGAAGTGGCTAAATACCAAACCATGCCTGTCTGAAATTTTGATCCACCCCGAAATGAAAATGAATGAAAATTTTCCAATTAGATTTGCTTTATTTTATTCATATTTAGTCATATTTAATTTACACAACTGTGCCATAATATAATTATGGAGAGAGAAATGCTAAATCCCTTTATTATATTTTAATTCAAATGTATTTTTGCTATAGCTATAAGCTATTATTTATATTTTCAAAATAACTGTGTATCAAACAACAATGTGAAAACATTGTGACAGTATGAAAGGGGTTGCTTGTAATGATGAACGTACAGAGATTTATCACTTATTGTCAATTTGCTCCCCTCTGCTTTACAGAGCATCATTGTTTCAGCTCAATGTTCAGCTGTCTGCCTGCTGCTTCACTCTTTAGGCTCACTCTCATTGCTTTCATAGCGTTCCTGGGCTTTTCAGCCACAGCAGGCAGCTGTTTTTAGAGACAGTTCAACGCTACACTAATCTGACACACCAGATGGTTTGTTACACAGAACCATCTGGGGAAAACGTCCTCGAAAACTGGAAAAGGGCAGGCAAAAAAAAAAAAAAAAAAATACAACTGATTGGATGAACCATCTGTCTATCACCTTCAATCATGGCCTAACTTCAGTCAATTAATCATATTTAACCCAAACTTGAAGCCATGATGAAAATCCTTCTTCACTCCTCTTTCAGTGAAGGAATACTCTCCAGTTCTGATAGAACTGATACTCTACCGGCATCTAGGCTACGACTGTGGTTTGTCTACAAGTGCATAACATGAAGCCTGGCAAGATGGATTCTTGGCTCACATGATCTCATATGATCAAGTGAATCTGGATCACCACTGTCCATCAAGCATAGACATCAATTCATTAGTTTAGAAATCATAGAAAAGAAGTGCCCCTTATAAATTCATCACATCTTGTGTCATAATCATCAGATTCAGACTCAGGTGATTGTTGTCTGTACAGTGTGAACAGTGCTAGTAGCCAAAGCGGCAGGACTTTTCATGATGCAGATGTGCCAAAATATAAACAATAGGCTCTGGGCTTAAAAAGAGGCGTTCTGAGGTTTAAGTTCAATGCCAATTCAGCAATTCTCATCCACAGGTGTTCATTTTACCTCAGGATCAGATATCAGAAGCCTGGCACTGTGCATGACTTGACAGAGGAAGGAAACTGAGCAGTTGAAGTTAGGGACCGTCTCAAAAGTGCGTGCTAAATTGCATGCATTAACAACCAATTAACAAAACAATAAGGCCCCATGAGAGATTATGGCCCATCAACAGCTTTCTCATTTTTTTTAAAGACACTTCAGGCCAACATTATATCTGAGCCTCTTCCCATATACGCCGCCTCCAGTTTTTAAAGAAAATCATGCAATCTGGCTCAATACATTCTTCCACTAAACTTGGGTTTACGCCACAGTCACTTCTGGCATAATTCAAAGACAGATGTGTTCGTGACACAAACAGATAGAGGTAGTAGCTTTGCGTTACACTCTCACTACCCTCTCACCACCAAATGGCAAAGAGACAGAGACAAGCTGGTGAATAGAGGGGAACATTTAGCAGCCAAAAAAGCCCAATATTTTTCCTCAAGAGATGATGGAGACTAAACCAGAGCAAAAATTGTGAATATGGATCTTATATTCATCAGATGACACAAACACAACTCCAAACTAATGACAATGTGTCTGCAGGGTGTATAAATAGGCAACTGTGACAATCATATATTGCAAGTTCAATCAAATGGAATAATATTTAATATTTGAAACCTACCATGTGTAATTTGTATGTAACCATTCCTATTCAGGTTGTTAAAAACCCAGAATTTGCAGAAATAGCACTGAGAATTTGATGTCTACAATTTTTGGTCACAACACTCTGTTTTTTTTAAAGTCAGTGTTTGATTTTAGGTCTTTATTTTTCAGAGAGGACTTCTGCCAGTGTCCCTGCTTGACCCTGCAGATGTCAAGACGTCCAAAGGCAAAACGGAGAATGTAATGTATTTTTCCATGTGACAATCTTACACAGAATCAGCTTTATTGGCCAAGTGTGTGTACACATGCAAGGAATTTGAGTTTTTAGTTACTCTCAATGTTATACCCAGTTGCATAGAAATAGAGATGAAAATAGATATACAGCTAAACAAGGACAACAAAGTAGGAAAAATAAACATAGCACTTAATTATCTTGTATATCCACACAAATGAGTGGATATACATGAAGTTGCTAGTTATGTATACTATGGTGATCTTGCTGAATATGATGCCTTGCTGTAGATTGAACTAGCCAACTGCATATAAAGTAGTTAAAATCAGCTCAACCATAAACATCTACAGAAGTAAAATGCAACACACACATTAATGCAGCAGTGACATTGATCTTAAAGCATCATATGATAACACTGGGATCATTTTAATGTATAACCAGTACTTCTACTTTTCATACTTTTAGTGAATTTTTCTTATAATACATGCTTTTACTTAATAGGGGTTGAATTTACAGGTCTTTTACTAATAGTGGAGTATTTTCAGAGTGTGGTATTACTACTTTTACTGAGGTAAAGGATCTGAATGCTTTGTCTACCACTGGATGGAAGTACGTGGATGTTTTGGTGTTTGGGGGTTATTGACACTGTTAGACTGATCTAGCCGTTCACCAGTGTTGGCCTTTTGTCTGGTTGTTTTGGTGTTCAGTGTTCTGTAGCCTACCAGAGTGGAGATGTTGGCACAGGTTGTGAGCAGGGTCTGAACGGTCTGCAGTGATGTTTCCTGCTCGTTTCTTGACTCTGGAGGTGTGTAAGTCCTCAATGGCAGAATGGCACCAATGATTTCCTCTGCAGTCCTGACTGTCCGTTCAATCTGTTCCTGGCTGATCCAAACCAGACAGTGAGAACACACCTGATGATTGCAGTGTAGAACTGGATCAGCAGCTCCTGAGGCACGCTGAACTACATCTTCTGTATCCTCTGTTGGGTCTTATCAAAGATGACACCCCATTATGGTCCTGGGAGATTGTGGATCTCAGAAATCTAAAGGTTTCCATAGCAGACACAATGCTGTTGAGTATGGTGATGGGGGCAGTAATGGGGGGCTTCCCCTGAAGTCCACTGTCATCTCTACAGTTCTGACCATGCTCACTTCCAGGTTGTTATGAACTTAATCTTTGCTTCACCCCTGAGACCAGGCAGCAGAACTGTTGAGTCAGGGAAAATGCATGAAAATATGCTGAAAATCCCTGCTATAGTTAAAGCCCTTCAGCCAGAGCAGTTGAAGATTAATTGGCTCCTTTCAACAAAAGACAGGTTTGCTGCTGGGAGAAAAATTCGCTGTTTTTTTCTCTGCAGGATAAAAATAAATTGCTGACCTTTCTGTCTTGTCTTCTTCCACAGAATATTCCCAGTGGGATCCCTCTCCCACCAGGACTCAAGCCACCTACTCGCCCAAAGGTCCATCCCAGCGCTGTAGCTCCTCCTCAGGGTAAATCAATGACAGTCCTCCGGGTCCTCCCATGCTACTTTCTCGAGGGCCCTCTGCCTCAGCTCTCTCCCTCCCTCTGCTCCAGAAGGAAGCACTCCTCTATTATAACAGATGATTCCAGGGCTGGAGCAATATTTTTTATGTGCACTGTCTGGCACTTTAGTTTGATTTGAAAAGAAAAGTGCTGATACTTTTAGTTGCTTGTTGCCAAAGGTTACAAAGAAAGAGATGTCAGACTGTAGGCCTGTCCACGCAACATTTTATTTAAGAGGAAGACATCTCGACAACTACTGGACAGATTGGCTTTATATCTGGGATGGTAAAGCTTTATCATACCTAATTTCCTGATAATCCTCTTTGAGGATGTATCCTGGGAAGACTTTGTAACTTTATTACAGCAAAGACATAGTTGTGTGATAGTTACAGAGTTTAGTTAGAACTAAATCTTTGTTCATTATTCATTGATTACACTAAAACTTTATCCTCCATTCATGTTGAATTGTATGTTTAACTGTAGACATATTTGACCTTTTTGCATGTTCAGCTGACCTGCTGTGCACTGTCAAAAAGACTTCAAGGTCAGTTCCTCCAAAAATAGACACTGTGGCACCCTAGGGTGCCAACCACAACCATTTATGTATGGGTCAAGAGCTACAAGGGGCAGGGTGACTTTTGTTTGTGATTTTGGACTATCTGCTCTCACAATTTGTGGGGACTTTCTATTATCAAAAATGATATCTCAATTTTCAGAAGACAGAACTTGAAAAATAAATAAATTAATGAAAGCAAATATTCAAATCAAAGACATACAAGAAGTAATTAAAGTAAGTAAAGTAATTAAATCTTAAACCTTACAGGAAGTCAGGGTAGTGAATGCAGTACCTAGGTAATATCAATCAACGAATCCAGGACTCCAGGTTGTTTATTTGTCATTTTACAACACAGGGTTGTACAGATGGAAGAGATGGAAATTGGAAACCCCCTCATGCTACAAATATAAAACATATTATCTATGTACTGTATATTCATATACATGTATAGATTCTGTGGAGTATTATTAAGTAATTACACATCAGAATTTGAACTAATTCTAAATATGGAAACAACTTGGCTAAAACAAGGATATAGAGATATAAGCCTGCTATCTGGGTGTTTGTTTTCAACCCGTCTGTTATTGCTGATATGTAAGGGTCAAGATGTGATAAACTGGATAGGTTAACATTCTTTCCAGTCTGTCTTAAAACAATAGGCAGGGGCCCACAGGCACATTGAAACAGGTTTTACTTGGTATAATAATAACTCCTGTCTGAGCTGGCCATTAAGCGATCCCTTCCTAATCTATTTCAGTGTAAGTGATAGGGGACAAAATCCACATTCTGAGCAAAAAATGTTCCATTAAGTGTAGCTGAACTTAATACGAGTCAAATCAAATGGGTATTTTCCAAAATTTTCCAGACTAAAGTCCAAACCTCTTAATCTGAAATTTGGCAAAGACACTGTCCGGGGAAGCAATAAGTGATGTCTTGCACAAAAAGAACTGTACATTTGGAGGATATCCACTTGATTTGTCTTTCTCAGGTTGCTGAATATATTCACTTCAAATGATCTTTGGAATATATTTTTTGTGGATTTTGTCATCTACCACGCTCACTGAATTGGCTTTAGGAAGGCTTATAATGGCCAATGTGAAGGTGCTCCTGTTAAAGCTGCTGGGGGTGTAATGAAACATGCAGCGTCTCCAGAATCACACTTTGTCTTGTTTGCCTTTGTATTTGTAGTAGTGCAACAGACTCAGGGAACATCTCCTTGTCTAACCTTTCTGTAGACTTGTACTGTATGTGCTCAGACTGTACCTGTTCTGTGTTTTCCCTGCAGTACGTTTTCTCTCAGACACTCCACCTCCATCCTACACTACAGCCACCCACGCACCACTGCCAGCCTCAGAGCCTCCCAAGTACACAGCCAACGCAGCCAGCCACCAGGTAATATCCTCCTCTGAAAAGCCACATTCATCTGTGCCAGCTGAAAGGTGATGTCACATCAAAAGTTCTTTTCCTCATACATCCAGCTTACAACACACATGCGCACACACACACCCACACACACCCCCACACACTATCCTTCTCTTTCTACCTGATCTAATTTTAGAATCATTGTGCGGACTTGTGAAGAAACTGCTTTGTAAGGTTGAACTTAGCAGGGGGAATGCTGATGTGTCCCGATTAAGTCACTATGACGCTCACGGGAGGCAGAGGTTTTCAGAGTTTGGATATAAATATTCTTTTGTGTCTCTGCATGCCACAATGACCTGAAAAGATCCATTTCTATATGAAGTAACTGGTGAACTTTCTGTCCCACATTTGCCACGAAATCTCTGTCCAGGCTACACAGGAAGACTTCAGATCAAATTGATTAGGATGATGCAAACCTTGGCAAGCTGAACAAAAGCAGCTGGGGACACCACATTTTATGACCCTAACCAGTCAGTTTAATCACCATGTACAACACATGTACAGGGACTCAGTCTCAGTGACATTAATGCAGAGTCCTGATAAACTTTCATAGCACTGAAACATTGATCAAGGGCTTTGGAGGCTTCCACTTATACACACTACACACATTATCAAAGGCAGTCAGCATTCACACAGTTTAATAAAATGTCAGCGCACACCCACATCCAGTCATCACTTTGATTTTATCTATTTATCCTGAACTCAAAGGACAACAATTACGCTGTTGAATCTGATATCTTATTCAATTTGGAATGACGATCTAAAAAGTATTTGCAGTTACTGAACCAGATCAGTATTTCTAAATAAAAGCTGTATTTGCATTATCTTTTAATGTGTTCCTGCTCCTTGTTCCCAGCATGGTGGCACAGCTCAGGGAGCAGAGGCGAGCTCTGTGGTGGTGAAGGTCCACTACACATACACTGTGGCTCTGTCTGTCCCTCTGGACACACCGTACCATGAACTGAAGGAACAAATTGCACAGAAATTGGGCCAGCCAGCGTCACAGTTGCGCCTCAGGTAACCACAGGCCTGCCAACCCACTTCTGTCTCCTTGAATTTCAACAAGTGATGCCTCATTTCTAAAAATATGCTTTCCTTTGTCCACTCCATGCTGTGGGTCCAGTATCTGTTCTGAAACATAGGACACTAAGACTGCAACTCCACAGACATCAGTGGTCCATGAAAAGAGCAAGAAATAGCAGAATAGGACTGACACAGCATCACCATGGGAAAAAAACATCACAAAAACATGACATCATTTAAGGACTGATAACAACCAGTTAATTCGTCTACCTGTTCAGTGCCTACAACAACAGATAACAAGCATCAAAGCCTTGCACTGATGTCTGTAATCACCAGCGTTGTAATTTTTTTTCCTGTCCTCTGCCTATGTTTGCCCCTATGATGCCCTCAATTTCCTATTATTTGCCTGCTACCACTCCCCCTCACCACTCCCTTTGTTTCTCTCTCTCTCTCTCTCTCTCTCTCTCTCTCTCTCTCTCTCTCTCTCTCCTCAGACGTAAGCAGCATGGCTCTCAGGTGCTGATACCTCTGGATGGAGAGGTGGAGCCAGGTCACACTGTGCAGGAGGTGGCTGAGGCTGGTAGAGCCACCCTGTGGTGCCAGGTGAGGATTTAATCTCACAACTATTACACAATCACCAATCTAATACACTTCCTCATGTACACTAGAACAATGAGGGCATGTCAAAATGCAAACCATTATATCCAATGAAATAAAGGCTTTTAGTGTATTTTTTCTGCATACAGTTAATGGTACTAGGACAGTTTGTATCAGAGCTTCCATGTTACAAGATAACAATGTCATGTCTTTTATTTTCACAGAACTTAGCAGACTGGCTCATGATCTAGCTTGTTAAAAAGGGCATTAAAGATGCACCATAGGTTAAATCATTCCTATGTCTTTTTTGTACAGTCCCTTAGAAATAAGAGATTTCACTTTGTGTTCACTGAAGTTTCTTATGCCCTAAGTTGTAAATATTTAATTACTGATTCCTTCAGCTAATTATAGGGTAAATAATAGATAGATAGAGTCAGGGTGAGTTAATGTTTGATGGCCACCAGCAGGAATGTGCCACTTGGTGGAACACCTCGAGGGTACGAGTCATTGGCTGAAGACATGTCGCGGAGAGGGAGGGAGAAGTTGTTCAAGATGCTAACCAACTTGGACAACATCCTCTTCCACTCTTGCCACTCTGTCCAGAGAGCCCTGCTCATCGCCTCCTCCAATCACAGAGCAGAGCTGGCCCTCCTGACTAACTAGTGTCAGTGTCTCACAACACCACGCTCCGTCCCCGTGCATACAGCAGCATAAAAGACAGCACTGGCCTGGTAGGACATCCACAGGATCTTGTTTCAGGTTGAGCAAAAAGTGAGTGAAAGGGGGCCTATGTGTCGAATCTTCAGTTCAGATCATCAGCCCAGCTAGAGCAACATTCCCCCGCTTGGACATTTAGTTGGTTATAGTGAGTGATGCTGCTCATCCCCCTCCAGACCACCCTGGTGTGTTTCTGCTGTAGTCTGGCCTCCATCTTGTAGCATCCACACTTAAACAGATTTCCCTTCTTTGTGCTGTTGTACTTCAGACAGAACACCCCCTAGCCAACCGTACCATCCTCTACCAGATGGTGGCGCTGTATGACTACACTGCACAGGGCCCAGAGGACCTGGAGTTCAGTGAAGGAGACACCATCGACATCCTGGGTGAAGGTGAGGCCCTGCAGGTTAACCTCATTCTGAATGAACTGTCTTTAGTCTTTGTCAGGCACTTAGATTTGGAATGTCCTCAGACTGCTTCATCCCCTGTTCAGATGCTCAGAGTCTCACTGCCTCTCTACATTTCTCTCAAACACTCTCTTGCAGTTAATGAGGAGTGGCTGGAGGGACACTGTGCAGGAAGTATCGGCATCTTCCCCAGCTGCTTTGCCTACAGGGAGAACAGCGACATCACCCAGAGCCTTCAGTTATAAAAGCAGGCGTGTTACTGTGCAGTCATCTCAAATAAACTATTTAACCTGTGAATGGCTGCTGTTTACAGCCTACAAACAACCAATCATCACCCTTATAGGGGCATGCAGTGCACTCAGTAGTGAATTTATTGTGCTTTGAAAACAATTCTTTCTCAAATGATATTATTATAATGCTGCTGTAGTGGCTAAGAGTATGTCTATGGTACTGAGGAGTATGTTTATATTAAACCTGTTTTTCTTGTTTTCTATATCCCACAGGATCACTGTAATATTACTGTTGTATCTTATGATATTCTAAAAAGGGATTATACTGACCTTTATGATATTTCTATCTGCTGTGGTCAACATTGTGTTCCTGTAATATTTCTACATGGTTATAATGATCCTGGTCTGGCAACTTTAAAGTGTGGTGAGGTTGCTCTCTTGGGATTACACTGTATTACATTGTATCCTGTATCCCGATACATTTTCTTAAAACTGTTTACTGCATCTCAATGTGTCCTTAATGATTAAATAAAGATATAATGAATTTACCAGTGATATAGGATTAATAGTAGTAATATAAGTAATACATTTATTAAACTGGTGGAAAAATACTGAAACCTATATTTATTTATTGGCCTTAAAGTGGTCAAATCTTAATATACCGAGTTTAAAAATATTTGAATGAGCCTAGAAAATACCCACCATGTGTAAGTTCTTAACTTTTTTTTATAACCTTATTGTCCTTTCTGGCCCTGGTTGAAAGAGTTAAGAAAAAAGCTATAACCTTTAAAAGAATAAGTATAATCAAATATAGTTTAAGAGTGCTTACATCCCCAATTCCTAAACAGTTTTTAATGAAAACTGATAATTTCCAAACTGTATTTATTGACAACGGTTTTACGAAGTGTTCCTGAGTCCATGTCTCTTTCATACAATCGTGTGTTCAAGTGTTGAACCTCTCTCCATCCTTGCTTGTGAACGACTGAGTCTTTCCAGGATGCTCCTTTCATACCCAATCATGATACTAGCACCTGTTACCAATGAACCTGTTTACCTGTGGAATGATCCAAACAGGTGTTTTTGGAGCATTCCACATCTTTCCCAGTCTGTAGTTGCTCCTGTTATTTGAGTTATTTAACTTATTTGAAACATATTGCTGAATCAAATTCAGAATAAGCAGATATTTACAAAAATCAATGAAGCTGGTGACATCAAACATTAAATATATTGTCTTTATGCTGTTTTCAATTGAGAATATGTTAAAAATTGTTTGCAAGTCAAGACAGCAAGTAGCAAGTCAATCACATGCTGTTTCGTTCACGTTTTATACAGCATCCCAACTTCAGGTCAATCGGGAATGTAATTATTTAGATAATGACTTGCTGTGTACAGTTCAGTTGCAGAGAATGAATTAAAAAAAAAAACATTTCAAAGAAATTTCCTCAAAATAAGGATACTGGGAAGCACTGCTGATATGGTATAAGGACATTTTCAAAAGTAAAGACTTTTATAAAGAGCTACAGAGAATACTGAACAACTGTTTATCTTCCCAGAGCAGGCTCTCTGCATAAACTGAGTATCCTGGTGAGGAGGGCAACAGTCAGGGAGGCCACTAAGAGGCCCACAGCAGCTTTGAAGTTACAGTCTGAGCTGGGACAATCTGTGCTCACTGGAACAGAGGGCCAGGAACTTCACTACCACACAGATCCATAAGAGAGAGTCAAAAACAAAGTTATTCAAAGAAACTTACCAATGTCTTTGCTAGTTTGCCACAAGGCATGAAGCAGACACTGCTTTGTTGTTGTGAGCTCTGTTGTGAGCCGCTTTGTTATTGTATTTTTATACTGCATAAACTGTTTTTACTGTATTACACCACATTAATGCTGGAAGTATGCGTATTATGCTATTGCTGTAAAGAAGGAAAAAAGGAGGTGGAGGGATGATATTACTGCCATTAATTCCTGTAAACTGGAACAGAATTTTACTGTGTTTGGCAACCATTTGTTATGAGTGTGGAGCACACTCAGACCCGAAGCAGGTAACTCACAGTGATGGACTCAGAGAGATCACAGGAGAACAGGCAGGTCGCAAAATAAAAAGGTTTATTAACAAAACTGGAAACAAAAGGCGGGAGCAAAAAATGCTCTGAGCTGGTCGCAAACAAAATATGATTCAACAGAGGGTGTCCAAAAAAACTGGTAACCCAGGGAGAGAGCATAAAACGCAGGTTGCAAACAAACTCCTCTCACAGGCAGGGCTGGGCTGACGGCTTACTGACAGGTGGAAGCTCCTGAAAAAATAAAGAGTCCAAGCCAGTATGGACACGGAATACAGGAGAGCAGAAACTGGTAGAGGAACGGACAGGTGTACCACTGAGACAAGCAGACTATCCGACAAATGCTGGTGGACTAAGCTGGGGTTAAATACAACTGCTGATTAGGTCGTAGATGAGGTGATGACTTGCAGGTGTGAGAGGAGGCAGGCGCAGCCCACAGCACGGACCTGAACAAACACGGAAAGGACAGACAAGACCACAAGGGGGCAAGGAAACACAGGGAAAACACAGGGAAAAGGAGGAAACCGAGCATTGCCTAACATCATTTTTCATTTAGGGGAAGACAATGTCCAGAAACAAACATATTCCAGCATCCCAGGCTTCAGAGTGATTCTTCATAATCCTGTGGGTGGCCACTGATGCTAGGTCCAGTGCCTGGACGAAAGGGGAATGAAGCAGAGTGAAATGCAGGTGATGAAAATTGCTCTGTGCTTCCACCCTGTTAAAGATATCAATACAGATGGATCAAGCAGCTGTACTGAAAACCAATACAGTTATAATGAGTCTGTGTATACTATGAAAATAAGCCCCTAAAAACAAATAACGTTCAGGCAGTGGCAAATCATTAACCACATTTTTTTTTTTAAATGCAAGCATCTAATATCGTGTGCCACTAACACCTTCAAACTTCTTTATCCATTCTGTTTGTGAAGACAACAATAAACAATAAACCGATGATTTCATTTATTCAGTGTTATGAATTAGACAAAGACCAAGGTCACCAGAGAATCTCTGATGTGACTCTATTCTCATGTTTCCACATGTACACTATCAACAGGTCATTTTCACACCTTGATATCTGGCATTGTAATCACTTCTTCTTTGCTGCCTTTTATGATACAAAAAGCTACAAAATCAGTATGTCACTTCCTTAGACTTAAGTGCATTGAGTATCATACCCTGCCAGTACAGCATGCATTCAGGCACCTTTCACATTCTCCTAACTGTGTGTCTGGCTGGTAGACTAAAGTTAGCAGTCTAAGTCTCTGTGTATTAAGCGTGGTTGGATGGGAGACCTTGACTCCCTCAGAGTTGTGGGAAGTTCACTGGCTTGGGCATTAATTGCCAGCAAAGGAAATGTCAGGTGCTTTTAACTGTCGTCATAAATGGTAGATGTAAAAAGCGGTGTGGTGGGGGCACCGAAGCCGCTGAGAGCTCCATTCAAATGGCTTATGAAACAAAGGCCTCTAATTACTGCACTACACTCCCAATGCACAGAATCAACACCCACCTTCCCCTGCCATAGACGCTGGTAGTGAGGACACATACAGTGGGTGTTATATTAACTTTACATTCAGAGTGAAAGCAGTCAGTCACCAAATGACTGTTCTCTGTACAGAGGCATCTCTGAACGCTTTGTCTTTGGTGAGGAAGATATCACAGTGTGAGGATGCCATGTCATTATATCCTCCATCCTCAATAAAATGTCAATTCAAAAGGAAAAGCTTTAATTTGGTAATGTTAAAACTGAATCTTCCTAATATTGTGCAATATCTGATTTAGAGAAGAGTTGGAGTCTATAACTATGTTAACACCTCTGTGAGACACAGAAGTGCTTTGAACTAAATGCTAACACTTCCTATTTTTGCGTGTTAGCATGCTAACATTTGCTGTTTAGAATGAAACACAAAGTACAGCAACTCTGATATACGTAATTCGTGCCATTTCTCAACTTAGCTGTGAGGAAAAGATGTCATGAGCTCATATTTGGGATCTAAGTTTTTATTTTTCTCCTCATGTTTTTTTTGTCTTGTGTTTTGGCTCCACTACTCCTCAAGCAATTGGCCTTCAGGGACAAATAAAGTGATTGATAAATGTTAACATCATGATGGCACTGGAGGGGAAGTCAGAGAATCACGAAGTCAGCAGAATTAATCGCCTGAGGACAATGAATCTCTGTTTAAAATTTCATGGCAGTCCATGCAACAGTGGTTGAGATATTTTCTGGACCACAGTGGACTGACCATCACTTACATAACCATCCCTGAAGCCAGTGGCTAAAAACGTTATGGACATCCCTGGACTCCCTTTTTATAACTGCAGTCATTGAACTTCTACGTAGTCATTTGAGTCATTGATTATGCAGAAAAAAAGATTAGTGTTACTTTAAAAAGCAAGACTTTAAGGATATGCCTGATTTTCTCTTCTGATGCAATGTGTGACTCAATTTGGTCTGAATGTTTTTCTTCTATCAAGGTCTACAATTCAATTGAATTTCCAATGAGTTTTCTGCTTCCACGGTTACTGTGAGACACTACACACAGTATCATTACAATAATTTAATGTTATAATGCAGAGTTTGGCACAAACACAATACTGATTTGTTCATTCGTGCTCTGAAGTAATTGTGCTGCCTTTATTATACAGCAATGTTCAGAGCACTTTCCATCTCTCTCCCAGGGGACAGCCGCATGTTTCCTGGAGTTTGTTTTCTAAACCGAGTCATGTGAACTGTTTGATAAGGAGACAGACAGGCGGATCTGCTGCAGAGCTGATGAGAGTTAAAACTCAGAGAGGGAGTGGATTAATGTTGTCTCAAGATAAACCTCATTCGCCCACTCCACTTAATTTAAGTCCAAATTAAACCCTGTACTCTAACATGGCTCTTTTTGATTTAACTATCTCTTTAGGAATAAGAGGATGCTCTGGGAGGTTTGTTTATGAAGGTGGGCACTTGTTATGTGGGCTTCTAAAAGTTCAAGGTAGTCAGTGGATGAATTGGAATCTGCAGAGCTCAGAGGAGCTGAGAGAGAGCAGAATGTGTTTTTAGTGAGAACTGGATGCAGACAAATCTTATTCCAATGCAAATGATAAATATCATTCCAGATGTTTAGTGGATTTGAACATCCAGAAATGTTACTAAAGCGGTTAGAAAAGTATTACCTTCAAAGAATTACAGGAATGAGGCTTTTAGTCTGAAGATTTGTGTTAAAAGCTCAAAGGATGACTTTTTAAGAAGAAGAAGAAGAAGAAGAAGAAGAAGAAGAATTCCTTTATTCCTCACAATTTTATACGCCCAACTTGCAGAGTGGAGGGGGAAACTGCACACACCATGCATTTTGTGAAATTCTTTCCCACTTTTTGACCCATCCATGGTCAGTCCTTCCTCCGCGGCAGACCAGGAGTGGTGGGCTGCCAGTCGACTGGTGCCGGGTCATTAAGGACATTATTAGTGACATTCTTATTAATGATGATACATGTAAAAGTTGCTACTTGGGCTATGTGTGGGCTATGTGTGTGATATAGATACAGTCTTTTACTGTAATACTGTATATTGTGGTGTACTTAATTTTTGGGAAATGTGTTTTACATTTACTTTACAATGTTTTAATACTGCCAGACATTAAAGGGAGAGCTATCATGATGTAAACAGGATGGTAAAGTGTCTGACAATAGACAAATTTACAGTACATTGTTTCATGGTATACATATATATTATATTATTTCTCAACCCTACTGGGAACTCTGCAGATTGTAGGGATGTTATATCGGTGAGCTGACCATTGACTGGAGCTCACCCACTCTAAGTCACCAAGTCTCAGAATATGCCAGTATATGAAGTTTTCACCTCTTTTACTTTCAGTGCACGACACACAGACAGTAGACTGTATGACACGAATGCCAATCTGAATATCTCCCTCTTTAGCTATTTCTTGTGATCACTGGAATACAAACTGTTCGGTCTGTTGATGTGATCAGGAATTTCTGGATTAACTCAGTTACACATTATAGCAATCATGTAATACATTGTAAAATCTCTCAAACATAATGTATTAACTGATCCGATACAGGACAACCTAAGAATTCTCATCAAATTCTATAATAAATAACGCATCGTAACATTAAGTAAACAGGGAAGAGTCAACTATGTCATTGGCTGACTCCCAGACTTGATTAAAACTAAAATGCTGGAATTGAATACAAAATGACCTACAATTAACTGAATAACATTCCAGAAAACACTGAATTCCAGCTGCCAGCTGGACCTTAGCACCCAGCATCAATGTTGGACCTCAGCAGACCTCAGTGTGCCTCTTTTGGCTGAATGGGAGATAATCCCTGCAGCCAGGTCCCAACATCTGGTAAATGTTTGGAATGACATTTTCAACTATCATATGTGGGTGCATCGTTCAGGTGTCCACATACTTTTGACTATGTAGTGCATATACACATACATCTTTGAGAGGATGTCCAGCTGTCTGTGTTGTTGATTTTGTTTTGTTATGTAACAAATCTTGAGTTTCATTATGACCTCTATGAAGAGGGGCTTTGCATTTTGAATTTTTGGACTTTAATTTGGCAGCCCCCCTTCTCTGACATCTTTGCCCAAAACAATAAGAATGGCCAAGATGACAAACCCTTGTGTGTCAGTAGCCGTGAACTTCTATCCATCAAGTGATATAATGAATTTGCCTCCATTTTCAGTGACAAAATTCAGAAAATAAGACAAGCTGTCTGTACCTCCATTTCAAGCATCAGTTCTGTATTGAGTCCACTTAAAACCAATTCAGAGCATGACACAATTTTATTCATCAGCTATGAAACCTTGAAAGAATTTGTGCAACATCTGAAATCCTCAACCTGCTGCCTTGATGCTCTGCCTCCAGGAAATGTTTTTGACTGCATGCCATCAGATCTTCTACACTCAACACTTTTACTTTGGTTGTTTTCCACACATTTAATGATGGACCGATATCAAACCTCCCATTTTAAATTAAAATCACTGAAAAGATAGATTTTCAACATCATAACACCCTCTTGACATAGTCAGCCTCAGCATATTACTAGACAGACTGCAAAACTAACCTGGACTTCCTGGCATAGTGCTAAAATGGTGTGAAACCTCTTTGAAGAACAAGACCTACTTTATTGTTAATTTGTGAATACACATCTGAGCATATAAAAATGACATGTGAGGTTACCCAAGGCTCCATTACTGAGCCTATTCTGGTCAATATCTACATGCTCTTACAAGCTCAGATTATAGACAGCAAAAAAATGTCTTACCATGATTATGCACATGAAACACACATGCACATATATAGATATATAGATAAAATGACATATCAAGAGATATAGATATAGATAATGGTATCACCAGGTTTCTGTGGTCCCATAGAAGAACTAAAAGTGTGTTAAACAAATCAGTGATTGGATGTGCCAAAACTGAAAAAAGTATTTTTGGAACCAAATATTGTATCAAAAGTCAGTGCTCAGCTTCAGTTGCTGATGTTAAACACTGCAAATTTTTTATTCTGTTAAATTGTTATATTCTATTTTAGCTTATCTACATCTTCTAATTTATTTTTAATGTCTTTTTATGTCACCTTTTCATGTCTTCTGGAACTTTCAATTGCCTTGTTGTTGAAAGGTGCTATACCTTGCCTTGCCTTATGTACTGTACATATATTGCAATTGATCATAACAGCAACAAAAACAAACAAATGGGGATGTACAGAGACTGCTCTATAAAATGATCCCTCTGCAAAGTTTGTGCACAATCAGTGTTTGCGTGGGTGACAGAGGAAAGCAGAGGAAGAGAGAAAGAATCAGACAGAGGGAGAGCCACACACACACACACACACACACACACACACACACACACACACACACACACACACACACACACACACACACACACACACACACACACACACAGGTAACACATGTAATCTTTAACACTGTAACCACCCTCTGTTATTTAATAGGCATTAATGTGCCTCCCCTCCCCACTGACAACATGGTCATTTATATTGTAATGCCTGCATACTAATGCATACTGCATGAAGAAAATAATACACTCCCACTGCTGCTTTAATATGCAGAAATGGGACAATGCGTAGATGTTTGAGGAAAAAATTTTCTTTCTATGTTAAAAATAAACACACACACACACACACACACACACACACACACACACACACACACACACACACACACACACACACACACACACACACAATGTCTGTGGGTCTGTCAGTCCACCACTTTGGTCCAGAGTTATAATACCGCAACAACCTCTGGACTGATAAAGATTCATGGTCTCCAGAGGATGAATTCCACTGACTTCAGTGATCCCCTGATCTATTGCCATTATGAGGCTGACATTGTGTTTCTGACAACTATTGGATAAATCTCCACGTATTCACAATTTATTTATTTTCTTTGGCAAAAAAGAAGAAAAGCTGAGAGTCTTTGAAAACCAAAAACCAAGTCACATCAATACCAATGGCTGCACTCTGTCAGTTAAATATATAGCTACAATCAAATCTTTGAGAAAAGTGTCCTTGATTTTTATTTCCAGCTGGTTGGTTTGTTGTACAGTGACAACGTCCTGACAAAAACAGAACACATGACACCAGTTCAGTCTCTGCACTGGCTTCCCGTGTGTCATAAATTACTACTGTTTGCCTTTTTTTTATCAGTATTTATGGCTGTTAAGGACCAAGATACACCTGAGACTGTCTTTTACCATGCAAACCTTCTGGTCCTCTTAAGTCAACTGGTAGCAGTGTACTAACTGTTAAACTAAACTCCAAACTAAACATGGAGAAGCTGCATTTCACTGCCATTATTTGCCCTAACTTTCATACAGTAAAAAACTTCAATGTTTTCCACTGATTCTGTCTGAACCTTTGAGCTGTCAAATCAGTGTGTTTATATTACCAAATGGAAAAATGATAATCTGTAACGCACTTGTGATGACAAACCCATGGAAAGTGATCACCAAAGCTACATTTTCTCTCAGCTTCTATTTTAGTATCTTTCAGGTCATTGTTTTGGTTCAGTCTCAGCACTCTCATCAACCTCATCTCTAGCAGCATCTCCTGTGGTGTGTTGCACTGCCTCCAAGTGACTTTAAGCCCTCATCATTATCCGTCTGGCATATACTGTACACCTGTAACTAACAAGCAGGACTGTTTATGTATTTACAATTTCTTTTGAAAATGTTTGTAATATTTTAAATTAGACATAATGTTTCATGCTAAGTTTACTTCTTTAACATTTTAATGCAATAGGCCCACCTACAGCACTTTGAATTAGCCGAGAGCTGTGTCTTAGGAGGCAGAGTGTCGACACATTTGACCCAGTGAAGTAAGCCACTGAGAGAGATGCAACAGCTACAAAGAAAAGTCAAACTGAACTCGAGCAGAAGAAAAGACTTCTCTCTAAAAAGTGACTCCAAGATATGCTGTGACTCAAAGCCAACAATGAGTGCACCGGTGCAAGATGTATTGTTCCACTCCACATCCAGCAAATAAAAGACTGTGTTTTATACATGCTCAAAAATGCATCCATTATTTGAGAAACACTTTAAGAGGAAGGAGCACACAAATGCAGCACAAGCTCTTGCAAACAAACAAACAAACAAACTGGTCAAGTTGAAAAGTCCACTCACCCACATGTTGGAGGTGCATATTGATGTGAGGGAGGAACACAGACAATGTAGAGTGTGGGGAGTTAAGACTGAGATGCCAGTGTGAGAGAAGGGATGCTCTTAAAACAGCATCCTCTGTGTGTGACTTGGTCCAGATAATGAATACAAGCAATCCAGACTGTTACTCATCAGCAAGGTGGCAACTTTTCTCCGACACTGCAGCATGTGAGAGGGGATTCACGCATGTCAATGTAACAAAGACCAGGTACAGATCTCATCTGGCACATATTCATCTCTGAGCATTTGTTCACAATAAAATCATGTTTAAAAAACTCCACCATAGTCAACCAGCAAATGGACGACAGTGGATGGCATCAGTTTACAGGAGCCTCAAGGGGGGCATGTTGACAGGATGGCAAACACAGTAAATTGTGTGATTTTGGTGTTTAACTGCATTGATAAAGCACCTGTTCATGAGTGTGTGTGTGTGTGTGTGTGGGGGGGGGGGGGGGGGGGGGGGGGGGGGGGGAGGGGTTGTCAGGGGGTGGTAAGAAGACCCTTCTCCCCAGCAGCACCCTGGTGTGGTAGAAATGTTTCCTGGGACTCTCATTATATGAATGGGCCAGACAGAGGGAGATCGTAACTGTCATGAGGAGGAAGACAACTCTGGGCTCCTAGAAATAGATGTTTAAAAATAGCCTTAGGCTCTAGTTATGACAAGGAGACTCAGGGAGGCATTTGCTATAATGCAGCATGATCAGCTTAAAGGCTGACAGGCAACCACCTACTGTCTTCTACATCCACATGAACCAACTAACATCTGACAAGCAGTGTGTTCATACACTTTCAAATTTTCAAAATTCAAAATTACAATTGTCCCAAGCAGGTATTAACTCGCTTTTGTCCAAGAAATTGTGTCATAAAATGTGAATTCTGGCCTTTTGGCAGTTTATTTGAAGTTTAAACTCGTGCTGCTCCTGCTTTCACTCAACAATGTATGACATCAGCTGATGCCTTGCCAAAAATAATCATTTAAATAAGGGTTAGTAGAGTTGTCAGTTTCTAAGCAACACACACACACACACACACACACACACACACACACACACACACACACACACACACACACACACACACACACACACACACACACACACACACACACCTGCGTCATTTCCTATACACAGAGGGTCTGAGAGCATTCAATTGAGTGCTCTCTGCCAGTTGCGCGCAAGGAAGGCTGCGTCGTAGAGCAGACTCTGGAGTTTGTTCTGTGGACAGAATAAATATGGAGAAGGTCGTGTGTTATTATAAGGTACCATTTTATCATTTATATTGATAAAGAGAGCGTTGCACGGATTTTAATCCGCCGGGCTTCAGATATCAGCCTACACCGGACACTATCTGAATCACCGAGGCTCGTCCCGGTGAAGGCAGCGTTAAAGCTTTTGTAGTACACGACACACAAAAAACAGCAGGACTCAAAGAACATTTCTGTTTTGTTCAGCTACAGAAGAATGCGAGCACCCACTGATGAAACGGTTTGTTTGGAGCTGGCACAACGCGTCCCGGTCACCTGTTGAAGTTGCCCGATGCGCAGAGAGCTGCTTCACGTTTTGCTTTCAAACGGGAGGATAGACTTGAAGAGCGCTTTAACAAATGCCCGATCCGTCCTCCGGTCTGTATGATGCACTGATTCCCCGTTATGTTGTAGGATGAGCGCTGATCTGGAGCGCGTTTCCCTCAACACATCGGTGAACTCGACCGGCTCGGGCGGCCGTGCGCTCTCGGCGAACGTCCGGCGGCTCCACAACGCTCTCAATCTGCTGCTCAGCGACCTGGAGAGAGAGCAGTTCATCCACTGTCTCAATGTGTACCACGCCAAGCGCAACGTCTTCGACCTGGTCCAAACTCTCAAAGTGATTCTTAACACGCCCGGCAAACGACAGCTGCTGCCCATGCTGCGCCTGGTCATCCCGAGGTCCGACCAGCTGCTGTTCGACCAGTACACGTCCGAGGGACTGTACCTGAAGACAGACCTGCTCCCCAGCAACGGCAGCGCGGAGGGCTTTGGAGACGAGGGCGACTCGACCCTGCAGAAATATGTCAGCTCCATCCATGAGCAGCCCGCCACGGCGGGCTGTCCGGACGGTTTCATGGCCGCCGCGGAGCTGTCAGCGTCCATGGCCCAGCCGTTCTTCGAGAGTTCATGCGGAGAAGTGCGCCAAGTCACCCTGACGCGCTCTAGGAGCCACGAGGGTCTGGGTTTCAGCATCCGCGGGGGGTCAGAGCACGGCGTGGGGATATATGTGTCCCTAGTGGAGCCGGGCTCTTCGGCCGAGAGAGAAGGACTGAGGGTCGGGGACCAGATAGTGACCGTGAACGACTTGATGTTTGACAATGTCACTCACATCGAGGCGGTGAAGGTAAGCGCTTCTGCAGGCGTGCGCGTGCGTGAGTTTGATAATCAGAATTCCCTCTAAAGCTTCAGGTTAATCTCCAGGAGAAAAGGAATCCACTAACAGTGTGTGTGGGCCTGTAATGTGTGTGTGTGTTCCAGATGTAAACACTGTATGCTGCAGGCAGGGAGAACATGCATACAGAAGCAGTGGGCCATGCAGAGCTGCCCTACAAAACAACTGTAGTTTGTGACTGCTGCTTCCTCTGCGGGCCCTCGGGTCCCGTTGAGAGCTGCTACTTCCTTTTTATTAATTCTTCTACACCACTTGACTGGGACTTAATGCTCTGCCGCTGGCACAGGGAGCCCAGATGAACTCAAATGTTCAGAGGCAGATGGAATGAAGGCCCTTTTCTCTTTTTTCAAAGAGGAAAGCAACAGCAAATGCTTTACAACAGTTTTTCTGAATGTTTTCATGTCACAGACACCAGGAGTCCTTGGTGAGAGTTATTCTCAGGGAACAACATGTTTCATTTGTTCATGAATTTGAATTAACTTCACTGCATGTGGAGATCGCAGATGTCATCATCTGCTATCTACATATATTAAAGTCAGTATTCTACATTCTGTAACAGAACTTCTCATTAATTGTGTGTTAGATGGTCAGACATGTAATTAAGGGGTCAGTTTAACCAAACGTATCTTTACACTTAACCTGTAGTTGTTTGTTGTCCTGCAGATAGTTTTGGTTTGTCCAGGTTTTGAGACATCTGTGTTTATAATGTCAGGCTCCACTCCGCCTCACCCTCAGTGACTGAGGCTGGACTTCCATTATTTGTTGTTTGCATTAACAAAAGCTTAAAAGTAGTGAACTCTCTTACCAAGTGGTCAGACCAGAAGTGGCAGGGTGAAAGTTACTCTGGGACAGGACATGAAATAAGGACATGAAATAATGCACAGGGCTTGCAGTGCACAAGTTGATAAGTGGAGATATATCTGTCGTTTTTCAGCCTCTGTCAATGCCTGTGCACTTACAGGGAGTTTTATCTCAAAACCCATCAGATAAAGAATATTTTAGGAGCTGATGTGTGTGTGTGTATGTGTGTTTGTGTGTTTGTAAACAACCATCTGTATTCTGTCATGGTGTCATCAAATTTAGTTTTTACTGTTTTTTTTAACTGGATTTTGAATAGATTGATGTATTGAAATGTCTGATAATTTGCTGCAATTGGAGATGTGAGGACCAACTCAGAGAGCACGGCTGTTCTCTAGATTACTGTCCATGATCAAGCTCTGGCAGAGAACCGTCTTGTCTGCAGCTCCTGGTAATTTACCAGTGGCACTGACATGTCCTCAGTGTTTTGAAAATAAAATATAATTTCTTTTGTAAGATAAATTTTATATTTATATTTTCAGTATTATATTAATTTTAGATGTTCATAAGAAATCTATCATCTGTTGCTGCCACGTTGGTTTGGGTGGAGGTGAGGTTAACTTTCATGTTTTTAGTGGGCAGGTAGCGCTGTACAATAGCACTGCCTCTGTGGGCCTCTCTTTATACGTCCAGATCTCACCACACTTAGAAATGAAGATGAACAGAAGCACTATGCTGTGTCATATTCTACGTATACTGGACAGTGTTCCCAGCTGCAAATTGATTGTACCATGTCCTCCAGTACTTGAATGTTTGGACTCCTGAGTTGAACATAGCAAGTTTGAAATCACACGAATGTGAGTTTGAACTATGGCATGCTTTGCATTAAGGAAGGCTTACTATTTGCCTCTGCCAGGACAGAGGACTAGGGGGGAACAGGGGACTGAGTATACAGATACTAGAATGAATGGCTGTGAATGTGGGAGATAGAGAATGTGTATACATAGGGCCCAAAACTTTGTGTTTCACCTCTGTACCAGACTACAAAGTGTATTTCCATCCACCAGTTGTTGTGCACATTTCCAATTTGTGCACAATGAAACCTGAAACATCAGAAAACACTTTTTATGCTTGGTTGAGGTGGAGAAGAGCAGATGTGCGATGGAAACAGACTCAGTAAATACATCAAGACATACATGAAGCATGTGACATAAATATCCAGTGAAGCTTCCACTCCACTACAGAGATGAGGAATAGTGACAGATGAAAACATCACATTTGTGTGATGCAGTGAGGTGACTGTAACATTTCTTTCCCTTCACTGATTGAGATGTAACTGTTTTGACCTTAAAGCTTACGAGCAACAGCAGCTAGTCCAAAACAAAGTGGTGGCAAATTCACAGGTAAACAGGAAAAGGGCAGGTAAAAGGTACAGGTGGACAGGCAGGTAAGCAGATGCAGGTAAGTTTTCAGGTTCAGGTGGAGATGGCTGGTGGTAAATTGGAGAATGAGACACAGGTGGATGTGGAAGGTGACTGGGAGAAGTGGAAAAGGCTGATGGTTTCTGGTGGACTGGTAGAGAATGTGCAAAACAGGACTGAGGCATCTGTTGTTAAAGCATCTTGCTTTGGTTTGTCTGGAGTGGTATGGCTGTGATTGACAGATCCTATAATTTAACCACGCAGAGTGCCGGCCATTATTTGAATTTAAGGGGAGACACTATAGGTGAATAGGGTGAAAATGTTAACTTCTAGATATCACTGTGAAAGCTCCCCAGCTGATTGCTTACATTATGACAGTTATTTTTCGTATTACAAGTTTGTAGTTTTGAATATGCAAATGTGATATTATTTATTACATATGCATCAATTTGCATAAATGTTCCAGAACAGAAATCTGAACTAAAATAAACACCTGGATGGAGAGACGTACAAAGGAAAAACACATTATTCAGAAAACCTGCCATCTCCTCGTCATGCTGCATCCCTGAATGTCCACATTTATATGACTTTGATTCTTGTGCTTGATGCAACAGAAATATGATGTGAGAGTGAAAAGCATGTAGGAGGAAAATACTTAACAGAATAGATGAGGCAAAGGTCTCAAGGCAGCAGTATAAACATGTTCCTCAGCTGTTGTTGCTGCATTTAAAAATATCTCTAATGATGTACTGTTTTATCATCCGAGACATTAATGTTTTATTTGCCGCATGCGTTTGGACTGTCTGCTGAACTTTTTTTTATGACCTTGCAAGCTTTCTAACTGAGTCAGACTCTAATACACTCTACCTACAGCAATTTCCTAAGAGAAACAACACTTTTGCTTGAGTCTGAATGGCTCAGGCCTTGGGCAACGTCTTATTTAAGAGCAAATAAAGAGGCTTTTTCACCTGCCTATACAAGACTTTATTGAATCAGTCCAGCATGAGGGGAATAAGAAGCTGAACAGCTTTTCCCTGACAGCACTAAAGATGAGTTGCATCTTATTTTGTTCGCCTCATCAGACAAACAGGCAATCCTGGATATTTGTGACATATAGACAGAGCTGCTGTTTGGTTTTGCTGTCAACACTGACAGTTCCAGAATAGCTGCCAGGTTTTTGTCTTTGAACACAAACTTTAATAGAAGGTTAGGCATTGCAGAGATCTTTTGGTCAAGTAAAGTTTGAACATAATACACCTGTTCTCTTTCTTTCTGAAAGTAATTTGAAAAGATGGATATCAATCTGTCTGTTAATGTACAGAGCTTCAGTCAGGATATGGTTAGCTTAGCATAAGGACAGGAAGCAGGGGGAAAAGTCAGCTTGGCACTGTCCAAAGTCTAAAAATCCCCTTATCCTCACCACTAGGGCTCACTGATTAACATGTGTAGTTTGTATGTTTAATCCATATCTAAAGTGGAACATGAAAATGACAATTTGTCATTTTAGGGACAAGAGTCTGTGCAGTGTGCATCTTGTCATCACAGGAAACCCTCACAGTAACTCTGTGATTTATGTAAAGAGTTTTGCTTTTTAACCAAATCTGCTTTTTGTACAGCTTTTGCCACGAGACATCTTCAGGAGTTCCTGCGGAACTTGCTACACATTGATGGGTAGTCACTGAAATCTTGCTGAAACTAAATTTACAAGTGTAACATCTAAAAACTCTTCAATGTGTTAAACCCTGTTTAGCCTGCTGTTAACAGCTGCTGTGTTTGTGCCTTGAAAATCATTTTCATTTTAATTAATCTTCAGAAGTCTTCTGTCTAAACCCACATACCCTCCATGGTTAACATTATGATGATGTATTTAATTTGACTTAATTTGTTTACAGTACAGAGAATCATGGAATGAAAGTTTGTTGATTTATTAGAAGAAGCTTGCAAATTCTGAAATGTGGGCAGTAGAGCTTAATATCTACACAGCACTTTCACTTCCATACTTTGAGGATGAACAAATTGTGCTACAGTAATGTTAGTTTTCTCCAGCCTTACAATAACCAATTTCACATTAGTGTTTTTGGGACTGCTTTCACATTCCTTGATCCACTGAATGAAGCAACTGCCAGCTTTCACTGTCTGTAAAATTACATTCAGCACAGCATGCCACCGCAGTAACGGCTGTGTGGCTACAGAGTGCAGCCCATAAATCAGATGCTAGATGAGTGTGTAGCTGGAGACGTGCTGAGCAGGTGAGTAAACTGTTGTTTGGAAGTAGTTCCAGCACGTAACTCCACAAAAACCACAAATTGGTGTAAAATATTTCTTCTTGAGTACAGAATTAAAAAAAAAAAAAATGATACAAAATGTTAATTTTTTTAGCTTGAGGTGTCATTTTTGCCATTCTTGAACTTGAAAAGGGCTTTTTGAAAAACGGGTTCACTTACTTGGTATTTCAGAAGATTTCAGTGAAACCTTGTGGGCTTTCTCAGTGGATGGGGTTTGCTCAGTTGTCATAGAGATGCTTTTTGCAAAACTATGGAAATTTGTCCATGTCTTAACAGGCGGTCATATATGGTGGAGAGGTTGTAGGCCTGTCTCTGTTAAAGGATGGTGTCTAGTGTGGGTTGCAGATGACCTTCTTGGTCCTTCTATGGCTCAGGAGCTAAATTGTTGAAGATTTGACGTCAAGTTTATATAACTGTTGTTCAGCAGAATTTCAGTGACTACACATCTACATATAGCTAGTTCTACACAATCTCATGGAGACATGTGTCTCGGCAAAACTTTACAAAAGCGCTTAAAAAGTGAACTTTTTTTTACACACTACAGCATTACTGCATAGGTTTAGTGATTGTTAAGTGATATGTCACCACAGTAGTGGTGGCTTGTTTATTTCCACCTTCAACCCAGACCAGTCTTTGTCAAGGAGTTGCCAAATATACTAGATGAGCACAGGTGTTGATCTCTGTACAGGTACCACACTTGGCAACCTCATGGTGATGAAAAGACTGAAAATCACTGTGTTCAGCTATTGGTCTCTAAGAAATAATTACAGCCTGTAGCTGACAGTAAACCACCTGAGTCAGTACATGCATTCAATAAAACCATCTCTTTCTTCACTGTTAACAAATGAAAACAATATTTCCCAGCTTTGTTGCAAATAAAAGAATCTATGCTTACTGCTTATCTGTAATTGTAGTTCCCCTGGGAAGTGTGCTGTTTCATTATTAGACTCCATTAATATTCAGAGGGATGGGAACACAGCTGATATTTCCAGCTCCAGCTGAAGGCCAGGGCTCTCCCCTTGTTGCAGGTCCACATTCCTGCTCTCATTACACCAATTCATTACAGCTTTTAATGAAACTGCTAACATTTAAGGCATGCTGCAAACAATGACAAACTTTGCATTAACAAAAGCAACAATTTAGACTCACTCCCAGACTATACTATCACAATTATTCACATTTTGCACATAAAATCTGTGTTCAAAAAAGTAAAAAAAAAAAGAAAAAATACAAATGGCATTAGAAACAGACTTAGTGACTAATTAGCCAATTATTGATTAATATTTACACATTCACTTTGTTACCAAATTAATGTTATTTTTATGGGCCTAAATCAGTGTCATCAGACAATACATACATTCATGAAGCACTACAGCTTCAGTGTGCCACACCAGAACAGTGGAAAGGAGGTATAAATCTAAATCTACAGATTATACCCACATTAGAAGGCATTTGAAAGGAAGACTCAAATGCTGCCAGATGAACAGACAGAAACTGTTGAGTGAAAATTATGATGCAAAAGCTTATAAAGCTTACTATAACTACTACTCCATAATCCACAGAAATGGTCCAGGTAAACGGTTTAGGTGGATAGGCAGGCAAGCATCTTGCTTTGGTTTGTCTGGTGTGGTATGGCTGTGATTGACAGATCCAGTAATGTCACCACACAGAGTGCCAGCCATTGCTTTAATTTAAGCAAAGGCACATAAACCAGAAAACCTCCTGCCATCTCCTCTCGTCATGCTGCATTCCTGAATGTCCACATTTATATGACTTTGATTCTTGTGCTTGATGCAACAGAAATACGATGTGAGAGTGAAAAGCATGTAGGAGGACAATACTTAACAGAATAGATGAGGCAAAGGTCTCAAGGCAGCAGAATAAACATGTTCCTCAGCTGTTGTTGCTGTGTTTAAAAATAGCCTCCATGAAGTACTGTTTATTATCTGAGACATTAATGTTTTATTTGCCATGTGTATTTGAGCTGTCTGTCGGCTGAACCTTTTTTAATGACCCTGCATGCTCCAGGTCCACATCCCCATTCTCATCAAGAGCTGAGTAATTCATTACAGCTTTTAATGAAGCTGCTAACATTTAAGGCCCGCTGCACAAAGGCGGTTCACCTCGTCTTAAGCGTGACTTCAAAGCTGTTTACCAGCACGGTGGTAAAGGCCAGGATGGTAGCTGCATACACAGAGGGCCTCATTTGTGAAGGTAACTGTATTTAATCTTGATTTAGTCTGGCAATTCTATAAGGTTATGGAGACATACTTGTGGGAAATGAACGGACTGACTTGCCCTGAGTTAGACATTATTATAAGTTACTTACTAGAATATCTTCAAGGTATTAGAATGCTGAGATTAGACAGGCATTGTTTGAAAGCAAAATTCACCCTTTTCTGTTCCTGGTTCCTGCAGTAAACGTCCTATTCATTTTTCCCATAGACGATGTAAGGTGACTCAGTTGGACCACTTGTACTGCTTGGATTGGCGTTTAACTCTACCTTTTAAATCATTGGACTTGGCTGTCATGTTTAGACCCATCCAGCAGGACAAAATGACAACAAAGGTAATCTGTATAATCATTACATGTATCAGAGAGTCCTGAGTCCTTACAGAATGGGGAAAACACTTATGGTTGAACCTAATTATCTAATGATATCTATTATCATTCATTTGGAATAGAAAGTGATGGTTAACACCACTGAAAAATGTCAAATTTGTGTTGTACTTCTGCTAGTTTTGGTAATATGGTAATATATACAGTCCTTAATTCTTTTGGTCATATAAATTTAAGATAAATTTACACAGTACTGAATTTGAAAATTCACAACTTCAGTGTCCTCTAGTGGTAGTGTCTCACTGCTCATAACCAGGGACATCATGTAACACCAATTTTCTCTGGGATTGTCTCATACCATTGCAATAATTAAAATATGCTATGATTACATAAAAAATACACACTGACTTCTTAATTATTAATGTGTTTTTAAGTATGAAACTGAAACAACTCCACAAGTGTTGGATGGATTACCATGACGACTGGTTCAGACCCTCGTGTCTGCCGTAGGATGTATTGGAATAACCTTGGTGAGTCCTTAATTTTTCATCTAGGGCCTCATCGGGCAAATAGACCTGATTTGGTGAAAAACTTAGTCTTTATCCTCCTCTTCCTCATTTTCTTCTTCCTCCTCCTCCTCCTCCTCCATCCATTCAGGAAGAAACACAACAGCCAGGAGCTCCCTTAAAGCTCAGGAGTAAACAGACCTTCAAACTTGATGCTATTTATATACCAGCATGGATGAGGGCAAAGACCTTTATCTACAGCCCTCACAAAGAGCCAAATTTAATATCAATCCTTGGATGAAAACACAGTAGCAAAGTGACGTAAGAGGGAAACAGTGCACACCGTACACAGGAATTTAATTTGTTGATAGTGAAGTGAACAAGAATGTTAAAAAAGCCGGACCGCTGTGTAAAATGTATCACATATAAAACGGAATGCAATCATTTGCAAACAAACTGTGTTTACCAACAGTAGTTTTCCAAAGTGTTCCTGAGCCCATGCATTAATATCATTCATACACTCATGTTTTCACAAAGTGGTGAGCCTCTCTTGTGAACGACTGAGCTTTTCCAGGATGCTCCTTTCATACCCAATCATGATCCTATCACCTGTTACCAATGAACCTGTTTACCTGTGGAATGATCCAAACAGGTGTTTTTGGAGCATTCCACATCTTTCCCAGTCTGTAGCTGCTCCTGTCCCAACGTGTTTGAAACATGTTGCATCAAATTCAGAATAAGCCGATATTTTCTTACTATGATAGTAGATAAGGTCAAACTAACCCTTTTCTGGAATGAGGTTTGCATTCGAATCCATTAAAGTGAGATCCACTTCTGTCTTAGCCGTGTTTTATGGAGCTGATTGATAGATGCATAAGACAGAATACAAGCTGGCAACACAGAGCTTAAGAGTAAAGTTACTTTGAAGTTACTTTGACCTTCTTGTGTTAATAGTGGTATTACCTTAATGTAACACACACACACACACACACACACACACACACACACACACACACACACACACACACACACACACACACACACATCCTTTCTATTTGGTAATAATGCAGGAAGAAATGCTGATAATAATAATACCATAATAATAATAATAAGACCTCAGTTCTGAATATTAATAAGTAATACATTTACAAATCAACATTTTCGACATATACTTAATGAAAACAATACAAAAACAATATCTTTAATATTTGACCTCATCAGTTTCTGATGAAGGTCGACCCAAATGCAAGACACAGACACAGGTGTGGAAGAGTTATGAGGGTTTGTACTGGGGAATGAAGGCGACATGGAGAGGAGATGATTGCTGGCAGGGACTGAGGATTTTTATTCAAGAAATGTGTGATCTGAAATGCTCCCAATGGTAACTTGAACCAACCCTCACAAAGAACACTGGCAGCATCACTGTGCACTTTAAAATGAATATGCAGCCGCAGTGGAAAGAGAAACATTAGAAAAAACAGACATATAATGCTATTCTGTTTTCGACCAGTGCAACAACAATAAAAAAAATCTGTGGCCAATAGACACATACAAGAGTATCATTTTCAATGAAATTCCAGAAATAATGTCATTGAATTTGGAGCCATATGAATTTGGGTCCCAGGTCTAGATCCTCAGATCTGTGTTTATCTGAGTGAGAGTGGGAGCTTGGGTCTATTGTTCTTGGCAGTTCATGTGTATTTTGTGCTTCTTTCATTTGCCTGATTGCATCACTTCATCTGCTTTCCTGTAACAGCTCAGTATTACAAGGTTTCGATCCAAAAGCAGGACTAAGAGAGTTCATTTTTTCTGACAACAGTCAATAACAGACAATAACTAGGAAAGAAGACAAAAACACCAGTTAGGCATCCGTCAAAGAGGCAGAAGCCCAAAAAGCAGACAGGCAGAGATGATGGCAGGGCTGCTAAGTTGAAAACGTGTAAGGATACTGGAGAAGTAGGAAGAGGTGTACAGGTGGGCAGAGAAGGTCAGTTGATGGGAAATGGTGTGAACGCAGAGGTTCCTGCAGGGCAGGAGGGAGTGGAAGATCTGAAACGACAGGAGTGAGTGAGTAAGTATGTGGTGAGGGACGAAAACGTAGAACTAGAATCAGGTTGATGCATTTTGGTTTCCCACGAACATGTTGCCTTTTAGTGTATTAATAATTTCCATAAAGATTATTCTATCTTAATTTTTTGAGTAATTTCTTGAGTTTTATATATGGTGCTAGTCAAAGGTTTAAATACACCTTCTCATTCAACGGTTTTTCTGTGTTTGAACTCTTTTCTACATTATAGATCAATACTGAAGACATTAAAACTATGAAATAACACACACTGTGTGGAATTATGTGGTGACCAAAAAAAGTGTGAGCAAAGCTGAATATTGTAGATCCTTCAAAGTCGCCCCCTTTCACTTTGATGACACACTGTTGGCCTTCAGCTTCAGGAGGAAGTGACCTGGAATGCTGAAGGAGTTCCCGTATATACACTTGTTGCCTGCTTTTCCTTCACGCTGTGGTCCCACTCATCCCAAACCGTCTCTGTTGGGTTCAGGTCAGGTGATTGTGGAGGTCAGGTCATCTGACGCAGCACTCCATCACTCTCCTTCTTGGCTGAATAGCCCTCATACAGCCTGGAAGTGTGTTTTGAATGTGTTAAAAAATGGCATCGAAGTAAACTGTGGCTTCTTTGACAAATCTATCTTGGTCTTGGTATAACACTTTGTGTTAACTACATTTGTTCTTTCATAAATTTAATGTCTTCAGTATTAAATTACAGTGATAATAAAAAAATAAGAAAAACCTTTGAATCAGCAGGCGTGTCTAAACATTTGAATGGTACTGTACGTTCTCAGGTGGACCTGAACTGCACCCAGAGTAAATATTTTGAAAACAAAATCACCAAATTCTCAATTCTTCTCTGAGTTTGATGATCTTGTACAAATCCCAGCACTTAACTGCACCGACTGAACTTCACTCACAGAGTGTGTGTGAAGGGCAGTACCAGGATCAGTCCAGGAGTTGACTGAGCAATGAGCTGCTGCTCCCTTAAGTCAGCACCTGAACACTCACAGATTGCAACTACAGACTCTGTCCACAGCCCACATTAGCTCAATGGTGCTTTCTTACGAATGTTGGCCCTGAAAGTCTATTCTGAAACGTTTGTCTGGTAGGTAAATGAAGGAAAACTTTGTAACTTTCCAACTGAAAATCTAACAATCATATCCAATTCATGTGATTGTGATGCAGTGAGTGGCCAGGAAGATGGAGGTAAAAAGTTGGAAGTTTGAACTTCTCCACCAATCTATTTTTCATTCTTCATGCAAGTAATTTTGCCATTTTTCATGTAACAGCCAAGTGCAAGATCATAACTGTTCTCCCCATTTGTATGATCAATCAAGTGGAAACCACAAAGAATTCCTAGAGAGCAATCAAGGAAGCGAGGACAGACGGCTTTTGTCCCCACTTTTGAGTGTAGCCATTCACAGCAAGCAATTTTTGATAAGACACGTGTGACGACCCAGTTCATTTGAGGCCTTCAGTCTTCATTGAATTGTTTACTGCAGTATCTGACGTTACCTCAGTGTTGCTCTCACCATGGTCAGCGTGGTCACAGATCTGTCTGAGGCTTTGTTACCTGTCTGTCACTGTACGCTCTGTTTCCCTTTGTCTGGGCTGTCACCTTGTCTTGACTTGCCACACTCATGTAAACTCCTCTTGTTCACCTCTCAGACCTCTTCCTGTCTCTCTCATCCAGCCTTCACTCTTTCCCTGGTGAGAGTTGTGTATCCTGTTCAGAAACTCTGACAGAATATTAATCTCAGAGACTGTCCACAGAGGAATGTGTATCAACAAAATCTGCCTTGCCGCATGAAACTTAAAATGTGAAGAGATATTTGTGGGGGTTTCAGTGATGTTTGCTCTGCAGTTAGTATTGATCTGACTCTATTTATTTCTGCAATTCTCCAAGCCAAGGCTCTCTGCGTGTGTCCAGCTGAAGCCGAGTCATAAATAATGAGTGAAGTGTATGGAGAAGGTGTACTGGAGGTAGTGCAGATGGACTTCATATAGACAGCGAGAGTTCAGACTTAAGCTAGAAAACATAAAAATGGAAAAGAAATATAACTGGTTTGGGTGTTTAAGGAAACAGACTTAAAGGGTCAAGGAGCAATTTGATTGGTCTGAAGTTGGGCTTAATTGAAATAAAAATGATTTCTATCAGTGTAGAACTTTTATCACAGCTATACTGTACACTGTAAAAAAAAAAAAACCTTCAACAAAAGATTGGACCAATCACATGACTTGACTTGCCAAAGCACAAGTGCAAACTTCTTTTCAAAACAAATAATACATTTGTGACGTGCGCTTTCACACAAAGAACAGGCACACACTCACTGTTAGTTACTGTACAGATCAACAGCTAAACTAAAACTACATACTTAAGAGAGATGGAGTGTGGTCATGGTGCATTGCTTCCCAGAGTCTTGAGAACTGCTAGTAATGCTAGTACTGATACTAAGTATGTAAAAGAAAAGACAAAATTATGTCGCATGAATGTCTCTTTTTTAGTGTGGCTCTCTGCTTGTGTGCTGCTGCTGTTGTTGTTTGTTTGTTTGTTTGTGTGTGTGTGTGTGTGTGTGTGTGTGTGTGTGTGTGTGTGTGTGTGTTTTTGCAGCAATCACCTCATTAGTTCAAAGAATTACTCATGTATTACCAATGAAAAATGGTTCTGTGTTTTAACATGAGACTAAAGAATTCACAGAGTCGTAAACAAAATTGCTTTTTTTTGGAAAAAATATTCAGTAGACTGAAAGTGTAGAGGCCTTTTCCATCAGTAGCCCATTACAGCAAGGCAACTTCAATGTATTTTACATCAGCAAAAGAAAGCATTAGAATGACACCTCTAACAAAAAATAAACAGTAAAAACCTGAATGAAATTAATTAAGATTTAAAAAATTTGATGAAATGAAATGCAAATGACAGTTACAGTTACAGTGCAGTCATAAGTTGTAAGTTTCCCCAAATGCAACAAATTAAAGTGCACTATAGAAGTCAGCCAATCAAAGGCGCAGGAGAACAGCAGAGATTTGGCTGCTGTGCATTTGAAATCACCACATTAATGATGCATTCACCTCATAATTCATGGTACATGGCTGCCCTCTGACTGCATTGTGCATTAGCTGCTTTTTAATGATAAAAAAAATTATAAGTAGGGATATTGATAATTGCAATCTGGTACTACTCAGTTTCAGGTCACAATCACTTTTTGCAGTATTGCCCACCCCTAGTTGCCATGTTTGGTTAACAAAAGCCTCATTTAATGGATACAATGCTATGGTGTTCATAAAAAGTGTTTTTATTCCTCACATGACCAACTCAGCATTATATCAATTATGTTACTGTATTAAGATGCATGGCGTTGTAAGTCATAAACAAACATGGATTTTTTGTGTTCAGTACATTTCAGAGACATTGATGTATAGTAACATAGTTACTGCACAGTACATAACACTGAATCAGTGATGCATTATGGTAACCTGCCTGTATCAACTGCACTTTATTTTTAACTTGTTTGATTCTTGCTGTGAAATCTGCCGGGAATCTTTCCTTCAGTGCTTTGTTGACCACATCACTCCAAACTTACAGCACATGCATGGTCTTGTGGGATTTGTTGTCATCATTTTGAATAGAGGTTTGTCAGAGCAGAACTGCTTTGGCACAGGTACAATAGAACAAAACAGCTGTGCCTAATGGCTGTTGTCGTGTCATGGTAATCCTGTTGTGGTAATCAGGTTGTCTGGCAGACATCCAGTAGTAGTGATGTTTCTGGGATTTCATCCTCATTAAATGTCTCCCCACAGCTTTGACGAGTAGGCAGATGCCTCCTGGATGCTGTCCTTGAGACGTAGAGATGTGGGGGCATTTTGTAAGAAATACTGGGGGGGGGGTGGAAACAGGGGACACTGCATGAAAAGTACCATTTCCGTCAATCATCGTCACTGTATATTGCCGTGGAAGTTCTCTCTCAGCCCCTGTGACTGTGAGGTGTTAAAATGCAAATGTGAATGCTGCAAGCTATACAAATGCAAATTGGGATTGTGTGTGTACAGGATGTGTCCTGACTCTCAAAAGCCTTTTCATTTTCCACTTAAATTGCTAAATCAAATTGTGAAAATTAAAGTATCTACAGTTCTTGGAGACGTCACAGTTTTTCGCATTTTGCCACAACACCAGATGAACTATGCTTGGGTGATTAGCTTGCAAAATTCCAGCAGGGTAAGTCCACTGCTGATTCCTTAAGTAGGAATAATTTTTTTTTAATTTTCGATGATGTCAAGCAGTTTAAAGAAGTTTACATGTTTTATAAAATATGCAGGTACAAAAATAGAAATGAAATGTCTCGCGAGAAATTCCGAGAGCGCGACCTCGCATATGATTGGATGCCTCCTCTGACGCAATGACGTTGGCAGAAAACGACCTCGGCGCGTCTGTGAACATTGTGACCAGGAACTCTCTAAGACGCATTGTTATTAGCATAGAAAACGCTATTTTATCAATGGAGTTTGGATCAGAAAAGTTAGGTTAGGGTCCTGCTAAACTTTAACTGTTCATACAATGGCCGGACGTCGTCTTCAGTTCACCCCAGAGGGCACTCCTCTGCGACAACACTCTGCCAGACACCTCAAGAGCGGCTGGAGTGCGACCCAAAGTATATGGCGACACATCGAAAGAGGCTGCGCATCGAGTCCCCTTCAAAGCGACAGGCGCCAACTCAGTATGACCCAGAGGCAGCAAAGAAACATTTCCAGAGACCTTAGACTCTTTCTCTCTTAGACTTTTTTTCATGCACCATGGACCAGCGGCATGACCCAACCCAGAGACTCTAATCAGTGAACCCCCCTGCACATTTCCTTTCTTTTTCCAGGCACCAGCTGTATGGCTCAGTCCCCAGTGGTCACTGGTTTTATTTGGTTGTTCCTTGTTGATGTAGCACATCCAATATGAAATACCACTTGATGGCCAAACACACGGTGAATGCGTATTCTCTGCCGCCTCCTTGTCAAAACCAGGTGACAATGGATGGCTTTCGACAGAGGCATATGGATACCGCAACTAAGAACAAGCTTACTGCAGCCATAGCCAAGTAATGTTCATTCTTTCTGGAGAGATATAAGAGGCTGGGTTGATAAGCCTCTGGTGAATAAATAGAAGAGCATCGTAGTCTGACTGCTTGTATGTTCAAAGGAAACTTAAGAAAGGAAAGTTTAAGCCATGGTTTAACTGCACTATTGGCTGAGTCCTAGTTTACAATGATGTGCACTTTGTAACTTTATTTTGGATCACCCTGTTTTGATCTCTTGTTGAAGGGTTGTTGAAGAGGCTTTTTTGTAAACAAGTATTTATTTTTTTGTCATCTGTTTATTGACAGTGTTAAAATGTGTGAGATTTGATTCATTCAAATGTGAATGACTGCTCAAAGTGAGAATGCTAGTGTGAACAAAAACACTACACCTTGTTGTTTTCAATTAAAAAACATTTGCATAAAGCAAGCCTATCCACTTTTTCATGATTCAATATTTTAATTGATTGACAGCACTAATAAAAATAAATACATTTATTTATATATAAATATATATATATATATATAAATATATATATACATATTCTGAGTAGATCAGCGTCGGTAGTATTCATGTGCTAATTACAGCTATTCGCACGAATAACCACGCCCCCCGCCGACAGATGGTCCGTTCCTGACGATATTCGGAGCAGGCGAACTTCCCCGTAAACTGGCTGTAAATGGCTGATAATCAGCAAACGTCGCGGGGGTTTACGGGTCGTAAATGTGGTTTTTTATACAGTGGGAATTATGACTTTTCATGAAATAACCAATATGCAGTCATTGTCATCCACATGAATTCTAATGACGGTCCTTCTCTGCGTGAGCATAGCTGCAGAGGAACAGTACAGCCTGGCCGAAAACTGTATTATCTTTAAAGCAGTTGTAATTGACAATATGACAATGTGAAAGGGGTTGATCAATGTGATGAACCAACAGATAATTATCACCTGAATCTGGAGCTGCCCTTGGCTTCATGGAGCTTCATCATGATTTTCAGCTCATTGTTTAGCTGTCCGGCTAACAACACCCATTTTGGTTGACCGTTCTCACTGTGTTGTTGCTTTTTCTTGAGAAAAGGCTTGAAAAACCCATCATACACTACCTGCTCAGTGACAAACATCAGACAAACAAATGGCGTAGGACACTAGCTGTAACTAGTGAACACAGAGCCACATACTTCCTTTAGGGGTTGGTAGAGACCAAAGATAGACTTAAAAGGAGAGAGACCTGACTTTTATCAGATGGATACAAACACAACTCCAAATGAATGATCATGTTACTCTTTAACTGCTGGATGTGTAAAGAAGGAAGTTCGCCATATTGACTTAACAGGTTGGAAGTGTTGTTCACAATTTGTTTCCGCTGCCCCCAAACGGCAGGACTTGAATCACTCTCTTAATTGTTAATGTCTGTGTTGTAAATTAGGTTTTTATGTAATTGTAACCATATCATGAAGATTTTCCCAACATTAAACAGTAGGGTTGAGTCACCCTGCCTCATGAAGAGCTCCATTTACAGGTTTAGATAAGATATTGCAGTGTCAGATGATGGTGAGAATGCTGCTTCAGATGCTACCCATTCTAACGGTGTGGTTTGAGTGTGTTGTGGAAATTCTCTGCTGCTGGTGAAGAATGAAATAGAGACTTCTGCCGGCCGACAAGGTTTTTATTTTCTTTGCAAAGAAAAGGTCAATCATCACATGAGCGGTAGAATGAAGAAAGACCCCAAGCATGGGGAGAGCTAAACATTTATACCTGAGTAACGCCCCCTACCCAAAGGTGTGTTTTCGCACCTTTTGGTCTGCTATAGGTATTGGTGCCGGCTCCCTAGGGGGTGGTTCACACCGGAGACACCCTGCAGGATTTTGAATGTAGATGTTAAGAGGTCTAGATATCAGAATTTAAAACACAAAAGGAGCTGATATCCTGGTGAGGAAATGGGAGGTGGGGTGTCTCAAGTAGATGAAGTACAAGGAACTGAAATTGCCATTACAAGTGATAGCGCTGTTTGTTGGTCAGTCAGTCCACCACTCCAGACAGACTCATTAACAGAAGCTTCTAACCTCAGTGGACCTTAAACCTTTATTGTTAAATAGTAATTGAAAAATTGTCTGCATTTGAAAAATAGTATAAGCCTTCAGAAGTGTTTATAGGTCAAGTCTTAGTCAGACTATACTTTAGTAAAGAAGCATTTTCTGTGTCTGTTTTCAGCCTGTAGAATGAAGCATATTTCACAGCAGTGTTCAGTATGTCTAACTTTGGCAGCCATTTCAATTTATTTTTAAACAATGACTGTTTCATTCCACTTGTGTGTGGAGAAATAACATTACATAATCACAACCAAATGACTCCACTACCACATCAGGCTCTCGACAAGCTCCAAAAAAAGCATCTCTCCCTCAGATTGCACCATGCCGGAAGAGGAAGCATTTCAGTAGGTGAAGTTCTCCTTTGCTGTCAGTTTGATAAGGCCAACATAATGTGACCGCTTGTTATTCGAACAAACCTTGTTGACTGCTTGGCTCCCTTGGTGCCCTATCAAAACTCTACTGCTGGGTACTGCTGTTGTTAAGTGTCTTACAGCGCAGCTCTCCATTTTCAAAGTGCTTCTAGATAACAGGCGTCAGTGTGTGGGAGAGGCCGATGGGAATCAGCTCCCTGATGTGGAGGAGCAGCCTGACGCTTACAGTAGCTGCAGTAGATCATAGAGCAGAACAGCTGTCACAACACTGGGTGTCAGTGCAAGCGAGAGAGAGACCGTTGATGTGTGCGTTCTGTGTATGTGCAAGTGTGTGTCTTTGTGTATCTCCGGTAATTGTCTATTTGCATGCATTTGTATAACCCCAACTGCAAAAATGTTGGGATGCTGTGTAAAACATGAATAAAACAGACAGTGATCATTTGCTGATCCTTTTTAACATATACTCAATTTAAAACAGCACAAAAACAATATTTTTAATGTTAGACCTCATCAGTTTCATTGATTTTTGTAAATATCTGCTTATTCTGAATCTGATGCTGCAATATGTTTCAAACATGTTGGGACAGGAGCAACAGAAAGACTGGGAAAGATGTGGAATGCTCCAAAAACACCTGTTTGGATCATTCTACAGGTAAACAGGCTAATTGGTAACAGGTGCTAGTATCATGATTGGGTATGAAAGGAGCATCCTGTGTTAGAGAACAAGTGTAAGAATGATTCTGATTCATTACTACTTGTTACCATGATCAATAGAAATGATTATGGTAACAGACCACAACAATCAGAGTCAAGTTTCAGTCAACAGGAATTAACCTGACACCTCACAAGTTTACAGAGAAGAATATTTACATTATGGCGTCTATCTATCTATCTATCTATCTATCTATCTATCTATCTATCTATCTATCTATCTATCTATCTATCTATCTATCTATCTATCTATCTATCTATCTATCTATCTAGGTAGCTTTGTGTGTTTGTTTGAAAGAGAGAAAGACAGTAAGAGAGAGAGAGAGAGAGAGGGAAAGAGAGAGAGAAAGAGAGAGCGAGAGAGAGAGAGAGAGAGAGAGAGAGAGAGAGAGAGAGAGAGCAATCAGATGCAGTAACTGTGATAGATGAACAAGTAAATGAAAGCTGCTGGAATGGGAGATTTGCTGTGACAGTCAATTTGAGTCAATATACTTCCTCCACTTACACACATGCACACGCACACACACGCACACACACACACACACACACACACACACACACACACACACACACACACACACACACACACACACACACACACACAAACAAGCAAACTCAGCAGAAAGTAAAAATGAAACAAAAGTATGGCAGCTTTGGAACCCACTGGGAGGTATACACATGAATGACAACACTGACACACGCAAGCACAAGTAGTTAACCTATGTTTACCTCTATATGTCAGCATGGTGACCATCAGACAGTTTACAGCTGTCAGCTGCCAGAGCATGTGTCACTCTGCACACTGCTCTCTATGTGCTCCTGCACAATACATGGCACAAAACATGATTTGCTTCTCCACACACACACACACACACACACACACACACACACACACACACACACACACACACACACACACACACACACACACACACACACACACACACACACACACACACACAAAAAATGTCTGTAGGTCTATCAGTCCACCACTTTGGTCCAGAATTATAATACTGCAGCAACCTCTGGACTGATAAAGATTCATGGTCTCCAGAGGATGAATTCCACTGACTTCAGTGATCCCCTGGCTTTTTATCTATTGCCATTATGAGGCTGACATTGTCTTTCTGACAACTATTGGATAAACACTTTATTATGTGAAGATAAGGCACCATGGGACACGTCACACTGTGAGTCACATGTACTTTCATGATTTCATGATAGCTGAAAGAGGGAGGCTAAGAGAGAGATGGAGAGAGAGAACAGAGCTGGAAACACAACAACACGTTTTCAGCCAATTGTGCATCTGTATGATTATGAGTGGCTTGCAGTTATTCTAGTATAATGTTTGTGTGTATACATACAATGCATTTACAGCATATTTAATTAATGAACAAATCCAACAAAATTGACTGGATTAAAAAATACCACTCCAAAACCAGCCAAATTTGATCAGTGTGTCTTGAAAAAAATAGCAGATGATGGGTAATGTAACAAGGTCACATTATACTGAAATAGTGGTTCATGTCTGTATATTACCTCCAGCTGAGGAATGGATGTCTTTGCTGCAGTATAAGAGTATTTTTTTATTCATTTTGATCACATTCACCAGTTGAGCACCAGTGTTGGGCAAGTTACATTTAAAAGATATGTTGATATATTTGTCACATGTAATCACATTACTGATTACTCATCAACAAAAGTAGGTATACTGTATGACCATATCATTGGCATACAAATGAAAAAGCCTGACATGACATGAGCACAGCATGACTCAGAAGAAGCTGGTTTAATGTGGGCTGTTTTTTGACTCCAGGTTATTGTGAGACAAAGATCAGCATTGTAAGCTGGAGAGACAAGTGTCACTTGAGATGATTTGGACTATTTTGGACAATACATTCATCTCCAGACAGAGCAGGGAATAAACTGCCAGTGACTTCTGCATAAGTGATGCTTAGAGGCTGAAGTAGCGATTCAGTCACTCTGAAGGGCCCTCAGAGAGGCCCCTGTAGACTGAGTGACCAGTGCTGACGTCTGCACTGGCCTCTTGTCCCGCGCATCACCTGTCCTCCAGCATAAAAATAAACCCATCCACCACCTTCATCATAGCAACAATTCCCTCCCTCCCTCTCTTCATCCACCCACCTCATCCTGCCCCACGCAAGACCCGCTGAGAGCTCCTCTTCCACCCACTCCATTCCAGCTTGAGCACCGTGGGGATGTATATATAGCCCAAATCACACTTGAGTGTCACTCGTCTCTGCCGGTTATGGTGCTGATCTTTGGCTCTCTCTAGCTCTGGATGGCTCTGAGCCTGCAGAAACATGGGCCCAGAATAGAAAGCAGCTACTTCTGCCTCAACCTCTAATTCACTGTTGTGATACAATGCTGAATAAAGTCAATGGACCTGCCTGCGGAGACTTTCTTTGTCATGCTGCATTTCCTGTCTGTCATTTGTTAGTGAAGCTCTAGTTGCAGACTACCATTGCTCCTTCAAGTTTATCTGGGTCGCTCTTTTTTCTGTTGGGTAGCCTGATACTTTAAAATTTTATCAGGGCTGTAATTGGGCCATGTGCTGTCAGAGTTAATGAATGGAAAACCAAATTTAATTGTTGGTTCAAGGCCCCATCTTAGGAATGAATTGACACTTTGCGTGGCCTGTGGACTGATAATGGATTGTAATAATGATTGATGGTGGGTCAGCACATAGTTTGCACCATTATGTTTTTCTCTTAATTGCTGCATTTGCTACTGCCTTGTAAAATCACATCAGTGGTGCTAAAGTGGTTATGTAATAGTCTTCACCTCTCTGATAATAACCACTATGCTATCTTTTAAGCAATAATCCATGACAATACCATCGCAATAAATGTCCATTTTATTACTTTCTTTCCTCTCTTACCTGTGCCAGAGTGAAATAAGCTGCTGTAGAGACACTTTTCCAAAGCTGGACTTGGGTGGGCTGTGTTCGACAATTTTAGTAACAATCCAACAGTAACACGCACTTTACCCAGCGATTTTGCCAGGTGTAGGTGATAAAGTAAGGAGAATTTGATCTTCTCTCTTTTATGTTTCACACTACTACTTGTGTCATTTTTTGTGTGCACAAACCCTTTCAACACTAACCCTTCATTGTCTAAATGTGTGCAGCATTATTATCCATCTAGTCTCACCCATCTCTGTGACGAGAGACTTTTCACCCACCTTCAAGTGGGGCCATTGAGAACTAGCTTTGCTTTTTGAGGTGACAAAGAAATCACTTCATATGAAGTACTTTGTTGGAAGTGTATCGAAGCCTTTGGGTCTGTAACAGCTGAGAGCTCCAGATTTTTACACAACAGTAATCTAGTTCATGAAAGGAGCTTTTATGTTTACTCTTCTAATTACATTGGCCATGATATGTGACTTGCAGTCTCATTGTCACAGAAAAATGAGCAACTTGTTACCTGGTACTTTAATTAAAAGTCAAAGGATCAAGACTGCATCCATGAGAGATCACCTGTACAAACATGATAAAACAATCAGAAAAAATCAGCTGTTGCTTCCACATTTAACATCATGTCTCCCTGCACTTAATGAGGGCTGTCTCTTTACGCAGTTCGGAACGCCTATAAAAACATTTCACTTCCAATGAGGTCAGACAACACAAATGAAATGCACCTTGTCTGACTTAAATCCAAAATGTTTACATTTTTGGTGCAGGTTTTTCATGTATAAACATAACCAAAACCATGCTTGCTTTACCAAACCAAATGCTTAGTCATGTGACAAACAGCTAAGATCAGTATGTCCAAGTCTGTAATTCAAGTCAGCACATAGTGACTGACTGTAAGGTTCATATGATTTCTGTTAATTAATTGGTCATTTGCATTTCATTGTTCCTGCTCATTTCACAAAGCTTGGAAGTCTATGGTGCCAGAAGACTGTGGGAGCAAGTGAAAAGTGTAATTCATCTTCCAAACCCAGATTATCTCAGATGGTTTTGCGGTTGTCAAACTTCCAAACACTTCATTAACCTTCTTAGACCTGCGAACAGTCAGAGAAGTCTATGGCTGCTGCACATTCAAAACCATGCTCTGACAGGGTAAAGCCAACATTTACACGATCTACAATTATTTCCTCTTTAAGACTGATCATCTGTCACAGCAGGTTTCCATCATCCCTGTTCATACCACTCCAGACAGAACCAACTGAGCTGTCACACAAAATGGAGAACTTTTCATATCCCATCAAAAAGCTGTTGTGCCACTTTAATAGGGACATATCTGTAAGAGCTGTTGGATGAGGATCATCCATCACACATATAGTCAGGGCAGAGGCATAGACCAGACCCAGTTTGCAGCAGAAAGCTGTACTAAAATATCCTGCTGTACAGTACCTATAAATCCTGCATGTACATTTAGGAAGTAGTATTGCTTTGGCAAAAATTTGTAAAATAGAAATGAACAGAAATTCTATTTCTCAAAAATCAGTGAAAAACATGTCATTCATAGATGCATCAATTTAAAGTGAGGATATTGTTATGCATTTCCCATGTAATGCAGCTAGGACAAAAGGACATACATACAGTACATAATTCAGGCCTGGGTAGTGTGCACTCAGAGGAAAACTATGGTTTTGGTTCTTCCGGCCATTGGTTCTGTCAGTGACCCTAACATTATACTCACTGAAGTAAGAGTGTGGAGCAAGACACATAAACAGTCAGACAATCAGACAGAAGTTTGGCAGCTGTTTTTTAATTAGTCTTAGTCTCAATCCTATGTGAAAATCAATCAATCAATCAATCAATCAATCAATCAATCAATCAATCAATCAATCAATCAATCAATCAATCAATTATTTATAGAGCACTTTTCATACAATGTAGCATTATCAGTAACTATTTTAGTCTTAGTTTAAGTTTTATTCAATGACACCTGTTTATATTTTAGTCTTTTTAAATAATCTTTTTTAAATCATCATTTAAATTATTATATTAAACAGTTTAGTCAGTCTAGTCAAGATAAAAGCAGAAATGTTTTTGTCTGGCTATAAAACAAAGCATTCGTAATGCAACACTGCTGCCTTACTGTGGTGTAATGTATTAAAAAATAAACAACCTCTCTTAGCCTACCTCACTTCCACTGTGGTGAGCCTAAATACCTCAGGGTTGTGGGATTCAAACAGCTATTTTATGGCCACATTACTTCCCTTTTTCTTGCTTAATATGAAATAGTTGATGTAAGTTGATGCATCCTGGCTGTGCTCACTATGTGCTGCTGCTGTAGTCCTGAAACTACTTGACTAGAAAAAAACCCCTGATATTTCTTCTCCTCTTTTTTTTTTCTTCTTTTTTTCCCAGTGAAAATAGAGATTTTGGTTAAGTTTTCATTTTTTAACCTATGTTTTAGTTTTGTTTTCTTGGTGAGTTTTTAATCAATGAAGTTAGCACCTTCAGACAGGTTGAAAACAAATAGCTTATCTAGACAATCTTAACCACTTTTCTTAAGTTTAAACTATAAGTGAGTGACTAAGCGCATCTGAAATGTCATTAATCCCTCATTGTTCAGGAAAAAGGTGAGCATGCTGAACTAATACAACAAATATAATAAAGTACCTTTCATTTAAGCAGGAAGTGGGTCTGTAAAGTGATGTTTACATGAGACCTGAATAATAATTTTACAATTCACATTGGTTTTCTGTTCTCAATCTGGAAATTTGTTTATGACTGGTCTGATCATCTGGCTGCTGTTTTTCTTGAGCCATTGTACTTTTTTTCTGAAGCAATGCCAATTTGTCAACAATTACTTTGGTGAGTACATTGTTGTCAGATACACGGCCAGAGCTATAATAATATATTGGAATAATAGTTTTCTTTCCGAATTGTATTATCAAACTTAACCCATACAGTTTATATGTAAAGTCTTTATACTACTTAAATTATATGTAATTTTATCTTATTTTCTTGTAATGCTAAAAAATTGCAGCAGAGATCTCAGGTTTAAAACAAGTTTAGTTCCACTGTTGTAACAGTAAATTAATACAATGATGCAGCAAAGAAAAAATTTAAAATAAAATACTTTACAAAAATAGTTCATATGCATATGAAAAACAAATAAATTAAAATAATAATAAAAAATATATGCATATGTATACATATTGTAAAATAAAAGCAAAAATCACAACCCCAAATATAACCCACCCACTCCCTGGATCCAGAACTCCAAACCCACATGTTACACCTGAAACCCACGGAGGGTAGTTACAAGTGAATACCAAGCTTTTATTGCCAACTCTTTGGACTCTGGCTGTTGACAACTCCAAATAAGCAATGTCCAAATATGTCAAAACCCACACTCGGAAAGAAAGTGAGTGTGGAGGTTTCCAACATGTGGCAACTAGTTTTTTCGCAGCCGTAAGTCCAGCCAACAATGCTCTTCTCTTATCCAGTGTCAAACCTCATTCAAAATGAGTGTAGCAGGTGAGCATGGCAACCTGAGCTTAAACAACTTAGAAAGGTTAAAGGCAGCCATCCATCCATCCATCCATCCATCCATCCATCCATCCATCCATCCATTGTCTTCCGCTTATCCGGGGCCGGGTTGTGGGGGGAGCAGTCTGAGCAGGGACGCCCAGACTTCCCTCTCCCTGGACACTTCCTCCAGCTCTTCCGGGGGGATCCCGAGGCGTTCCCAGGCCAGCCGAGTGACATAGTCACCCCAGCGTGTCCTGGGTCTTCCCCGGGGCCTCCTCCCGGTGGGACATGCCTGGAACACCTCCCTAGGGAGGCGTCCAGGGGGCATCCGATAGAGATGCCCGAGCCACCTCAGCTGACTCCTCTCGATGCAGAGGAGCAGCGACTCTACTCTGAGCTCCTCCCGGGTGACAGAGCTCCTCACCCTATCTCTAAGGGAGCGCCCCGCCACCCTGCGGAGGAAACTCATTTCAGCCGCTTGTATCCGGGACCTCGTTCTTTCGGTCATGACCCAAAGTTCATGACCATAGGTGAGGGTAGGAACGTAGATTGACCAGTAAATTGAGAGCTTCGCCTTTCGGCTCAGCTCCTTCTTCACCACGACAGACCGATACAGCGACCGCATTACTGCAGCCGCTGCACCGATCCGCTTGTCAATCTCACGTTCCATCCTTCCCTCACTCGTGAACAGGATCCCAAGATACTTAAACTCCTCCACTTGAGGCAGGAACTCTCCCCCAACCTGAAGGGAGCAAGCCACCTTTTTCCGGTCGAGAACCATGGCCTCAGACTTGGAGGTGCTGACTCTCATCCCAGCTGCTTCACACTCGGCTGCGAACCGCCCCAGCGCATGCTGAAGGTCTTGGCTCGAGGTTAAAGGCAGCCATCTTCCAAAATTTGGCCACTGGAGCACACTCCTAGAACATATGAAAGAAACTGCCCATCACTTTGGAAGAACAGAAAGTACATATAGGATCTTTAATAACCTTCATCAATTGAAGCTTCCTAGGAGTTAAATATACCCTATGTATGTAATTGTAATGTATTTGCTGATAATCAGTATTTTTGGATGCTAAGCTCACATCAACCCACACTTTATCCTAGTCAAATGTAGGTTCCAGACGTGGAACATCTCTCCTCCACACTTTGTCTAACGCCAGGGGTCTGTAAGAATGCTGCAACAAGAACCAATAGAGTCTTGAAGCAAAGCCACTTGTGCTTCTAGCAGAGTGGAACAATTTATGAAGTGGGTGTGATGTGAGAGGACCCTGTAAAGGGACACCATTGTCTTTTAAAGTAGTTCTCAGCTGCAAATAAAAGAAAAAGGATGTATGTGGCGGACCATGCTTGATACATATGTTCTGAAAAGTAAGTAATCCCCCCTCCCCATAAATATCACCAAGTGTGCAAATGTTTTTTCTTTCCCAGACAGGAAAACGAATAGGATGACCACCGATTAGCAATTTACCATTGTTAAATATTGGAGAATGTGGGCCCCACCCAGAAGAGCAACCAGCTATTTTTTTTCCACCCTCCTCCATATAAATAGCAAATATGAGATGATAGAACTAAATCTCAAATGGCATTGGTGGGCTGAAATATTAGAATGCATTATGCTAGCAAAAGAATATAGAGCTAACATCCACTCCTCCAGAGCTCGCCAAGACACCTGCACATCAGGTTGAAACCAAGTTAATAGAGGCCTCAGTGTGAAGGCCCACTTATAAAATTTGAAGTTCTGGAGAGACAGGCTACCGGCCTGCCTTTCTTGGTGCATTGTGGTGAGCTTAATACAAGGTTGTTAACCACACCAAAGAAATTTTGTTATTGCTGATTGCAATTTGCTCCAATATTGAGGTGGAGGGGGAAGGGGGAGCATCAAACCAACAAACTTGACTCCGGGCAGAATATTCTTTGTTATTACAGCTACCCTACCACAAAGTGAATTTGGCAGGCTAGGCCAGCTGTCGAGATCTGCCACGACTTTGTTGAGTGTATTATAAAAGTTGCTTTTAGTTAATGTATGTATGGAGGAATAAATATCTATCCCCAAATAAATAAAGTTTTTAGTAACTGGAATACATGCAGGGATGGGAGCATTACACATGGCCTGATTTAAAGGTAGCAAAGCTGATTTCTGCCAATTTATTTTAAAACCGGAAAGCTTGCCATAATATTCAAAGGTTGACAAAGCATGTGGAATACATTGCACTGGGTTGTTTATATACAATAAAACATCATCAGCATATAGTGAGATGTGATGGTGTATTCCTTTAATAGAAATTGGAGAGATTGTGGATGAGCTGTGAATGGCTTGTGCCAGTGGTTCAAGGGAAAAGGCGAATAACAGAGGGCTGAGAGGACAGCCTTGTCTTGATTATCTGGGGACAGCAAAGGGAGGAGAGTTTTCGCTAGTTTTGCCTGTGAACACTATGGCTGTTGGGTTTTTATACAGTGCCTTATTAATGAATGGCATACCAAACCCCATAAACTCAAACACTGACCACAGAAAAGGCCACTCCAGGCGGTCAGATGTCTTCATTGCATGTAGTGAGAGGACAGCAGTAGGGGAACTTAAGCTTGAAGTGCCATCTATGGAATGCAGTCCTTACAATCTTACTAATATGCTTTTCCTGCTTCGAGAAGTCAAAACATCTGCTGTGGAAAGGATCTATTGGCCCACCATCGGCCCCTCCCTCTTTTAAGAAAAATTATACAGCATATTATGAACAAATGACAAAAAATGACTTTTAAAAGATTTGTGTGTGTATTCCTTTGCCCCTTTCACCCTCTGTTTAAATGGTGTTTGTGGGACTGCAGTGACTTTAGGCTGGAGGTGCTGAGCGTGCCAACAGTCTACTTAGTGTACTCGAACCATCTGCTGGGATTGCATTGTTTCTCCCTGTGGATTGGAGAGGCTCAGAACTGAGTGCAGGCATTGCAGTAAGAGGCCTTGTAGAGTCAGCGCCAGCAGCTCTTCAGCTGAGTCAGGTAACATTTGATGTCAGACACACTGTGAGATTCATTCACTCACCAGTCCACCTGACATGTTTCCGTTGGAGAAATTGATTTCCAAAATGGCAGATAACTGATTGTTCGCTTAATGCTGTGGCCCATGTGCAGTGTTGGGAAGGTTACTTTTGAAATGTAATAGGTAAGAAATTACAAGTTACACTGTCAAAACTCTAATAAGTAATATAGCTATTTTAATTATGTCATCAACGTAATGTGACGTATTATAGTTGATGAGTTTTTGATTGAGTTTCTAACATATTGTTAAATTAAATTAAATTTTCATGAATGAGATTAAACATAAGTATGTAGCCTACTGGATGAGCATCGAGCAAAATATAGAGCTGAATTGTCTTGAAGTTCCATTAACGTGTAGATGTTTCCTCAGCTTTGACATCAAGCATTCTGATGTTGACAGCATTTTCATGCTGCTCAACTTTTACTGCTTTGTACAGTAATGTTAATGTAAGAGAATGTTAGATTTCACAAGGAAAATATTTTCCCAGCTCTGAATGGCTTTCCTTTCCAATGACATGGCCACCTGCCTTAATGTGGGAGGCTGGTCGCAGACATGGCAGACTCAGGTTGCCAATGTGCATTGATTTAACTGGCAGAGAAGAAGTGGTGCATAGACACAGACAGCTCCATGTAAGCCATCCTACCCTTGATGGTGTCACACTCAAATTTGCTTTGCTGATCCACAGCGTCCAGAAATATGCCACAGGAAGGCATTCAGGCACAGCCAAAGAATGCAAAGCAACAGAATGAATGTTAAGTATGTGAGGCTGTCATATGTAACTAGTTACCCACCAGCACTTGCCATGTGAAATATCAGATCTCTTTATATACAGTACCGTGTTGGGGTCAGGGATGTATCTTACACCTGATTCTTTACAAGCCTTACAGATTATCATGAAATAATGAATAAATGATGTATGTGACAATGCCAGCCGGAGAGAGTATGGTTCTTTCTCTGGAACCCTGGTAAAAATGCTTTGCTGCAGCATTCTGACAGCCTGGAGCCAAGCCACTGCCTGATGGTTAAGGGGAGTAAAAAAGGCTTTGCCGCAATCAAGACATAAAACCAAGTATGAATCTCTTTGTGTCAAACATAGTCAGGAGCAATCTCATCTCTGCAGTATGTTTCAATGTGAGAAAATAGGATTCAATGAAAAAATAAAAATTTACAAATAAAAAAGATGTCCTCAGCCAATTTATTCTCTCCTGGCAGCTGACCAGTATGACCACTACCTACTGTTAGGGACTGTGAGCATCAAGTATGAACACAGTCGTCTGCTTTTGTTCACTGAGCAGCTTCACAATGTTCAAGGGCCCCTCAGCAGTGGTGGTTTTGGGACCTGGAAAGTATTACTCACTTGCATTCCCTGCCCACATTTCCCAGCTGCTTTGTTTCAGATGTAGAATAAAATGGACACTTTGCAGTGAGACATCTAGCTCTGCTTTTAGAACCTTTTCCCTCCTTTGCAAGTGACAACCCTTCTGCAGCTAAAGGAGAATGCAATATTTGGGCTGAAAATCATTCCCTTATTCCCAACTACCATAAATTTTACAAAAGAATATTAAGTCTCTGACACTGCTGTGATTTTGTCAACCAAAAATTATTGGCCAACTCTCTTTTAAAAAGGACAATCAGTTTACATTGTGTCTCATTGATTGTTTTTAAAGTAGGTTTCACATTTTCACAAGCTGGAGATTTCAATTTAGAACAAATCTTTTCACTTTATTAGACAGCGTCTGCCTCAGTATTGGTTAACAAGATTGGCCCAGGCTGGTCCGACAAGCTGAAGTCAAACCTGTTTTCTGGGAGAGTGCGTTGATATACAGTTAGTGTTATTGAAAAGGCTGGCAGGGTGAATTATAACCCGTCAAAGCTTGCACAAACTTCAGCCTTGGGCTCAGCCAACAATGCAGCAAGCCAATTCATCATGTCTGGTAAGGGGACAGTGCAGGGCAGGTTATTGTAGCTGGAGTGGGGTTAATGAACAGTGCACAGCCTCACACCTGACAAGGACACAAATGATGGAGCTGTTAAAAGACTGCTGGTTAAATAGCTGCGTTTAGGTCTCCATCCCTGTTCATTTTCTGCTCTGCTGTCACATTATTGCACCGTGAGCAAGGAAGATTCATTTGTGCACCTGTTTCAGTGTGTGAAACATTTTTTGTAAGTAAAGCTGCTGTCGAGGCAGAATTGATCTAATTTCTGGCATTAATCTCATAGCTAAAGCCAAAGCACCATACATATTTGAAATGCACATTAGCTAAGTGGCAAACTGAAAGATATAAAGGGAAATGTATTTTAAATATTTACAAATGTAGTGTTACTAGGGGACTACCTTAATTTGATGTTGCATTCGTTGATAAAATAACAGGGCACCACCTTCCTCAGCTAAGAAGGACTGCAGAAATTATCTGCTATAACGCTGATAAATACTAACGAATGAACTAACAGTAAACCAGTCTGATAATCTGAAGTGTAAACTCTGGATACAGGGATCGTATATATTCAGTTCAAAAGGACACCGTCTAACCAGGACTTATATCAAAATATCGTTTATTAAGCAGAATTATGGATAATGAGTGATGTATCATGAATAATAAGACAGAAGATGGGCAGTCATGGACCATGATTCCTCTCGGTGTGCATGGCCCCCAAAGGTAGCTTCTTCCTCACCTCGGTTCTCGGTGCCCAGCCATGTCTCCTCAGCGACAGTTAGTGTATGTATGTGGGTGTGTGTAAGTTTGTGTGTGTGGGTATGTATGTCTGTCCATGTATGTGCGTGACTGTATGTAATTGTGTATCTCTGTGTATATTTGGGGGGGTGGGAGGTTTGGGGTCACAGTGTTCTGTAATGTTGTTGTTTTTAACCCCTGTGAGGCACTTTGTATTACTATAAAGTATGAAAAGTGCCATATAAATAAAGTTGATTTGATTTGATTTTGATTTGAGGTGATATGACAGAACACAAAAGAAACTTATGGCAACACAATGGTAAAACAAGTTTGGCGATAGTGAGAAGTAGTTGTAAGGGGATAATAAGGACGCGAACGTAAAGTTAGGGAATTAACGAGTAGTTGAGAAAATTTGGATAAATTAGCAGTATCTTAAGCTCACGGACCAACTCTTATTCCAACCCACTTAGCATGCCTACTTGACTGATGGCGTCCCAGATGGTCATCCTTGACTCGATCTGCTCAGTGGTCTGGTGAAGGCCAAGCGCACCAAGGTTACGAGCTGATGTTGGACGGTGACGTCTCTGGAACTGGTTCTTCGGTGTCGGTTACAGATGAGGGGCGGCTCCGGATGGTTGTTAGCCGGACCAAGGATCAACAGCTGGCTGCAGGGTTTGGTTCGGTTGAGTCCATGACGGATTATTTTAGACTGATAGTACAAATTAAGAGTCTCTTCGATGTCGGGTGAAAAAAAGCTACAAAATTAGTATTACTTGCCTAAATTTACTGAAGTTAAAACAAAACGTTTGGCTAAACAAAGAGGTTAACTTGAAAACTTGCGGCAAATTATAGAAACACGTCTTCTGAAAAATGAATCACGCTACTCGGTATGGCTTTTGAGTAGCTCGAAGACGGGAAAAACTTAAAGAGCAAAAACAACGGTGCAATACTAAAAGACAAAACTAAACATAACCTAAGACAAGACGGAGTAACGCGCACTCTAAGTAACGCGCGCACTCTGAGTAACGCACGCACTGTGAGTAACAAGCGCACGCACTGTGAGTAACGAGCGCACGCACTGAATTCATACTGCGGCCGTGTCTAATGGGCAGGCCGTCGAACATGTGAGACGCTTTGTGACGCGCAATCGCCTCAAGGAGCTGAATTAATCAATGACTCACACGAGGGGCTCATCTGCTTCTCACTATGGTCAATCACATATAATTTCAATAACAAATTTTCAATGACATTTCAACGTTGTTCACAGCATGCATCAGGCACTTCCTATGGTTGGGTGACAACATTAAATGATAATCCTGGTACAGTTTCATCCCAACATGAATAATGACTCAATGTATAACTAATACAACAATAAATGAAATAGAAAGAGATAAAGAAAGAAATAAGAATAAAGAAATAACGAAATAAAGAAAGGCAGACTATAATTGCAAAAAAAAACATTATCATCCTTATGATTGTTCCTTAATAAAGGTCTTATAAAGCACAGTCAACTTCAAACCCTACGAACCCTTAGATAATAGGAAGGCTCCATTGCAGAGCCTCAGGCAAATCTTAAAACAAAGTTAGATTCACAGCTTGTCATGGGACATGAGAGAACATGGGCATCATATAGATCATGAGTTTAGCCATGTGAATATGTCCAGTGTTGATTCATACAGAGATGCAATTGTCAGGTATACCAAGAAACAAAGTCCTCCGGCTTACAAACAGTTCATTTTAAGGTTGGCTACTTTGCAACCCATCAGCAGACTCTGTTTGTGGATTCAGTCGAAGCTTGGCCTTTGTTCTTCCCAGCCGGCTTTACTTCCTTAGGGCTATTGGGGGACCATTAGCATTGACATGGGACATCCTGTTCCTCTTCAAAATCACACTTCATTATGAGCATTCTAGATGGTCTATAGTTCAATCAGTTAGACTGGTTTCCAACTCTCATGAGAAGTCAGAGAGGGTAAGAGAAGGTCAGTTAGAGGCTAGTCCTGCTACACAAATATATGTATTTTATTATAACTTAATTCTTTACTACTCAGCCTTTCCAACTACCTGACAAGAACTCTGGTTATAGCCATATTTCAAAATTACATGGCCATTCATGATCATATTCATAATCTTCAACATGAGCAGAGCACTGCAGCTATCTAGTGAAGTTACTTGCACATCCAGCAGGCACAGAACAAAACTTATATTTATATGGAGTCATGTTTGTGTCCACCTGACGAATGCAAGTCCACTATTCCTTGTCCTTTTAGCTCTGTTTTGATCTAAATCAACTATCAAATATGTGGCTCTTCAGGTGAATGCTCCACTATGGTCACCAGCTCGTCACTTACTGTGTCTGTCTGCTGTTTGCTGCTGGGCAGGTGGTGTACGTTGGGGTTATCAGAGCTTTTTAATTGAAAATAGCTGTGTGCTGCTGCTGGAAACGAGTTTGATGAGAGTGCTGAGTGCTTACATTACTAAATTACATTACATTAGATTGTCAATCAGAAATACAGATAAATGCAGCTTTAAGGGTTAACTTTTGTGTGGCAAAAGCGTTGCCTCAAATACCAGGCCATTTTTAAACCTTGCCAACCCCAACCTCCATGATTTAATTGTGACAGTACTGAAGTAACTGGGAAACCCTCAGCTTCTTTACTGAAACGATGTGGTAATTCCCTGTAATATTTGTTTCTAGTGGTGTGGGCATTATTGCTCCAAGGAAGAGATGCAGAGGCTTATAAAAATGTTATGGATCATTAATGTTTTTATTGGCAGTTGTCTCAGCATCATAGTCACCCTTGTTTGATGCCACATACACCTCCAGCTCCAGCCGAAATAAACCAGTCAGTATGTGTGCCCTCCCATACTACATACCAGTAGTATTTGGTCTTTATTGTGTTATTTAAACAGGAAATAATACAATATGTGCACTAGTGGACTATTGGATGAAAGTCAAAGTGTGACTTTAGAATGCCACCACCAGTTTAACTTCAAAGTGTTTAATGTGTTCTCTTCCAAAGTCTTCCTGCTGGGTGAGGGAGAGAATCTTTGGATCAAATTGAAGTTCACCAGCACAATGAAGCACTTGAGTAAAACAAAGACTGCCATGAGAATAGCAACCAAGGAAGAGGAGGCTTAGCTCATTTTGCTAAATATAACTCACCGGAGTGCAGGTGAAGACCTCCTGTCTGTCTTCAGACTTCTTCATGGTTGTTTGTTTCACCTCATCATCATCATCATCATCATCATCATCATCATCATCATCATCATCAACCATTTATCATCTGCACGGCTCTGGGGGCTCTGATGCTCAGCTGCTGTGCATCTGTGTAGACACGAGGCACATGTGCAGCCTCTTAGAACAGTACACAGCATTACAAATCTCTCCAGTGTGTCTGGATGTGATGGTGTTCAATAGTAGGAACACGTGTGTGGCGGGGCATCTCAGCTCAGCACACACAGTCCTTGGGCGCGTCTGCTACTTTGGCAATGATAAAGAAGCTCAGTAGGTGCAGATTTATGGCCATGGCACTGCTGGAATGACACATCGCAGTTGCAGCGCTGAGACACACACTGAACATCCATCAACACTACAGGGACAGCCATCCATAAACCTCACAACCCTAAACCATTAGGAGGGTGAAGAGCAAAGCAGAGGACAGACCTCACACATAAAATACTCTGTAAACAGTAATTAGACAAATTGTGGTAGACAGGAGGAAAAAAATATTATGAATAATGTACTTCTTTATTGATCCCTGAGGGAAATTGTCTCTACTTTTAATCATCCTCCATGTGGAGGCCGAAGGTCATAGTCAGCAACAGAACAGCTGCCCTTGAGCCTTTGGAGTTTTTTGCTCAAGGACACCTCAGCACGGGCAGATTGGAGTTAAACCTGAGTCCTTTATTTGAAGGACAAACTCAACTGAAGAAGTACTGATAATGACAGAGAATGACGGAGAAATGGCACATAATGTTCTGAAAAGTGACTCAGCCAAAATATATTCATTTATGTAATTTGTTTTGCCAAATAGATTTAGAAGGAAATGTAATGTGGCCTAGTTTAAGTTTACTGCCAACATTTTCCAATCCAGTCAAAACTGCATTGCCACTTGGGTGCAGCAGAACAAGTTCTAAACACGTTAACATATTATCATCTTATAAAATTGTTAGACAATGTGTTTGATGAGTGTAGGTCCAGTATTCACTCCCCTTTTAGCTGTGAAATTCTTCACCGTGTTCAACAGCTTGTTGCTAAAATTTTGTGTCTGCTGTCTGGTGCTGGATGTGTAGTGTACAGTGGGTTTATCAGAGCTTTTACACTGCCTAATGCTGCTGGAAACAAGGCTGATGAAAGCACCAAGATTAAACCAAAAAAATGAGCTGAGATATGCTAAATGCTCCATAACCTTAACATAACCACATCTTAGTTATCATGAGCAAATTTTGCAGGGAACCCAATAAAATACATGGACAGCAAACATTTTGCAGAAAAGTTCAGACTGAGCATTACATATGAGCATTATAATAGTAAACAGATTCTTCTATTGTATAGTTCTGTGTGGGGAGGCTGCTGTTGCAACAGCACATGTATGTTAACTTTCATTGAGGACTAATCTGCCTTTCTGAAAATCGAAACATGCTCCTGGGGTTACCCATCCGCATTGTGAAATGAACAAGCATTTACAGCACTTGCTCATAGTAGTTTAACAAAACCAAGAAGGGGTCCTTTATCTTTGGCATCACGTTGCAGTTCAAAGCCACCGACCAGGCCTCGGTCTGTCAAACTGGTGACACTTAACCCACAATGATCTTGGGTTTGTGGGAAATGGTTGGGCTGGTGGAAACAAATATATAAGCATAATATATTGTACTGACATCCCTGTGTCAACAAATTACAACAAACCCAGGCGTTCAGTTTCACTTGGGCTCTGTACAGAGCCAGGATTGCTGGAAATACATGTGGCTGTGGTCTGAAGTCTTGTCCAGGGTTTCAGGATCAGTGTTCAGGACAGTGGTAATGCACATCTCTGGCATTCAGCAGAGAGAAAACAGTGATAAAAGAGACATCATAAATCACATAAAACACAAAATGACTCCAGACATTGTTAAAATCTGGCCTGGATTATGTGAGTTATCCAAGATTATTTTGTTGGCTTGTGGGACAAAGAAATCCCCAGGACAGACAGTTTCAGAGAAAAAGACAAAATATGTCATGTCTACAGGGACCATCCTGTAGCAGAACTATCTCCACTCTGACCCCTGCTGCAGCAGCCATGTTTCATGTTGAAGTGTCCCGTAGCAACTCTCCGTGCCCTAACATGATCACACATTGCACTGGCGCAGAGTGTCAAAAAAGAGCAGGAATGAACCGAAACAAAATGGACAGTGGAAAAAAAACAGGGACAGAAAAACAGCAAAAAGCAAGCAGCTTTCATGTTTCAGTGCTTTTGTTTTCACGTTGATATAGATGTGATGGAAATTTCAGCTCTTGCTTTTAGATAAACATCACACTGACTAAAATAGTGCAAAGATATATTCTCCAGAACCTTTGTTTTTAAGCCATGTTGTTCTAAATTATGTGGGAGACAAAGAAAAGTGTATGGTTTATCACTGCTGGATGAGACATAATAAACATAATGTAAATCAGGCACCTGCTTTGATTCATTTTAGTCTTTCGATGAAAACATTTTCATGTGTGTAATACATAGTGTTAGTAACATTTTAGCCATTGCATTAATCCATCCAAACTCAAATAGAGCTTGCTCACTTGACATTATGGCAGCAGAGCAGAGTTATCATTTAGAAGCTTGATTGATATGAACAGATAAATTGCTAACATTGCTTAAGCAAACATTTACAGTAAATAATTTAAATTGTTTGGCTACTGAAAATAACAATAACGTTACTTCCATCCACACATTTTTAAAATATCAGCATGTTGGCCTGCAGGAAGATTTCATTATAACAACAGTTAATTCATATGTCCATTCTCCCATTTTTATCATGGGAAAAAGGTCATCAGTTTTCACCAATATATTTCATCCTCGATTTCACTGACCAAATAAGGATCGTGAGGAATCACTTCCACCAAGACCTGACTTTGACCCTCTCTCTCTGTGTATCCTGGTGTCTTTGCAGTGTCTGTGCCAACGTCTGTGTGAGTCACAGTGATAGTCAGCGCTGTGGCCTCAAAGCCTCCGCTAATTCTGTCCCTCTCTCATAAAACAACTAAATGATCTGACAGCAAATGCATGAGGCAAGGGAGTTTCAGTGGTTTAAATAGCAGAGCTGAAAGGAACATGAAATCACTCAAGGAGAAAGGATGAAAGGTTCCCAGGCAAAGGTTCAACTCAATCTTTCTGCACCAACAGGCAAGAGGACATTATTTCTCTGTTTGTTATAAAACCGATTTGCTGGAGAAAAGCTGGTGGAAGAGGATTGTGGGTGCAGATTTTGTTTGTGTCTTAGGCTGGACCAGCCCACTATCCCTCAAATTCTGTTCATATTGAATGATTCCATTTGTGTCCAAAGCCAATGTTCAGTGTCAACCAGCGATTGATGGGCATGTCGCATGTCTGACATCATGCTATAACCCTGATTTCTCCCTAACATGTGTGTTTTAGTTACCTAACCATAACCATACTGTATGTACCATACTTTGTGTTCAATGGACACAAATTGTAGAAAGGGAGAATTTTAAAAAGTTGGGATTGGATCCAGTGTTGTGAGAATAACTGGCAATCACCTCTTTATTAGTGTCTAGGTTATGGTCACTCTCTAACATAAAGCTTGTTTGTGTTGTGAGTGAGACTGAACAGCTAATGCTTGCTGTCTTTTAACTGTAGCAATGGTCTTTTCCTAACCTTAACCATACTGCCATGCACAGATACTAAAGAAAGAAAGAATAAAAAAAAAAAAAAAAAAAAAAAAAAAAAATCTTACTAAACACAATGTGGGGTTTTGACTAAATAAATAAATAAATAAATAAATAAATAAATAAATAGATAGATAGATAGATAAATAAGGTCAGTTTTCTTGAAGGGTTTTCTGGAAGGTATCAGAATTTCACTGTTGAAAACAGAATTCCACTGTTGGAAAAAGTCCTAGTTTGTCTCTGGAAATGTGTTGCATCTCTGACCCCACACAGAATCACTATGCTCTCTTTCAGTTGTAACCACAGTCAGCAATAATGGCAAGGCATACTGACACATCCAGGAGCACATTTGTAAATCACTGCAGAAAGGTACAAAGTTAAATGACTGGAGGTCAGCAGAAGGATTTTCAGGGGGATTAAGTTGTTCTTATAGAGATATTAAAGCCTGGATCATACATTTTTAGTTTGTATATGGTCGGAACATGACTCATTTAGAATTTAGAAAAAAGTCAAAATAGAATCTGATTTGCTGATACACATTGCAAATATACAAAACAAAAAACTCACATATTGATACTATTTTTATCGTATAAATCAGCTGAAAATGTTTCAAAGTAGAAACATTTCTTGTACAAATCTGTGAAACTGTTTAAATGATGTCTGCATTTCTGGGTACCAACATTTCAAGGAATTATACCAGCACACAGAGCCATCATTTCTGTCCTTATGGACAAGGCCACAAGTCTCTGCCATAAAAGAGTACATTTATTGGTTTTGTTGGGTTTATTTGGCCTTAACATGATAGTGAAAGAATTGCTGTGTGGGGTCATGAGGTCTGCTGTATGGAGCACTTTCACAGCCTCACCTTCCTCTACTAATGCAGGTCCTGAAGGGATGCAAAAAGCTGGCCATGTCAGTGTGTTCTATGGGTCGGATCCCTGGAGGATACATCACCAACCATGTATACAGCTGGGTGGACCCTCAGGGCCGGAGTGTCTCCCCGCCGCCCGACAGCCAGGAGGCAAACCAGAAGCAAGGGCACATCATGGAAGAGAGGACGGTAAGAACAATGTGTGTATATGAATGCATGTGCGTGTGTGTGTGTGTGTGTGTGTGTGTGTGTGTGTGTGTGTGTGTGTGTGTGTGTGTGTGTGCATGTGCGTGTGTGCGTGTGTGTGTGATGATACAAGGAAAAAAAAAAGGTCCAGTGTATAAGGCAGGTAAAAAAGATGTGACGCATGGTACAATTCAAAATGAATAAAACATGTGAAATACAGACTTTGAAGGAAGCACTCCCTGAAAGCAAAGATACTGTTGCATCTGTCAGATTCAGCACTGAGGCTCTTGTAATTGTCCTCCCACTCATGTCAGACAGCAGTCAGTTCAGGACTGGAGTATGGCTCTTTGAGGATAGTCATCGTGACCTTTGGTGTTGTGACATTTCGGAAGACAGACTCATCCTACAGCAGTCACCCACCACAAGCCTGTGACTCTGGCTGCTCCCCATGAGAAGATTTACTCAAACTGAGTCATCAGAAAAATACACCTGTTATATGCCTTCTGATTGGATAAATCATTCACTATTACACAATGACCTCTGACAAATGCTTCCTGAAAATAAGTCCTCTTACACAACAAAAATTGAAAAGTATTGTCAGTGTTCTGTTTGTGTTATAAATGTGATAGAACTGTAGTAAACCAGCCTGTTTGAATAGTAAGAGTGGCATTCATAGTGTATTTTACTTATTTGTTGTGACAAATTTTCACAAGAAACATAATTGCTGCCTGCAATATGTTCTCTGACATCTTTATTCCAATGAAGAAAGTGCTGCATTTCTTCTCGACATTCAGGCTGTAAGGAGATGGTTACGGTGGATGGTGGCTGTAAGTGGACACCCAGGATCAGGGTTAGCATCCCCCATGCTTAGGCTTAAGCAACAAAAGCACTGTGTGAATAAACACATCCTGTTTTCTGCTTTAAGTCAGAGTCTTTTTAACTTGTAGGATATAAACATCATTTCTGAGAGACAAGGTTTCAGTCAGCCAACTTACATTGAATACATCTTTAGGTGAATGCAGAATATGTGCAAAGTTGGCATTTGGTGTCTAGGCTCTGACCTCATAAACCCCCACAAGGAAACACTAAGCTCAGCCCAGCATGGACTGGGGAGTGACAATAAAAAATCCAAGTGGGGTAAGTGGATTCAGCACCAAAAGGTTGGATGCTGGAGTAGTGGTGGAACTTTAAAATACTATTAACAGCATCAAAAGAGTAGGCAAATCAGTGATGGCCTGAGCGCACCACCATGATTAAAAGGGCGTGTTGGATATACAGTATGTTGCAGCGAGAGTACTGTCATTTTAGTGTAGCTGCTGACTTCAGTTTACTGTCTGAACTAGCTTGCACAGATTGCTTTCTAAACTACAAAGTTAAACACATCATAAGCAAAGCTGGCAGGGCCATCATCATACAGTATAGGAATAATAGGAGGCCTCTGCCCTCATGGCAGCCATGGCTGCACTAAACTAAAATGAAAACACCCAGAAAAATGAAAGGGATTCAGACATTTTACGAATTGCTCTTCACTAGCTTGTCTACTAAATGTCCAGTAGAACGATGACATGAGGAATTCATTTCAAAAGGACCAAGCCTTGTAGGGCCTCAAATACATTGTGTTTTTTTTGTAAGAGCCAGTGCAGTCCTTGTTTGTCAAAACGCTTATATTCCATTTTATGTTTTAGAAATATGAAACAATAAATCTAAAAAAATATCTAAATAGCATATTTTGTAAATTAACTTTCTGTTTCATCTGGTGTAAAAGTATTATGTAATTATATTATTAGCAGCTTCTTGAAGCTTTGTTTCTGAAGTCTAATTAATGACCATCATTATCAAGAGCCTTCTGATGACTTGTGACTCCCATTTTAACAAATGTGTTTTAATTAATTTTGTTTCTACAGGGTGACAGTGGAAGTACTGAATTTGGGTCAGAGAGTTTTAAGAACTCGAAAGTTAGTTTTTATTAATAAGGTTCAGTATTACTCATGCAGAGTTCCATTCATGAACTAAATTGGGAAAATCAGATCAGTTCAACAGATTGATTTCAGTTTACTCTTCATTGAAATTAGATCAGCAATTAGACACTATCTTTGAGTCTCCTCAGATCATTGGTTCACTGAGGCAGACCAGTGTTGTTTTAAGTTGCTGAAACAACAGTTGAATTGCCTCTAGACAGTTTTCTGCTGAAAGGGGAATGGAGGGACTGGAAATTGACGTTCCCACTGCCACTGTAGGATGCATCCAAACATTTAACAGCAGCTCCATATTTAAAACTGCTGCATAAGCAGCTTCATGCAGCTAGTGCTGCTTCTGAAAGCACCTCTGCAGATTTGAATGGGGCTCATTTGACAGCTGATCTGTCAAAAATCTGCTCAGAGCTGATTTCTGCCCACTGTATTAAAGCACAGGAGCAAGAGGATACATTTAAAAAAATGCTTATATTGGCTTGTGTTAAGATGAGCCTGGATGACCTAGAGGATAACTAATTAAAAGATTAAGAGTGGAGATTCTGGACAGAGGCCTGAAAAGCTGTTATTACTACCAAGGCAAAATAGCCTTTCTATACAGTAGGGACCCATGATTTGTTGGCTCCTTATTTGGAGAACACATAAATCTTTGTCAGTTAAAGTGCCAGATATATATGCCAGTGAATCTGCAATATGCCAGCTCTCTGTTTTATGAATCATATCTAATGAACTGTTCTCCTGTGTGAGAAATATAGTTAGAGTTAAATGCTCCTATCTCAGCAAGGAATACTTTGAACTTAAGGAGGCTTTTTGCGTGAATCAAGAATTTCATGTTTGTAAAATCTGCATCTTTTTTTGATCGTCAAATTTAATCTCTAGTTCGAAGAAATTTTCAACAGTTCAATTCAATTCGATTCAGTTTTAATTATATAGCAGCAAATCACAACAAAAGTTTTCTCAGGATACTGTCAGCAGTTCACAGGTCTAGACCATACTCTGGTACAGAGACCCAACAATTTCCCTTGGTGATGGTAGTGAGGAAAAAGCCTTGTTTTAACAGAGAGATCATGGGTTAGTTAATAAATATAACTTGGCATAATCTGCATAGCAATGAAAATCTATGTTTCCTCATAATATTGGCTAAAGTAAGTATATATAGGGTGAATAGAATTGGTCCAAGCACAAAATCTTGTGGACCTCTGCGACTAACTTTGGTATGGAGGAATCATTATTTATGTGTACAAACTGGAATCGATCTGATAAGTAGCACTTAAACCAGCTTAGCGAGGTTCTTTTAATGCCAATTAAGTGCTCCAGTCTCTGTAATTGGATGTATTGGTCAATGGTGTTGAATGCAGCAGCAAGATCTAACAAGTACAGAAACAAGTCATTTGTCTGATGCAATTAGGAGGTTATTTTAACTTTGAACAGTATTGTCTTTGTACGTCCTTGTGTCTTTTGTTTAGAAAGGTGGAGTCACATATCCAGTAAGTGTGTATTTTGCTAAAACCCCTGGATCAAGAGTAGGCTTTTTAAAAAGAGGTTACAGTTAGAGGCTAATTTAAAGGGCTGTGGTACATGGCCTGTTGATAAAGACAGGTTGATCAAATTTAGTAAAGAAGTTCCAATTAAGGGTAGGACCTCTTTAAGCATCCTAGTTGGGATAAGGTCTAAGAGACAGGTACCATCAACCTGTCTTAGATGACGAAATTGTTGAAGTTAGTTGGTCAAGGTTGATAGGAGAAAAGCAGTCTAAATATACAGTATTTCAGGTTTTACAACTGTTTCTAAGGTTCCCACATTTAAAGATAACTCAGTTCCAGGAGAGCTCATGAAGTGATAAATTTTGTCTCTAATAACCAGAAATCTTTACTACTGAGGGCGGTAAGGATACATGGCTCGATAGAGTTATGACTCTCTGTCAGCCTGGCTACAGTGCTGAAAAGAAACTTTCCTACATGTTTTCAGATTATCTTGCAAGGCTAAATGAAATTCTAGGTTCCTTAGAGGAATATCATTTCCTTTCAAGTTTTCAGCATGTTTGCTTTAATTTGTAGGTTTTGGGTGCACCATGGTGCTAATTTCCTTTGTTTTAGTATCTTTTTTTAAAGGGGCAATATATTTGAGTATCATACACAGGGAACCTGCAGCATTATGAACAAGAAGATCAGTCTGGGAGAAACTAAAGTAAGCACAGATGTCCTCTGTTATATTGACACATAGCATTACAGCGCTATCAGGTGGATATCGAGTGTAGGAATTTTTGCCTAATGGTGTGTAGTCTAGTAATAGAAATTCAAAAGTTATTAAATTAAAGAGGGTTCTGTGAAGACATTAATAAATGTTCAATTTTAATGCCATATGTCAGACAAGGTCAGAGTGGCCAGTGGCTCGAGGAATGTGAGTATTAAAATGACTGATGGGTGCAGTTTCATACATACTAACATACTTTTCATGATGGCGCAGGTTTCAATAATACAAATAAATCAATTTTATAATCCGCATTTCATTTTCCTGTCTTGTTGTACTGTTGCAGTGGTGATGCTATCTTTATTAGGTTTTTATGAATACCTCCTCTTCTGTTTTCTTTTAATGTAATTAACTTAATGTGGTGGGGGCAGACACAAACACCAATGAAGAAGAAGAAATCAAGGAAGCGTACATCGCCCAGGTTGACGTCACTGGAGCCCCACCCAGGCCTGAGGTTGGGGCTCGCAGATGAGCGCCTGGTGGCCGGGTCTTTGCCCATGGGACCCGGCCGGGCGCAGCCCAATGGTGCGACATGGGCCCGCCTTTCCGTAGGCCCACCACCCGCAGGAAGGATCAGAAGGGGCTGGTGCTATGCGATATGGGTGGCAGTCGTGGGTGGGGTCCCCGATGACCCAAACCTTGGATGACGACTCTGGCTGTGTGGACATGGAGTGTCACCGCGCTGGGGGGGAAAGAGCCTGAGCTAGTGCGGGAGGTTGAGCGGTACCGGCTAGAGACAGTTGGGCTCACCTCCACGCACAGTCTGGGCTCTGGAACCCAACTCCTTGAGAGAGGCTGGACTCTCTTCTACTCTGGAGTTGGAGCTGTTGTGGGCCTATATCCCCTCAGCTCAGCCGCCATGTGTTGGAGTTCTCCCCGCTGAGCGAGAGGGTTGCTCAGCAGTGTAGAGTACCCGGCCTTCTTGGAGTCCCTGGGAGGGGTACTGTAAAGTGCTCCAACCGGGGACTCCATTGTTCTGCTGGGGGACTTCAATGCTCACCTGGGTAGCGACAGTGAACCGTTCGGCGCCTCAGGAAGGGGAAGCAGCTTTCTTTCAACACTGTTTACAGTGGAGGTGGGGAGCTGTTGACCTCGACTAGGAATATTGTCGGGCGGTGGAAGGAATACTTCGAGGATCTCCTCAATCCCACTGTCATGTCTTCTGTAGAGGAAGCAGAGACTGGAGACTCAGAGGTTGATTCATCCATCACCTGGGCTGAAGTCACTGAGGTAGTTTGCAAGCTCCTCAGTAGCAAGGCACCGGGGGGTGGATGAGATCTGCCCTGAGTACCTCAAGTCTCTGGATGTTGTAGGGCTGTCTTGGTTGACACTCTGCAACATTGCGTGGCAGTTGGGGACGGTGCCTCTGGAATAGCAGACTGGGGTGGTGGTCCCTCTTTTTAAAAAGGGGAACCAGAGGGTGTGTTCCAACTATCGGGGGATCACACTCCTCAGCCTCGCTGGGAAAGTCTATTCCAGGGTACTGGAGAGGAGAATCCGGCCGATAGTCGAATCTCGGATTCAGAAGGAACAATGCGGTTTTCGTCCTGGCCGTGGAACACTGGACCAGCTCTATACTCTCCACAGGGTGCTTGAGGGTTCATGGGAGTTTGCCCAACCAGTCCACATGTGTTTTGTGGACTTAGAGAAGGCATTCGACCGTGTCCCTTGCGTCATTCTGTGGGGGGTGCTCCGGGAGTATGGGGTTGGAGGCCCTCTACTGAGGGCTGTACAGTCCCTGTACAACCGGAGCAAGAGTTTGGTCCGCATTGCCGGCAGTAAGTTGGACCTGTACCCGGTGCATGTTGGACTCCAACAGGGCTGCCCTTTGTCACCGGTTCTTTTCATCATTTTTATGGACAGAATTTCTAGGTGCAGCCAGGGGCCGGAGGGGGTTCGGTTCGGGAGCTGGCAGATTTCGTCCCTGCTTTTTGCGGACGATGTTGTCTTGTTGGCTCCCTTGAGCCAGGACCTTCAACATGCACTGGGGCGGTTCGCAGCCGAGTGTGAAGCTGGGATGAGAGTCAGCACCTCCAAGTCTGAGGCCATGGTTCTCAACTGGAAAAAGGTGGCTTGCCCCCTCCAGATTGGGGGAGAGTTCCTGCGTCAAGTGGAGGAGCTTAAGTATCTAGGGATCTTGTTCACAAGTGAGGGAAGGATGGAGCGTGAGATTGATAGGCGGATCGGTGCAGCGCTGACAGTAATTGAGGTCGCTGTATCGGTCTGCCGTGGTGAAGAAGGTGTCCAAGGTGTCAATCTATGTTCCTATCCTCTGACCTATGGTCATGAACTTTGGGTCATGACCGAAAGAATGAGGTCCTGGATACAAGCAGCTGAAATGAGTTTCCACCGCAGGGTGGCAGGGCGCTCCCTTAGAGATAGGGTGAGGAGCTCTGTCACCCGGGAGGAGCTCAGAGTAGAGTCGCTGCTCCTACACATCAAGAGGAATCAGCTGAGGTGGCTCAGGCATCTCTATTGGATGCCCCCTGGATGCCTCCCTAGGGAGGTGTTCCAGGCATGCCCCACCGGGAGGAGGCCCCGAGGAAGACCCAGGACACACTGGAGTGACTATGTCACTCCGCTGGCCTGGGAACACCTCGGGATCCCCCCAGAAGAGCTAGAGGAAGTGTCCGGGGAGAGGGAAGTTTGGGTGTCCCTGCTCAGACTGCTGCCCCTGCGACCCGGCCCCGGATGAAGCGGGAGAAGATGGATGGATGGATGGATGGGGGGGCAGACACAAGGTGGTTACGGCGGTTGCGGCGCAGTAGGGGGGAGGTGTCGGCATAATGAGCCGCCGCATTAGAATTTTCCACCATTTCGGTCTGCGCCGGTGGCGTAAAAGTGCGCTGAAAGCTCGCCACCTCAGACCTGGTCAACTGGATTTTCGTAAACCGGGGGAGTCGTGCGCTAACGTGACCAACACCTCACAGTCAGGTTTCCACAGTGTCTGGCATTTCACCGTGAACAATAATTAGCAACAGTGTATTCAGTGTAGCTGTTTGAGTCAGCACATACAGTCAGACCTAAATTTATATATTTTGATCTGTATCTCATCACATCGAAAGCACGTTCGGCACGCGTAATGGTAACTCAACCTGACCGAATGTACACAGGTGAAACAGGGATGTCTGGTGATCTGTGATTCAAATTACCTGGTGACAAACGTGTTTGCCACTTTCCCCGGGTCGGCACATGACTCGTTCATCCGGCGAATTCTAGCATCCCTACAGTCTTTCAGGGAGACACCCCTCTGGATGGGTGGCTGCTAGGTGATAATGGCTATCCACTGAAAACGTGGTTGATGACGCCATATATCACACGGTCAACAAGACGGCAGCGTGGTTTTAACGGTGTTTTCAGCAGTGCTCAGTCAGTCAACGAACGCACACTGCGATCAATAATTAGCAACAGCCACAATTCAATGCAACTGTCTGAGTCAGCACATACAAGTGCGTTCAGCACGCGTAATGGTCACTCAACCTGACCGAATGTACACAGGTGAAACAGGGAGGCGAACTAATCGGTTAACGTCGCTGTGCCAACCAGAAACAGCCGTGACATCCTACAGAGCATATATACTGCATCTATCTCAGAGCACTCAGAGACAGAGAGAGACAGACACATGGAAAAAACGTAAGTGATGATCGTTGTCCGCTATTACCCACGTCATTTCATTCCAAATACAAATGCTATCATTGTAATACTTAACGTTATCTACAAAGATGGAATACATCATTGCTTTGAGGAGGATGAGGAGTATGCTGAGGATTTACCATCTAAGGACCTCATATTTAGACATCAAGATTAGAATTACAAATCGTTTATTTATCCCAGAGGGGAAATTGTTTTTGTTGCAGTGCTCCTTACAAGAATAGAATTAGAATAAAATTAGAAAAGAAAGAAAAGAGAGAGAACTATATACATACAAAGCAAATATAAAAACAAAATATTTATATTGCGAATATATATATAAACAAAATATACCACAAAATATAGAACAGAATATAAAACAATACACACACACACACACACACACACACACACATATATATACTGAGAAAAAATAAACAGTATATACAAATGGGTGTGCAAAGTAATACAAAGGCGGAGTGACGTCAGTCTCCTCCTGGGAGAAGTTTGGGCTTCGGACACTTTCCTGTGTGGTCTCAGTCATCCTCGAAACTTGTCATGCGCCTTGCCAGCGGCGTTCTTAAAGGTGAGGTGAGGAGCTGCTGTGATTGGTGAAAATTTGACTCGGCTGTGTCGAGTCAATTTTTGGTTAATGATATAGAGGTCAGGAGACTGTGATGGCCACTCCTCTGTAGCCACTCAAGGGTCAGCTTGGCCTTGTGTTTTGGATCATTGTCATTTTGGAAAGTCCATGTGTGCTCCATGCCCAGCTTCTAGCCCGATGAATGCAAATTGTCCTCCAGTATTCCTCCAGTTTCCTAACTTTCTAAGGTGATAATATGTAAGATGTTGTCTTTTCAGTGCAGCTCTCAAGTGGTAGAAAATCCATTAAGCTTTAAGACATCAGCTTTAAGAATGACTGCATGAATTATGGTTCAATTCAATTTCCCACGAGGGAAAACCACAGCCTCCAGTGTCAAAGTCAGATGCTTTGTAGGTCATTGTAAGTATCAAACAACTATTGCTGTCATTTTCCTAGCTACTATATATATATATATATATATATATATATATCAAGAAAGTACTGTATGATCTGTTTCACATATTAGTTGTCCTTAGTCAACTGTCCTCTTGTCCTGAATGACACACTATGTTGTATTATTCATGTCTACTTAATTATGACATATTGGAAAGAGAATTTTCCTATAAGCATGGAGTGAGTAGTAATCAGTGGAACGTGATCAGAAGTGCACAGTGTGAGTGTATGGAGCACATAGTGTTGGTAATTTTGAGGCAGTTGTAAGCTGTGCTCCTGTGATGTAGTTTGAAACCAGTGGGTTGGAGTAGGAGGTGTGATGGCCCTGGCTTCAATCATGACCAATCCAATCACCTATTCTCCTTCCCATTAAAGCCAGTGCACTCTGTGCTGCAGCACTCTCGCAATTTGCTGGTGGCAGAGAACACTCCAGAGTGGTTCTGCCATAAAAGCCTCTCCCATGAGGAAACTAATATCCTTATGTATCATGAGTTGCAGAATATCCACACATAACACACAATGTGTAGAGAAAGTGTCTCAACTAATTATCAGCACAATCAACTTTACATCATTATCCTCCAACCTGTACCCATTTATCCAGGTAAAGGTTGTGGTGGAATCAGTTTAAGCAAGGTAGCCCAGATGTCCTTCTCATCATCAAGGTGAGGGTTAGAACATAGATCGACTGGTGCTTGACTTGACTTCCTACATGGCATATGGTACTGTATCAGTACTATATAGTGATAAATATCCACATTTTAAATGAGGTGCCTCACCATACTAATGTGATGAGGTCTGGTTCATATATTTGTAGCAATGAAATATTTTGATAGGGAGATGAGCAAAATATACACGTTTAGATGCTGTACAGCTGCTCAAAGCCTGCAGCATCATTTACCAGTGTACTGCCAAGTAGCACAGACCATTCTGCTGCTCCTCAAGCAAATTATCATAAAGTAACTCAAATATTAACATTAACAAAATATTTTCTGCATTCACTGATAAACCATTGCAGTTGCACTCAGCCAACAGTCGCACAGCCAAAGCCAACAGCTTTCAATACATTTTGAGTGTGTTTTGTCAGGAAAAATATATGCTTTGCTATAGCTAATCTTAGTGTCAATGATATTCACAAGGCAATAATATTTTTTAACACCAGAAAAACCTTTGCTAAAGGGATTCATATCAAAGTGAAACTGAACAATATCTCTCTATAAAATGGCTTTGAAAGGCGTTATGGCATGCATTCTTTGCTTGTTAAAGCCAGTGAACAGTGACGCTTGTGAAAGCTTTAATATGCAAGCTCACTGATTACTGACATTACTGACACACCCTGCCACACTATACTCTAGTCCACACTGGGAGACCAAAATATGACCTCCTGTGGGTGTCTAACTGCATGCATCACGTTCTTCCACCATTTACACATTGAATAATTTGGTTTATTGACAGCACACTGAATGTGATGTTTCCCATATAGGTAAACCTGAATATGGATGATGGTCGCTCTCTTGGCCTAATGATCAGGGGTGGTGCCGAGTATGGACTGGGGATCTACATCACTGGAGTTGACCCTGGATCTGCTGCAGACGCTGGTGCACTAAAGGTAACACAACTCAAGCTGTCTTGATAAAATTCCCATTACACCACAAAACCTGTTCAACATGTTCAATGTAATGAGAATTGAGCTCTTTGAGACGGTTGCAAAGGATCATTGCCTGAAGTCACTGAAGTCATTATCGTCTCCACCACGTTTGACTTTAGAGTCCTACTAAACTATTAATATCATCCCAAGTGCATCAGACTAATTCTGATCAATACATGGACTTGCGACACTGTAGAATGTTCCCTTTATCTCTGTATTTTTATACTCTATTACATTTAGAAAAGGTAGAATGCACAGTTTGTGTAAACAGGCATAAACATAAGCAGCATGTCAACGGAGTAGCAGCGTCAGTCCTCTGTGTTTACACAGGATGCGTTCAGGCACAGTATTGAGTGTAGGTCATCCACATTTTGGCAGTGGTCAGAGCCCAATGCAATAAAAAAGTGTTAGTCTGATAAACTTTAGCCAAGCATGGGTGAAAAGTAAAGCTTACTTCCACCTACACAATGCAGTTACATTCATACCATTTTGCACAAAGCAGCTGATTTAGAGTGAAGATGACTGAAATAGTCTAATCATACTGTTTGACTTTCCATTTTTTAAAGAAAAATCTTCAAGAACCATATTAGTATTTTTTACTGTTGTAAACTATACGATCTACGTTCCAAACATAATATAGTGTTTTATGCTTCGATGCAGTTTTCCGTCTTTCCAAACAACCATTTTGTTTTGATTTGTTTTGCTGTTTGTTTCAATTTGGAAACTGCACTGCATCACCACAATTGCAGTACATGAAATTTGACAAATGAAAGCAGCCATGATTGTCAATGTGACAGAATATCCATGAATATCCATTGAATTTTGTACGAAGTGGAAATGAAATTGAATGAATGAATTACTTTTCAAAAACATCTCAAACTCTATCTAAAAAGTCAACAGCAATGTAAAGTACATGTGATTTGTGGCTGAACACCCTGAAACAAACTGGGATGGTCTTTTAGCTCTTAGTCATGGATTAAATGAGTTGTTGACGTGAAGATTTTCAACACTGTGTCAGCTGTCATCGCTAACATCTGTTACCTGATTCTGATGAACCTGTTAGCATTCCTGCCACCTGCTCCCTATTAGACTGCTAAACCTGTTAATGTTGCTAACATCTGCTACCTGCTTTAGAGCCTCAGTCAGGCAGCTGACTTCACTGCCACGACAGGCCTGCAAAGATGCTTTATTGGCCATGCTAAATCTCTGCTGTGTGCTTTCAGGTCAGCTTTCTGCCTCAATAAGCAGGCCACTCTCACTGTGCTATTTTTCAACCTGCCTGAGGCAAGAAGAACAGACGCCAGTGTTTCCTACCTGTAAACAATATAACTGAATCCTCAATATGGCTTTCATGATAATATCACACTGTGTCCTACTTGGGGATAAAAATAAAACATCAAATTTTATTTATTTATTATGGTTTGATTCTGTACTAGTCCAAACCAATTGGGACACCTTGGAAAAATAGACTTACAGTGAGAGAAAGTGAGATTAAAAAAGAAGAACTTGAAAGGCATTCTAAAAATTCAAACGTTGTCCCTTGAAAGATGGAGTGTGACATTTCACAGTTTCTTTAACAGAGAGAGATGAAGAGGCACCTTTTTTATCAGGGAGGATTGGCTGGTCATGCTGCAAAACTGGAGCTTTGACATGCTATGACAGAAAATCTGAAATTAGGAAAAAAGGTGAGAGCAGAGAGGGTGAAAGAGAGGAGATGCATATTAAAAGAAGTATAGTGGATGTCTTCTGTTCACCTCTCAAAGTTTTACAGATGTGCCTCCATTCACTGCCAGTCTGCAGCCATTTTTGTTCGTGAACAAGAACTGCTGTCTGTTTTTACAGTGTGTGTGTGTGTGTGTGTGTGTGTGTGTGTGTGTGTGTGTGTGTGTGTGTGTGTGTGTGTGTGTGTGGTCGGGGTGCATCAGATTGAGTGATCCTGCCATTAGAGCGGGAGCAGCATGTGGAGAAAGAGGCTGTGTATCATTTCCTGGAAAACCATCCCTCTTCTTCCGTTTCCATCCATCCCTGCCTCCTTGTCTACCAGCACTGTGGCAGTAATAAAGATGACTAGACACTGCAGCAGGTGATAATCATGAGGCAAATGTAAGCCATTTTTCATTCAAATCTGATAGCACTTAACCCACTATTAAGAGTAATTAATCAATAATCAAGTCATGCTCTCAGGAGTGATGGAAGTGAAGGAAGTGAAAATAACTTTCAGGTAAATGTTTTCAAAGATAACACATTTATTTTGAACTGCAGTTATGATAGTGCTCTTCTTCAGTTCATTTACAACCAAAGTTTCGTTTCAAAAATGGATCATGTACAACCCAGATTTCCAAAATGTTGGAACACTGTGTAAAATGAAAATTAAACAGAATGCAGTCATTCACAAACAAACTTTGTTTACTGCCAAGTGTTCCTGAGTCCATGTAGTAATCTCCTTCATACAATCATGTGTTCACAAAGTGGTGAACCTCATGCTATCCTTGCTTGTGAACAACTGAGCCTCTCCAGGATGCTCCTTTCATACCCAATCATGATCTCCCCCCGGCGACCAATGTTTTACCCACCACGTAACATGTTGGAACACGTATAAACACTGTCTTTAGACGTGTTCTATGACCTTGCTTTATTAAGTCAATCAGCCAATGCTGCACTGGCTAGACACCACAGAAAATGTCATGGAAATTCATGGTCCCGTGCAGATGTTTTTGGTGAATCCTCTGTCCTCATGTCCGTTTGTGTAGTGCCACTGTGGGGCTAAAATTCCTACATAGACACCGAATGTTGCATCAAAACCTAATGATATTATCTCTTTCATTTCTGGACACTCCATGTCATGGAGCACTACTTCTGGGCCAAAAGGGTAAAGACTAGTAGCCAGACTAGTATAAAGTTCCTGTTTTAAGGAAGGTCTTGAAACACACAAGTTACCATTGTGAATACAATATAACTTTACCATGCTGGACATATTTTTTTCCACTTAGTTCATTTTAGGACAGAATGCCAGATGAAATGCCTTGTTAAGATTTATAGTTTTGCTTTTATAAAGTTGAAAGCAGCAGAGTACCATAGTACGCAGTTTGAAATTGTGATGTTAAATATTCTTGATCTCAGCATTACTGGGAAACTAGTAGATCCATCATTGCAATTCTATATGAATAGGCCCGGCTGAAAGTCATATTACTCATTTATATTTGTGCAATACAGTGACACTTGGTGTTGTCCATTCATTACTTTAAGAGAGTGAAACGCTCAGCCATATTCATTAGAATGTGATATAAATCTGCTCTAAATCCATTCAATTAGAGGCTGTTTTCTAACCTTGGAGAGGATGCTTTGACACCAGACTAGAAATATGAAGATGAGAGAATTCTAATGCACAAACTGGTTTGGATAAAAATCTTTTTTTACTATTATATTAAAATGTTGGGTTTGAATTCTGCCTCTTGGGACAGATCTCCTTTATTCATGACCTAACTTTTTCACTTTTTCTCAGTCTCTCTCTCTCTCTCTCTCTCTCTCTCTCTCTCTCTCTCTCTCTCTCTCTCTCTCTCTCTCTCTCTCCCTCTCTCTCCTCTCTCTCTGTATGTGTGCGTATGTGTGCGTGTGTGGCCATGTATTACTCATGTTGTGGGGACATAAATCTGTTTACACAGTCATACTGTGAGGACTCGCCTTCCTTATGGGAACAAAACACAAGTCCCCACAATGTAAATTATTAAATTTTAGGGTGAAGACTGGGTGTAAGGTTAGGTTAGGGTAAGGTTTAAGTTAAGGTTGGAGTCATGCAAGTAGTCTGGTTATGGTTAGGGTGGTTAGGGTAGGAAATGAATGTAAGTCTATGTAGTGTGCCCAGAAATGATGGGAACATGACTGCGTGCGTGCGTGCGTGCGTGCGTGCGTGCGTGCGTGCGTGCGTGCGTGCGTGCGTGCATGAACTCCATCCCAGTAAGCTATCTCATGCTATGACTTGATATTTAACGAGTGTCAGCCACTCTCTTGCCGGGGGTCAAGTCATGTCCTATGCACTGGAATGTGTCTTTGGCAGGCAGCAGAGCCGAGTGGCTTTCCATAAAAAGAGCATGAGAGCAGGAAGAACTGACACTGCTGGTGTGAGATTAGACAGATATGTGAGCCAATATTGGGCCTTTGTTCAGGAGTGGGCTACAGTCAGTCAGTATATCGGCCTTTGATAAATTGGAGCTAAAACATGTCCCATGATATTTTCACACACAATACACTCATGTTGAACCAGTGTTCTGAAGGGAACATGATGTGGTTGTATGATATAAAAAGACACTGATAACAGGGTGTATCACTGCATTGAGTACTGATGGTATCAGTACTCAATGCAGTACTCAATGCAGCAGCTGCTTTCACCAACTCAACCATCAAACAAGCAGAATTACAAATGTAATTCATCTTTGGGTTTCTCTGTTGCTCTTTTTGGATATTTACGTATTTGAGTACATTATATTGTTTGTAATACAGAAGAACTCCCAATGAAAACACAGTGAGAGATGAATTTCAAGCTAATCTTTAACAGTGGCTTCATCAGTTCATCGTCACGTTAATTTCAGCCTCAATTTGAACACATGGCATAAATTAAACAGCAATGGCCCAAATAATAGGGATGCAAAAAACAAGTTTTACATAAATGTACATTAATGCATATTTTTGGCCTGTAGGGGGCAGCATAACAGACTGAAATCACTGACATATTTTCATCTTATTACATTGAGAAGATGGGAGCTGCAGAGTTGTATGTTGTGTAAAATAAATGTAAATGAAAACAGAATGCAATCATTTGCAAATGAACTATGTTTGTTGTTGTGTTCCTGAGCCCATGTAGTATCCTTGACACAATCATGTGTTCACAAAGTGGTGAACCTTGCTCCATCCTTGCTTGTGAACGAGTGAGCCTTTCCTTTCATACCCAGTCATAATACTATCACCTGTTAGCAATGGACCTGTTTACCTGTGGGATGCTCCAAACTTTGAAACATGTTGCTGCATCAAATTCAGATAATATTTACAAAAATCAATGAAGATGGTGAGTTAAAACATTAAATATATTGTCTCTGTATTATAAATTATCGCTGTTTTGTATATGTTTTCACACAGCGTAACAACTTTAACAATTACAAATTAGTGCTGTCGATTAAAATATTTAATTGCGATTAATCTCATGAATGTCATAGTTAACTTGCGATTAATTGCAAATGAATCGCACATTTTTATCTGTTCTAAATGTCCCTTTTAATACTCTTTTTTTTTACTCATTTTAATACTGTTATCAACATGGAAAAGTGGATAGGCTTACTTTGTGCAAGTGTTTTTATTGAAAACAACAAGGTGTAGTGTTATATTTCACACTAACATTCTCACTTTGAGCAGTCATTCACATTTGAATGAATCAAATCTCACACTTTTATTTAACACTGTCAATAAACAGATGACAAAAAAATAAAAACTTGGTTACAAAAAAGCCCCTACAGCAACCCTTTCTAAGTGATCAAAACAGGGAGATCCAAAATAAAGTTACAAAGTGCACATCACTGTAAACTAGGACTCAGGCTATAGTGCAGTTAAACCATGGCTTAAACTTTCCTTTCTTCAGTTTCCTTTGAACATAATAGTATCCATATGACTCTGTCGAAAGCCATCCATTGTTGCCTGGTTTTGACAAGGAGGTGGCGGAGAATTCGCATTAGCCGCGCGTTTGGCCATCAGGTGGTATTTCAGACTGGATGTTCTACCTTGATAATTCAGTTCATATCGACAATACACACAGATAACTTTGGTCTTGTCATTTGACACATCTGGCAACTTTTTGAAACTAAACTTTCCATTCAGAATCTTGTTCGCATCCATTTTGGTGTTTCGCGCTTGACATCCACACAAACCGGTAGCTTACTCTTTGACAGCTAGCGAGCAGAAAAGACCAAACAAGTGCGTGGGGCATGCCTATTGTTTTGTTTCCAGTTTACAATCAGATCCTGTAGTTTTTCTAAAGTTACTAGCAGTGGCCACAGCTTATAAAAAACTATAAGTTCACTAGGTCACAAAGAGCGTTAATCTCGTGATTAAAAAAAAAAAGCCGCCGTTAAAATTGATTTGCGTTAACGTGTTAATAACGCAATATTTTTGACAGCAACATCACAAATACATGCATTTATTCATACAGCTTTAAACATACACTCCCTGGTTTTGTTATAGGGATGCTGCTTTTCATTTAAAGTCAAACATGCCTGCAGGGGGAGGGGAGCGGAGGTCTTAGTACCATAGATGGAATAATTGTGATTAAAGGTAAAGCTATTTGCTGTCTTTTAAAAATGTAACTGTCTAACAGTAACATTACAGTAATGAATATGAAGTGAGCAGTTAGCTTCACACTTACATAAGTGAAGGAGTTTAGACACCACAAATCAAAAAAGCCAATCAATTTTCCAAGTTAAGTTTAGTTAGTTATTTTATCAAATAAGCTGAATTTCTTGAAGAACTATGTTTAGTAAAAGTACGAGATAGAAAAAGGTTTTCTGTCTTCACTGGTCAAAGTGCAGTCTGAACAGATGAGTTTTCAGTCTGCAACGGAAGATGTGTGTCTGAAGGCCAGTCAGGCTGCTGCATTTTGAATGAGCTATAGAGGTCAGATGGCACATGCAGGAACACCAGCCAAGAGCGCGCTGCAGGCGTGAGAGGAGCAGAACGTGTGGCGCCTCCTGGATTGAGGAAAAATACATATCTTCCTCATGCTGTGGAGCATGAATGTACAGGAGCGTGTTGTTGCAGTGATGCTGGCAGAGAAGGACAGCTGGGCATCCACTATCCAAACTCAGGTTCCTTACAGTCTGAACTGAGGACACCACAAAGCTGTCAGTGTTAATGGAGAGGGCATAGATGTGAGATGTCATTACTGGAAGGAAGAGCAGCTTGATCTTGATGAGACTGAGCTTCAGGTCGTGTGCAGACATCAAGAACTGTTTTGTTCACATTATCAGTGAATTAGGAGGAAATGTTGGGATTTGGCAAGAAGTCCTTATACCTGAAAGATAAAACAGGTACTTTGTCAACAATCCATGAATTTTAAAAATCATTCATATGAGATTTCCTGATCTGCCATCCACATGTTTCAGGTTGGTTAGGTATCTAAAACTACTTGGTCAAGATGGGGTTAGGGCTAGGTTACTTCTAGTCTAATTTGTGCTATTTTATTCTTTTCCTTTTGTGACTGCAGTGATTGTGTATTGGGCTCTGAACACTGACAAAGCGCAGGTTTATTGATGTTTTTGTGGTGCACAGCTCAGACCCTATACTGGGATATAGTGGTGGTGGTGGTTAGGGGGGCAAAGAGTGTCCCAAAAATGGGACTGACCATGGTATGTTCCTTTAACACCTCATGTTGGATGGTCCCTGTGTCACTAACAGCCACCCTTTTCTGTCTGTGACCATGAGGAGACAGGCCAACAAACTGCTGCTGAAAATAGGCGTTTACCCTCTCTCTGAGGAAAGGACAAATACATTGCGCCTTCAACACCCTGCGCGCACACGCACACACACACACACGCACACACACTCACACACACACACACACACACACACACACACACACACACACTTTATTTCACACTTCATCATGGATGATCAATGAAACTTGTAAATCATTACAGCCGGTAGACGGTGAGAGTGGAAGTTGGAGGGGATAATATATTGGCCTGGTCATGAATGTCAATTGAGAGTGGCAAAGAATTGTGTTCGCTATTTCTTAGCATGCATCTATTCAATATCATTTTAAGTGAAACAGTAGTTAAATAGTTTATAATGTTCTTTGTACAGAAACTAATTTCAGCCAAAAAGGGTAAACACCCAATGTCTCAAGCCCTTGTAGCCAGTATTTTATATGTATGTCCCTGTTTGTGATGAAAATATGTAAATCAAGGTTTCTCTCATCCTCAGAGGGGATTGCAGCTACATCTGCATCACATAATCGTGGTGGTGCAGGGTGGTGAGAAGGAAAGACGTCAATAACTAATTTCTGGCTCTTACTTGTCCTGCTGTAATACAGAGGAAGCTGTTTTCTGCTGCTTTCAGCACTCCCCAGTGTTTTCCTGCATCCTTTTGCATCCCAGTCTTTATTACAGTTTTTGCCCATTGCTTGAACGCTATTGAGACACGCTTAGACCAAAGTAACAAAACTAGAAGTTTTTTCTACTTTAGCTTAAACACACTGTAACCATACCCCAAACAAAAGTGCTGCTTTGCACTTTAGTTGCAATTCTGCAACACACTTGCTCCTTTATGCAACACACTTGCTCCTGCACACTACACACTATTTCAGACATAAGACACTTTGTTCATAAATGAAATCTCAGGGTACCATTGGGAAAACACATCCATTGAAAATACAAAACACTTTGGAAATACTCAGACACACACCTGAAAATACTTACTTACAAAATTGAACAATAGCCAGCCACAAATAGGCCTCAGCTAAGCAATAGCTAGCGAACGCTCCTTTTGCAACAAAAAATGGAAGTTCTGTGAAACATACAGTACAGTATAGTACATAATTCTGTACCCTTGAGATGTTACAGTACTGTGTACAGTCTACAGTACAGTACTGTAAATACAATAAAGTTTTGTGAAACATGCAGTGATTATATTGAAATGTTTCAGTACTGTGTATGGTATATACAGTAAAGTACAGTATATACATTACTGTCAAAAAATAAGCAAACCAATAACAATTAATGGTTGCATTTTCCTACAGAATGGCTAGAAGACCTTCTGGGGGTGGACGCAAAGCCTGTTCACCCAACAGCAGGAACTTGCCATTGTAGAAATAGTCAGAGCAAACAATGCAATCTGTCTCCACCAGCTGCAGCAACAAAAACTTGCAGATAGGCAAGTATTTTTGTTTTACTGTATTTTCTCTTTACTGCATGTACTGTACTGTAAAGTATAGTACTGTAATGCACAGTATTGAGTTGATGTAATTTGTAACCTTACAGTAATTCTATTACAGGACTTTTCATTTTTGGTTGTTGTGAAAACCTTCGTTGTGAAAAAACATAACAGAAACTGTGTAACAGACGGTCTTGCATTGAGCTTCACAGAATGCTCTGAGAAACTGAATAAAAACAGTGAAAATGAAAGACTGCAGTGTTTTATATAAAGTACACTAGTGTGTTGCTGCTAATCTGAAAGTGTATTCGTGTGATGGTGTGTTTTTTCATTTTGTCACCAGAGTGACATTTTGACAAAGGATTGTTAGGTTTTGATAGCAGAGTTTCACTTTACTAGATATGAATGCTTTATTTTCCAGTGTTAAGTCTTTGTGTAGAGTTTTGACACACTGAGCCAAGTTTTGCAAAAAGTGTTCAAGCAACGGGCAAAAACTGTAACAGGGCCAATTCTATGTTAAATATGTCTAATATAAACTCTATTGACCACAAACAGATCCAAGACAACTCCAATGCTAGATCAAGTTTTATCTCATTTGGCTGAAATGCATCAGGGAGGTAGGATTATTGTAACTTCAAATTATCATCTTTACAGTACTTAAAAACAGTATTATATATCAGATGAACAAGGAGGTCAGCATTAGTGATGCAGGCATGAATACAAATGAGATAAGTTATGAACTCTATTCATATAAGACCCCCAGTAATAGCTTATCACCATTATTAACAAAAAAAGTATCTCTGTGTTGGCAGACAAATATTCTCTGCATTGTTCCATGGAGCATCTAATCCAAATGAAATGGATCAATTTTACACACGCAGTAAAGGCCACTTCAATTAGTCCTGAGGAGTTCCACTCAGTCTGTGAACACAGTTGTATAAGGTCTTCTGTGACTTTGGAGGAGCTTTGTCAAGCCTAAGAAAATAACCTAGCCTAAGAAATAACCCAGGCAGGGTGTGTTTTTACAGAGAGATAGTATTGGTTACATAATGGGACATGTAGGATCCAGTGGGTTTTAGAGCTTGGCAAAAACTTGAGACTTAAAGTCAGGATATCTCAGCCTCTGCAGCTTTGATTTGGACCATTCTTTTTTAATCTGCCTCCTGTGAATCCCCCAACATTGTGGAAATTCAATGCTAAATTGCCTGAATCTCCAGTATTCTTTAGTCTTTTGTTTATTTGTTTTTGTCCTGTTCCTGTGCAAGTACATACATTGAGGGCAATGTTTCAGCTGGGTTAGAGTTAGGGGTTAGGGTTAGGGTCTAAATGTGCAAAAATGTTGATTCTTTTCCAAAAGGCCACGCTCAAAGATTAGGAAAAAATCATGGCACAAGCATTTTTGTGAAGAACGATAAAAGAGAGCTTTAGTGAGAAATTTAAACTCACCCACTTGCTCACATCCACACAACTGGCTGCCAATCACCATGTGAATGTTGCTGGCTCAATGGTTTTGGAAAGTTGAAAAATGGTTGGTGTCCTCCCACTTTGCCTAAAGCTAAGTAGGGAGAGAATTTCAGATGGTGTTTGACAATCTGACAAGCTCTCTAGTGCTTGCTAAATGCTAATCTTTCAGGCATGCCCCCCTTCAGAAGCTGAGAAAAGTTCATGCCCTACATCCCCATAGAGAAGTAACTAAAAAAAGGATCCAAGGTGAATTTTAGTGAAAGAAAGGTCAGCACAATAGCATCAACAAACTCTGTTTATTTTCCCTACATAAATCATATTCATTCAACTTTGTTTTACTCCACGTTTTTCCCTTGTCACCACCCTCTGGGTAGAGTTGATAGCAGTAGAAACCTTGCTAAAAAACAAATTTGCATTGCCATTCATTTTAGTTTTTTTTTAGCCTCCACTGTATTGCACTACATTTTTTAAAAACTACTTGGCCTTAGACCATTGTCTACTTATACGTGACCAAAAAGATCATCTCTCATAGTAAGACCCAAATATAATAGACTATGAAATGAAAGAGTGACACTGATTATGACACACATGAGTGTTGAGTCTTAGAGTAGAGACCACTGAATGGTTTTCCTGTCTTGTGGTCCTTTGGTGAATAACGTTCATGACATTGTCTTATCTGTGATATTTTCCTCTGACGCACTATGTTGAGAAAAGCCAGGACTTCACCTATTGTCTGTCTGTCTAAAGGAACTTAATCGGCTTCAGTGCAGCATTAGCATTTATGTATGTGGATGTGTTAGTGGCAACCAGCAAACAACTCAACAAATTGGGAAAGTTGGTACGACCTTGGATTTCACACTCCTTGTTTGGTATTAAATCTTTGGCCTGAGGTTGTGACAATGAAAAAAAAATACTGTCTGAATTAGGGATTGGGATGCATGGCACGCATAGTGGTGCATACATAACCTCAGAGCGAAGACAGAGATACAGTATTCATTGAGCATATGTGTGTTTATCTCTATGTGGTGTTTCTGTGAGAGTTGTGGACCTTCACATATTGTTGGCCTGGATTTTCCATGATTTTGTCGACTAGATAATAAAATAAACCAGGTTCCAGTTCCAGATATTTGGTTTTAATCGACCTCACTGTGTATTTTCTAATGAACAGCCTACAGCAAAGAAATAGTCTGTATAAAAAGTGCTGACAGTGAGCTCTGTGGACAGTGTTTATGAAGAGAGATGTTGCTTAAGCAAGAGTTGCTTTACAACTAGACACACATGTGGTTTCCCTTTAGCACTAAACTTCCAAACAATAGCAACCTTCTGATTGTCATGAGGTAATGGTAAATACAGGATATGTTTCATCTTGTCCTTCTAGCCTCAGACTAACAGGCAAGCAGACTGCTGCTTCAGCAGAAGTCCTGCATGGCCTCTTCTGATGTAGACAAATTATTTGACTTAAGATCAAAAACAAGCCAAACTTGTGTTGGTCCATGCCCTGTATCAATGGTGCTGCAAAGTCCACCTGTAAATGGCCACACTTTCTTTTGGATGTTTTGGCAGTAACACATGTCCTGCAGTTTCTTAAAGGAAGGTACAGTATGTAATTCTACAATCAGAGCGCACATCGAATGTTTTACCATTAAAAATAAACCACCAGGTCAAAGAGCCCACCCTGCAGGAGGGCCTCCGACAACACACCTAACAACGAGTAAAGGCAATTTATACTGATGCAGTGGTAACACCATCTGGGCCTTATGGGCCTTGTGTGACTTTTTCAAGTTTGTCTGTTGCAGGTGGGTGACCAGATCCTGGAAGTGAACAGCCAGAGCTTTGTCACCATCTCCCATGATGAGGCAGTTCACATACTCAAAACAGGACGCCACCTGCTGATGAAGGTGAGGGATGTGGGACGTCTGCCTCATGCGCGTACAGTGGTGGATGAGACCAAATGGATCTGCAGTCAGGCCATAGCTGAGACCAATGCTACAGCTAACCCAAGTTCTGTCACCGACCCCAGTGTCAATACTGGCATCCATGCTAGTGTCAGTGCCAGTACCTGCACTTCAAGGTGAGTGTACTGTTGACTTAGAATAACTGTTTGCCAAATAAAATGAATGCAAGAATTGTCAGTGGTTTTGCATGCATGCATGCATGTGGTTTACAGACCTGGTTTCTTGCATTAAATTAGAGGTGTTCAGTTTATGAACAAACTTAACTTGATCCTCCAGTTGAGCTGAGTATTCTAGATCATCAGTGTTACTGACAGAATTAGTAGCATTGTGCATTGGAGCTTCCCTGACTGCCACAAGAAACTTAGAAACCCTGGGAAACTCTTCCTTCTCATCTGATAGATCAGTGCAAGGTCACAACAACTATGCTTTAGGCTAGAGCAACGCTCTTATGTGCCTCCTCAAAAATGTGAGACATCAGGGCAATGGCAAAGGTATCACCTGTAGTCCACACGGACCGTGATTGGTCAGCTTGGGATGCATGTGCTGCGTGACATTGATAAAATAAAGAGAACATGAAGCAAACTGAAGAGAGTTATCATCTCCTGTCATCCTTTTCAGTAACATACATCACAAGTCAGTTGTAGATATAGAAGTTAGCTGGATGTAACTCTAGTTCTATAAGTGCTTGTTTAGCCCACAGTCACTGCTGTATGTCACTAAGAAAAGAATGCAAATAACGTTACTAAGGGGAATATACAGTAATTGAAGCACAATTTGTCCTGGTTGTGTAAAATATATCTTTATAGTGTTGTAAAGGTGGCATTAACAGGTGAAATGCAGCAGTGAACTATAATCTAAACAGGATCTACTACAGGACTCCTGTTAAGTCCTTGCATTAAATATAAACCAAACAGTGGTTACTGAGATTTTTAACTTCCATCTCTGTTCTATAAAGTGTGTTGGTATGGTAATCTCTGTACGGCAAAATCTTTCATTTTAATCAGACCAGTCTCTGCCAAAACATTTCAGGGCATATATTATCACTCTGTGATTATTCAGGTTGCCAAATCAATCAATCAATTTGAAACCTGTGGCAGGAAAAAATGGTAACGCCTGATTTTATATGTAAACATGAAGAGAAAATCATGGAGCAATTCAGATCATTTAAAACTAATTCACTAACAACAGAAACTTTGCCATATGGTAGAAAATCTCATCTATTGGTAGCTGCATTACTGAGAGTGGGTCTATTTGGGAGGTCCGGGACATGAAAACCTTTCCCTGCAGAGGAGGATTGTGTTTGACAGCTCCATTGTGTCTGACAGCAAAGCGATGTGTGGAGACTCCTCTCTCTCCGCCTCTCTCCCTCATCCATCTGTCTCTAGCCATAATGGACCTGGCCCTGATTGAGAATTTGGGGGGGTATAAATTTCTCTGCCTGCTGCTGCCTTGGAAATCATACAAGGTGGCTCTCAGCTCCGCACTTCATTAAATTCACAATGCCTTGGTCCCACCTCAGGCTGGGCTAGGCAGTGATGCTGTTGTCTTTTCAATGTTTACATGCACAAGAATTGATGAGGCGTTCAGCGCTTTATGTTGATACTTTTATGTGTTACTCTCAATTCAACTTGTTTGTAGGGTGAATATGACTGGAAATTATTTGTTTCTTAAATATGTTATGCATTGTTGTCTTCTTTGTTGCAGACCATCCTCAGCCAGAGCTACACCTGTCTTAGGGAAGGTAAGAATAGCAGCCATGCATTACTGGCCTCTGTTTACATATTAACACTCTTTAAATTTCATGTACGGTACAGGCTTGACTGACAGACGCCACACTCAAGCATGCTGAAACTCTTTCTTACACCTGAGCAAAAGGTGGGACTAGAGTCTGACTCAAGTCATTTATCTGATGACACTGCACTTGATCTTGACTTTAACGGTAATACCTTGTGACTTTGGCATTTTAACATGGATTGACCTGATGTCCTCCCCAAAAGCAAAGAATGAAATCTGCAATGCAAACTCTTAATGTTTTGGTGACAAAAACTTGGCAGAAAGCAGGTTTTGGTAGGTGTAATTATTGTTAATTCCATAATTTACTTGCCACAAGTCCAAAATAAGGCCAGCTGAAGATCATTGGTAAGAGTGGACAAGGTGTTTTTGACTCTTCTTCGTTGACTGTTCTTTGGTGAAATAATCCATCTGAATTAGACACAGATACTATGTATTACTGTACCTTTTGAGATGAATAATTTCCTAAAACTTGTTTTAGGGTTGATTCGGCAACTAAAAGTGCATTAAATTATCTCATCATGATGGGATTTTGTTTTATAAGGACTCAAGGATTAGTTACCTAGAGATGGAACAGACCTAACAAAATTCCTAGAACATAAAGCATCTCTGGCTGCTTACACCAACATTAACCATTAGAACTAAATTCCTAACCTCAACCCTAACCCTATTCCTCAGGTAAACCTAATCATAAGCCAACCCTTGAAACCAAATCAGAACCTTCAAACAGTCCTTTGAAGATCTGACTGGCCAAAATATCCTCACTCTCTAAAAATTTCCTCACTCCCAAGGCCTCAAACTCAACTCAAATGGGTTCTCACAAAGATAACTGTACAAGAGCACGCACATGCAGTCATGTTTCCATCATTTTTGGGGACATTACATACCCAATACTTGCCTAACCCTAAATTTCACTTTACCCTCAGCAGGAGCTCACTATTCAGGAACAAACGACACCATGATGGCCATGTTACTCGAGCTATGCCTTTGTTTTTTCTTTGCAATTATTCCAAGCAATGGAAGTGGGACCGCTTCGGGTTCAGTGGTATTGAAGTTAGGACACCCAAGCTTTTACATTACTATACACTAAATCCAATATTTCATTTTCTCCCATGGGGAACTCCACAAACTGTGTGAAGTTTGTCAGGGTGTTTGCAAGAGTCATGTGGTTAACATTTCCACAGACTGCCATAAAGATACTAAGGTGTGACAGACATGTTCCTTGACAGTAATACAGTATATCTGAAGTTGCACCATTTGTTGTTCATGAGAACATTAAATTCCCCTTCTTTCCATCTCTCCAGGGCAGGCACTCACATAGCTAGATGAAAAATGAGGTCAAACACTAGGAATGCAACAACTTGCAGAAACTTTGCCAAGTGCATTATGGTGGTTGTTACACTGCTACACTAACCTAGGCTTGTGATAAATCAAAGACTCGCAAGCCTGCAACCTAGTGTCTCTTTACGTGTTGCATTAAATATGAAAATGTGACCAAACCATCCCTGGGTGAATGTAAGCTTTCCTAAATAAGGGTTGTGTATGCATGGTTAGCTTACTTCCACAGTTCCCACTTTCTGTGACCAGCTCACTTGGACCAGACAATCTCTCTCGACATCCCACAGGAGCCCCTCTATTCATGCAGGCAGCCAGCCTGCTCTTTGATGTGGATGTTCAGTTAAAAGGTGTATATACACAGTTCATGGTGGTGGGTGAAACAAATTCTGTTTTCTCAGTCTCTTCAATCTCTTTTGTAACCATAATATCTTGCCTTCGACGTCCATCTCATCGCATGTCCAAAACTCTCAGCCACAGGTGAAAAGTGCCGGCAGCTCAGTGACTCAGCCATCCTAAATCATGCCTACTTATATGACATCATCATAACATACTTGCCCCCATATGGAGAAAAAACAAAAAGAAAAAATATCAGAGTGTGCAAAGTAAACCACAAACTGAGGAGATGGATGCTCAGGAAGGGTCCTCTTACTGGCACATGGGACAGCACATATCCTAACATTAAGATTTCCTGCCATGTGCTGTACTGTATTTTAAAAGCAAACTCAAGACCTACCTTTTTAGTCTGGCTTTTAACTAATTTTTATTTATTTATTTATTATTTTTAACCTTTTAGTCTGGTTCTTTGAATTTTATTTATTTATTTATTTAATCTTTTTAGACTGGTTGTTAATTGAATTTGATTTACTGAATTTTTATCTATACAGTCATCTTATTGTATTGATTATCTTCTCTCTGGTTTTTCCTCACTTCAAAGTGGCGAGTGTGGGATAGCATTTCCTCAGTTTTCCTCAGTTTTCAGTTTTTCTGAATTCCTCAGTGTTTTTAAATTTGTGTGTGTGTGTGTGTGTGTGTGTGTGTGTGTGTGTGCGTGTGTGCGTATGTGTGGGAGAAGGGGGGATATCTCTTGTGTCTATTATTTGTTGTATTGCTTTTATGTAAAGCAGTTTGGGCTGCTCCTTTGTATGAAAAGTGCTCTATAAATAAAGTTTGATTGATTGATTGATTGATTGATTGATTGATTGATTGATTGATTGATTGATTGATTGATTGATTGATTGATTGATTGATGGCTGTGGAACTAAAGCCCACCTGAACACTCTTGGGTTTGACATTTTGAACTTTGCAAAGAAAGCCAGTGGATTGTGGTCCAAATTTGCCATAACTTCTTGACCTGAGTGAGAAACACACTCTTCAAAATGCTTCACTGCCAAGACAATATCCAAAGCTTCTGTCTTGTTGGTTGAATAAACCTTATGATGTTGTTTATATGTCTTAAAGAAATAGTCATTGGTCATTCTAGCTCGGCTGCATGCACTTGCAAGGGTAATGCCCGACTCTAATATCACAGGTATCCACTGCAAGCTTGAAAGGTGCATCAAAACTGGGTGGAAGCCACACAGGTTCACATACAGTAGCAGTATGGCTTTCTCCCCTCCAAAGTAACGCTCACAGGCTTCTGTCCAAAGAAACTTGGCAGCTTTCTTCAAGCAAAGTTGGGTATAAATCTCCTGTAGAATCCACACATACCCAACACTCTCATAATGTCCCATCATTTCTTAAGTGCAGGAAGTTCACACAAGTAAATTCAGACCTGCCTCCTGTAACCTCTAAACGAGCTGCTGCACATCTATTCCCATGAGCTACTATACACGGCCACATCAATATTGCAATATATATTGCAGGGAATATATTTCCAATATCCTGCCACCTTAGTCAAGCTGTTTATTTATAATATAATATAATATAATATAATATAATATAATATAATATAATATAATATAATATAATATAATATAATATTTTAATATTTCTCATATACTGTATATAGATATTGGTAGACAGTATATGTAAATGACAAGTGTGGTTAGCTCTAAAACCTCAAAGCCAAAAATAATAATTACATATGATGGATAGTTCACATTCTGTTGTTGTGGCTGTTTATATTCCATGCTTGGCTGATGCGATACAGGCTTGTGACATCATCCAGTGACAACCAAGCACCACACATAATACCCCAAAGCCTTTATGGTGATCTCAGGAGACTTTAACCACATGACTCTTGCCAACACCCTGAGAAATTGAGTTGCATAGTAATAATATGTAGGTGTCAAGTTTTGGAAGAAGGAAGAAGAATGTGTGAAATAAAGAAAGATGGTATCTGCAAATCAGCTGTATCAGAATTGATTCTTTTTTAGAAACTTGTCCATTGTGTGTCTGACTATCTTAGTCTTCCTAAATTGGTGGAGTATTCTTAACAACACCGTTGTGATAGCCATGTGGGACATACGTTTTAAAAGGAAAAATGCTTTTTATTATGATGATAATATTGTTTTATTTGCTATAATCATTATTTTTTAATTTATTATCTTTTGCTGAGAATCTTGAAGACGGGACCAGATTCTGTGAACTTGCCTTGTCTCCTGAGTGCACCTGTCATCAACATCTTTTCTAGCCTTGATTTATGCTGGGAATGATGCCTTTTTTACAACCTGCTTAACATTTAGCGATTTAAACCCTGGCGGCTGCTGAGCCCAGTCAGTGTTTTACACCGTACACTTCCACAGGAATCATTCAAGGTGAAGTTCATCCACACACTGACTTGCTGAGGCAAGGAAAAGCATTTTCTGCTCTAGTCTAACTGATAGAACTAAAATAAGGCAAGCATGCAGCAACCACCACGGGTGACTATGACAGGCTGAGCCACCTGTCAATCAAGAACTCAAGTACTTATTTTAATCTTCAAGCCATGACATCAAGAAAACAATCATTCTCAAAATCACCAAGGCCCAAAAATTAAATTAACGTTTGAAGTCCTAATATCTTGTGGAAAAACTTTATTTTTGGAGTGTAAGACAGGTACCTAGGAACTTATACCCAGTGTTAAAATATATACAGGGATGCATATTGCTGGTATGTAGGTACACATGTGCGACAGTCAGTCATTTCAAAACTCGTCTTTGCATACAGAGCATGCATGAGATCTGCAAAAAATACTGCTGAGGAAGTTGTGAGAAGAGAATGAAATCTCCTTTTTGAAACTCTCAAAGTTTCACAGTATCAGATGGTCCACATTGAAGCATGAAACACTTTTGCCAACCACTCAAATGCAGCTTGCTACGAGTAATTACTGTGAGCTGCTGCATATCTGCAGGGAGCATTTTCAGTGTATTCTTGCCAACATGCTTGACACTGAGTTTGAAATCAGATACAACTCCCTCAGGTCATGTGATCATCTTTTAGTTTTATATCCTTGGCCTTGGGAAATGCAAGACCTGCAATGTTTTGGCAACACAATGATGTGCGCCATTCTTCAGAAATATGAGCCCACCTTGCAATGTGACAGAACTCCTCTTTGAGAGAATAGATGCACTGAAAGCAAGCAGGAAGGCTTGGCAGCATCATCTGTGTATGACTTGGTTACTCCAACAATGAGGTGGTTGAATCGTCTCTGACAGTCTTTGAGCAGGGGATTCACAAGTCTCAACAAAAAAAATGACCAAGTACAGATCTTGTCTGTCCAAGATAAAAACAGAGACATTTGACCCAAAGCCAGCTCTTGACCTGTGGATGGAGACAGCTCATTGGAGGTTCAACCAGGGACTCGGGGGTGCATCTTCATCATCTGCCTTGCAGGAAGCTGAAGAGAGAAGACTTTGGCAGTTAAGACTGCGCTGTATATGGTACCAAACATCTCACTGAACTCACCCAAGTACCTGCTTGAATGAAATCATTGACTGAATGGATGATAAATGGACCTGACTTCAGTATGACCAGCCTGGAAACACTTCCTGTCATTATGTGGATTTAAGAGAAGACAAGATAAAACTTTTTTATATGGATGAACTTTTTATATGGATGATAAATACAGCGTTTTTACTATTACACATTTGCGTTTTCTAAATGCACTTGTGTTGTCAAATTGATGAAAATGTTTGAAGATGTGTTTTCTTAAGCTGCAGTGCCTTGAGCTCTAAGAGATACTGACAAATTCACTACACCAGTAAAATGAAAATTCAACAAAAGATATTAAAGATTTTGCTTCACCATAATATGCTTAAGTAGCTCAACCAGAAATAAAGAAACATTTTGAAGCTTTATCAAAGCTTTTGGTTAGTACTAAAGTCAACCAACTGCATTGCTCATCACGTAATGCATATTTTGTTACCTCCAGGTCTTGTCACTTTGACTAACTGACATAGCATTGTCTGTTCACAGCACAGCACAGCATTCATTTTCTACTGTAACTCAGCAGTTCAGGAGTTCCACTCTTTCTCTGGAAAGGATTCAGTGAGCAGTGCCTCTCTTGCTGACTTATACAAACTTATATAGAACTTATAAAGTATATGCTGCTACTGTTCATGCTTAACAAAATTAGATTGTGTCTTCACTCTTCTTTTAGCGTTCAGCAGGAGGTCCTTACCCCCAGTGTGTGACCTTGTCAGTGTCTGATTAGTGTATGCTGTTTAACCTGCTTTTGGTGCACCTCTAGCACTTACTGCCTTCGGTGTTGGTTGGCTTGGTTAGGTTTAAGCATGAGGAGTGAGACTGGTTAAGGTTAGGGTAAGAATATCAGGGTCAGCCAATCAGAGGCAGAGTAGGACGGGTCATGACTTTGCCATCCTGGGAAGAAAATATGGCCCCCAGTACTATGGATTATTAACCCTTTTTGTTTTACACAATTACATAATTGTTACATAATTTTGACACCATGTCAGTCAATATAAACGCTCTCAACTAACAGTTATGGTGATGATCAAGACTATTTATTATGTCCTGTGTTGCTCATTTCCCCACCCCCATTGTTTCCTTTATAAAATGATCGACATTGACATTGTAAACAGCTGCGCTACATGCTAAAATGTGCACCAACACAGTCTGTATCTAAGGCTCTACTATAATTAAGCAGCTATTCTTCAGAAACAGGTCCAATTTCTAAGCCCCAAGCAGTCGAGGCCTAATGAGTTTTGTAATTTAAGATCGGATGGGTGGCCATGTTGATTTAATGCATGTCCAACGAGCATTTAAACAGCCACTGGGTAACCATTAATGAATTACGAGCAGTGTATAAAGGATGCTGTTCTGAAAACCGAGTGGGTGCTGAGGGACAAGACATGTGGCATTCAGCGCTTTTATTATAGTGACTTGAATGGGGGTAGTTATCTAAAAGCAGCTTGTTAGTAAAGGCAACGTGCTGTAAATTAATTAGGGCCCAGCTCTGTGGATGTGATTGGTAAGCACATGACTGCTGACACGTCATAATTTAGAGGACATCTGAGAGACTTTAAGCTACACAGCCTCTCTCTCTCTCTCTCTCTCTCTCTCTCACACACACACACACACACACACACACACACACACACACACACACACACACACACACACACACACACAAACCTATGCACATACACTTACAATACACACACCAACCTATTTCCTAAAAATTCTGTTCATATATGATTAATCAATAAATCAAATTAAAAAGGAAACATTTACAATACAAATGATTGAATATGTCCCTCTGGGAAATTAATTTTTTCACTCTGTTAGTCATTTCCACACACAAACAAATACACATGCAATTTATGTGGAGAGATGTCAGAACAATGGGTCTGCCACATAGCAGAGCCCCCTTAGTGGTTAGAGGTTGTGAACCTCTACCATGAACTGGTGAACTTCGGTCCCTGCGTCAAGTCCATACAGACTGAGCTACTGCCGCCCCATGTAGCTGCAAACCTTTTACTGACAACACAAAATGTTCATGCTGAGGGCACCCTCCAATCACTCTCAACCATCGCCTAGATGATGTTAGAATGGCCCAAGAATGCCCCCCCCCCCCCCGCCCTTACCCTGACCATTGTCTCCAAATTACCATTAATGATTTAAAGTATAACTATTAAATGCTGACTAATTTTTTTGAGCAAGGAGGGCAGCCATATTGCATCTCACGTTTTCCTCACCATGTTTTCTTGCTCATGGAGCTTCCTTAGAGGGCACTCATGTTTTTTCGACCCCTGAGGTATCCAAGAGCACACTTTTTTTCTGAACACCTGGGGGCTGCAGCCCTGAGGCAGTTGCCTGCTTTGACCTGTTGATAAATAAGCTTTGTTGTCAGTGTATGCACTCCTGGCAACCAAAATACATTTGGCAAAACAAATGAGTTTCCTACTAATTATTCATTTGATAATAAGATGACTTTTGGAGCTGCTCAGATTTTGTACACATTGTGAGCCATTTTTTCATTTAACCAAAGAATCAGACCTTTTACTTATCTGCGCCCAGTTTGCTCTTAGAAAATTCCATTAAGTCATAAAAAAGCTAGCAATAACACTATTTTGTCAAACTACTTCAGAAATGTCAGTAACATACCTTCAAGCTGATTTCTTCATTGTCTGTTGTACCATGTTGTGTGTGACTGCCTAGTCTAAAATAAAAATACACAGCCTTTTGTATTATTTACATTGCTGGTATAAAAGAAAAAAAAATACAAAAACACAAAAACAGTTGCTCTTGCAAATATCGTGATAAAAGGTTTATGTCTCTTCAGATGTTTCCATTTCTTGAACCTGAAGAAAATGATGTGACACAGCAACTGACAACAGGAAAATCACAGTTTGGATTTCCAAGATTTGCATGACTGCAAAGTGTTCAGTTAAAAAACAAAAACTTAACCTTCAAAGCATCAGTGCTTGCAACAACATTCCAGTATTGGGAGTGAGTCTCGTTTGTTCACATAAAGGCTTTTCTGGCTGGAGTCTCATGAGATGCAATATTTTCAGTGACCCAGTCTGGAGGCTCATCTGCCAGGATCTGCTGAAAATGCAGATGGGGGGACTTTAGGCGCAGATGTAGTTTGATGTGCTTTATACTCTATGGCTATTTAAAATGCAAACCCTTTACTGCTTAAAAATACAGGCAGAAATCATGCTCTGCTGGTGTTTGCTGCCTTTAATTGTGAAAGTGAAAGTTAAACACTATATTTCTTTGACCTCTTGCCATTTTTGATTTATTTTGTATCCACATGGTGTCAAGGATGTGTTTTACTTGAATTTAACCCAGATCTCATGGAAATATAGTAAGATTTTTCTTTTCCTCACAACAAAAACAGTTTTACGTGGGCAGCTCTCTAGGGCGGGGGTGGGGAACCTTTTCCTTATCAAGGACCATATTAAATTGGTGAACACATACATCACTCTGACCTCTAATGCAAATGCTGGAAATGCTTCTTTGGTGAGGTGTCTGATGTAATATGGTAGTGATGATGATAATGCAACTTTCAGCTGTTTTTCCAAGTTTGGGCCAGTCAGTTTTGAGCAGAATCAGGTCTTTTCAAGAGTCAGTTTAAAAAAGAGCTGCTAACAGTAGTAGGTTGTTGCTTTCATTTTACAGGTTGTCAGGAACATCAGCTGGTTCCACATTAAACAACATAGCACAAATATGTTCAGTTTTGGTTACTTTGCATGGCCTGAAAGCTCTCACCAAATGCCTGAAGGACTGTTCACACTCACCAGCATATTCAGATGTCATAGCAGGCTTTGGTTCTTGCAGAGTAGGAGAATGCACAGTCTTTCCTCTTTCCAGCTGTCCTTGCCACAGCTTTAATAAATTGTTCCAAATAATTTCTGATTTGAAAACAGAGAGCTGTGAAGCTGGCTGGTGCTTGAGCCTCAGCTCCGAGAGATTCTTGATGATGTTCACCATGAGGGCCAAATCACACAGACGCTTCTCATCCCTGAGTTCCACATCAGATTTTCCTTTCATCTCTATAAATTCCTTGACATAAAACGGACACTTTGGAACTGTTTTATCAGTGCTAGCAGCAGCTGCAAAAAGCAACTCCTTCGTAAATTCTCCTTCTGTATGAGCTTTCAGCTTCTAAACTATTAGCTTGCTCACCACAAAACTTGCCTGCATAACACTATCTGTGTCAGCCTGACACTGTGTCTACATTTGTTTCCTTGACAGTCGCCATGATGCAGTGATATAACATTAGCCTGCTAAGTACATGTTGCACTCAGGGACCACTCGGAATGATGTGTTAGTCTACTGTTGTTTTCTTTTATCATTGAAAGAAGGAATTGCTGTCTGGAGAATTTGGGGGGATTTCTGAGCTGCTTTTCGTATTTATGAATTGCCTCATGGGGCCTCTCTATGTCTCAACCCCTGCTCTCCAGAGTAGTTTATTATCCTTCTGCCTGCCTTGTGGTTGTATTGCCTTTATTTTCTCTGTGAAATTTTATTTGGATATATATCTATTGTTTCTGCTTTATGTGGACCGCAGGTGCAGTGCATTAACATTTTATTGTTCCTCTTTCACCTCCTTCAGATGATCCAGGGTTTATATGATTAGAACAATGACATGAAAAGTGCTGAAAACACAGCGGTCACAATGCCTCTGAAAGTCAAGCAATCTTACCTTGGAATATGCTTTTTAAACTCAAATTCAGCAAGTCTGATCCCAAGAAAAACAACAGCATCAGTCATTAGCTCAAATGCTTAATGATGGGGCCATAATTACAGCCATATTGGACAATTCTGCACACCACGATTATATCAAGTTCTGTGCCAACACAGGAAGTGCTTTGTGAGTTTTAGTAACGAAAAGTGCTCTGACTTTTCCTTGTTGTTGATTTGTCTTTTAACTTCCTGTCTGTGCTGTAAGTTGGATTGAAATGCATTGTGTGGGTGGACACCTCACATCTGTTGCTTGTGGTGACCTGGCACCTGCATTTTAGCAAATATCTGACAAGTTTTACAATAAATCATACATCATTAAGGACTGCCAGAGTTGGAAGGCTATGCTCTCTTCCATGGCAGTCTGACAAACATTGACCGCTGTTAACATAACAGTGCTAATTAGATCTGTTCTCCTGCACAGTGCTGGGATCAGATGATCATGTTGTAATCTCGACTGAGAAACAAAACCACATTATTATGGCCTACTTACTACACTTTGGTGGCTCAGGTGGGGCCTAATAAAGCCACAGTCAGCATTTCCCAGTTGAATAGAATCTCCTTACTTAACAGTCTTTCCACTTAGTCTTGCATTTCTTGGTCAGGTCCTTCTCATAAGCAAGTGGAAATAAATGAGCTTTCTGGGGGGTGTGATATGCTTACACATTTCAAAGGGGAAAAATTCTTCTCACAGGCTTTTACTGTAAACATTAAATGATGCATAACCCTAAATTCTCAACAAGGGAAACCCTACTGAGCAAGCAAGGATTGGGAGAAGGGCTGTGGACAGATGCAGGAGAGGTGGTACAGGAGAGGGGAAAGGACATGGTTGGAGAGATGGCATGCTGGTGGCTGCACTTCTCCCTGCTGCAGTTGCTAGTTTAGTGGTAATATCTATCTATCTATCTATCTATCTATCTATCTATCTATCTATCTATCTATCTATCTATCTATCTATCTATCTATCTATCTATCTATCTATACACACACACAGACACACACAGACACACACACACACACACACACACACACACACACACACACACACACACACACACACACAGGGGCCAGATTCCTGGACGGGCCCTGAGCATTAAGTAAAGGATCTGAATACTTCCTTCACCACTGCATGTCAATATCATGGCTCAGAGGTGGGAAACATTTAGTTTACATTTGTAAAGCATGTGGTTAAAGTCTAAGGCATCAATTTCTCCATCCTCCACAGGTGAGGAAGGTGTGGGTGGAGGCCAAGAGTTCTCTCTCTCTGCATCACTCTGCATTCCCTAGAGACTTACAGTCTGATGGTTTTGCAAACCAATCAAACCTCTGAAAGATTTGTTCCCTCTGGCAATGACACTTTGCCTGCATATTCTGTTTCACTCTGACATTTGTTACAGTACAGAAGTTTTATATGTTCTGGCTGTCATTTTAATGGCAACAATCATGAGCAACTTATTGTGTCTGTTTGTTTGGAGGACTTTCAGCCATTAGTCTGTGTCTGTCCCTCTGTCTGTTGATTATATTGACCCTGGGTAGCTTTGATTGTAACATCAGTTAGGCTAACTTGATACAGTTGATTAATACTCACATGAAAGTCACTAATAGGACATCAAACAGAATGAAGACAGGCAATTTGGACCACAGATTGTGGAACTTCCCCAGATTATCTTCTTCCTCCTCCTTGCTCCTCCCTTATTTATTATTTAACACAGACTACATGCTTTTTACACCCATGCATTTTTGCAATAAATGGTGATGGAATGGCCTTCAAAAAATAATTAGGGTACACTGCTTTGTCATTGTCTCGAGGAATCACATTTCATTCAGCTGACTTAACTTGATTTAATTAAATCACAGGTACAAGCCCCCAATACAACACAAGCATTTCAATCAGGAGAGGCAAGTGAATGAAGGAAAGGTAATTGTTTATTATTACAGATGATACGTGATAATTAAGTCTTGTCAGAAAGTCTTTGGTACTTAGACTCCACAGGGAGATCATGTAATCGAGGGGCATCGCCCTGAACCGCAGCAAGTTAAATCCCCCCAGCCCCCCTACTGGTGGTGGTGGTGGCTGATGACCCTGTTGACTGATAGGCTGATGATGAATGATGAGGCTGAAGATCTGTAAAAGTCTTGGCAGCGATGTGGAGGTGGAGGGGTGCACATAACTGTAGCATGAAAGGATGGAGGCAGAGAGGGAATCAGATTTAAAAAAGACAGCAGCAAGATTAAAGGCTAACGGTGAACGTGTGGCACTCTGCTATTGGACAGATGTGACCAGCTGATGAGAACAGCTGATATCTCAATTGACAGCCCCAGACAAGGACAGCAAAGAAATGATGAGTGAGCATGTGTGAGAGGAGTGAGTGGAGGAGGATATGAGACATAAACTACAGGCCGAAGTGTGCAAAGGAATCATCTTCCTGACTGAACTTTCACTAGAGCTTCATAGCTCAGAGTGGACTGTCAAAGTGTTTATTCCCTCTAACCCTGAGCTTTGAAGTGATTCATTTCCTTCTTTTTCATGCCAATACACATCAATACTACAAATTCCCAACAAATTACAAGTAAGAATTTCTCTTCATCCGTGCATTGTCTTCATCTGCTTCTGTCGTTGCTCTCTCTCTCTCTCTCTCTCTCTCTCTCTCTCTCTCTCTCTCTCTCTCTCTCTCTCTCTCTCTCTCTCTCTCTCATGCTACCTCTAAGCATCCTAGTTTTCAGTTATACATACTTTCTCATCAATGGCCTTTTACAGTCTCATTTGTTATGTTGTGTTTTCCTTGAGCATCATCATCATCATCATGGAGCTGTGTAAGTCTCAACATTGAAGACTTTTAAATGTTTCATTTCCACCATCTAATGAACTATTTATTTGTGTTTGCCCCATTCACAGCTATAACTTTGTGGGAGAGAAAAATCTTCCCCAGCAGCTTTTCCCTGCTTGCAGGTTCCTATTTATTCTCTTTATATCATACAAAGGTTTTCACAGTCGGGGTAAAACCGCGGGACCTCACTGAAACTCACTCAATCTATCAACCGTGAGAAGAGCTGTTTCCAAGTCGAGCTGCTTATGAAGATAAAAATGATTGAGTCTTAAAGGCAAACGAGTTCTGACTGACTCGCCCTGCAACTTTGAAGTGGTGCCTTTTCCCTGAGTGAGATAAGCTCAGCCATTGCCCTGTGTGTACAGGATGGGAGGGTAGGATGGAAGGTCTGCACACAACTGAAGACTCTCCGTTTGCTTGCTACTGGGCTTGTAGAGTTAGATAACTCTTCTTATCGTCTCTGTCTCTAACCCTAATTTTTCTCTCTTCTTTTTTCTATTTATCTTTCCTTGTGCATCAACCAATATGTCCATCCAGCCGGCAGGATACAGAAGTGTGGGCCCACCAGGTGCCCAGGTGTCTCTGGAGCAGCAGGCCTACATGCTGTTGACGGAGCCAGAGAGGCAGACCATGGCCTACTACCTGCAGGAGTACCAGGAGGGACACATAGGAGTGGAGCCATTGGCCATGGCTCTGTTTGAGCTCTTCAACACGCATGCAAAGGTAACTGCACAGCTGGTCTCTGTGGCCAGGACAGGTTCACACCTGTCATCAACATGCTTCTTGGGTGATCAGATCACAAGTGGACAGCTCTAAGTATGTCAGTTCATTTGTGGCAGTAGAGTCCATCTCCACATGCATCTTGAGTGACCGCTTGTAATTGGATCTAAACTCCCCCGTTCTATCTGCAAATAAACACAAACATCAATTTCGTCTGCAAAGACCAAGTGTGTTTTTGTTTTTAACATGCACCACAAACAGAAATCAGACAGTGTGTTTTGTGTGTGCTCCATTCACAAGAATCCATTTTGCCCTTTGTTAAGGTTTCCTCTTGTTTTGCACCACCACCGCTTATGGAGAGGACGTCGATTGAGAAGGCAGTCCTTCAGTTTCACACTGCAGTTCACACTGCTAAAAGAATGTGGCCATATGCCATATCCCAGACCCCAGACCTCCTCCAAATTTAGAGGTTTAGAGCTTGTGGTATTATCACCCCAGATAGAAATGTTAATGTCAGGTGTAAACAGGGCCTCAGGATCAGAAAGAGAGATAAATGTTTTGAGCTTGTGAAAAAAGTGTTCATAACATAGCTCATAAAAAAAGCTTGAATGTACCTGAAAATGTGGTTATAAAGCTTGATTTTCAGACCAAATTTCTTTTTTTCTCTTTCTCACTCTGATGTAAACAGCCACTAGGATGTTTGAAACTTGACAAGGCAATTTTGGACATAAAGGGTTTGGTGTACTTTTTAAGAAAGCATCTGCAATAAAGGATTTATTAACTTCAGTTAATAGCTAATAAACGTTTGCTATTTCATTCATAAATTATATAAAACCTGATTGATTTTGTTGTATTTTCTTATAAAATTTCATGTAACAGAGAAAGAGAGGAAAGCATCAGATCAATACAAAGTCAATATTCATATACAGCCATTAAATGACCCGATATGAGTCCAAAACAAAGCACCTAAAAAGCTCCTGACATCCATACTAGAGCTTAAAAATCCTCCAGTGAAAACCTTTTGATCTAGCTAACAGGCATTCATAGGAGGCAATGTATGCAAGGTCATCCACCCTTCTGTTTGTGAGGCAGTTGTGTTAAGAAACACTTGCAGGCATGTTGATGCCCACCATTATGAAAAACAGATGAAAATGAAAGAAACAAGGTAACTGTGCTCTATCTCCATGCCGACAAAGATTATATGCTAATAGAATAGGATGTAATAAAATAGAATGTACCTCTCTGCTTGAAGCCAATCCAATGATTCTTATTATAGGTGTAAGGCATTAATAAGAACAGCTTTTGATTTGCCAGGTTGTGATAAACCATCCTTCAGCATGACACTTGCTTTGTCTTTTTAGCAAGCCATTCAATGGCTTGTTCCATGCCCTGGAAAAGAACTCAAGAACACCTCGACTGCAGTCAGTTTATAAACAACTTATTAACACTTACAACTGTAGTCTCGAACAGTTCACTGTAAAAACCCTGTAATGATGACTAAGATTTATATTTGCAAATAACTGACTATTTTCTGCTAATGGTCAAAGTCAGAAATCTGAGCACAGATTCAAAACAGGAAGTATGAAAGTCCAACTATGTGTATGGAATGATAAATAATACATTTACATGAATTTTGACCCTGACAACTGAACATCTTTAGCCAATAATGAAGCTACCTGTTGATTATGAAGTCAGTGAGTAAGCATCATTCTTAGCATTTTTCTATGTGCATGATGGCACATTCAAAGACATCTGGGCCATTTCTTTTTTCAAGATTCTGACCGTAAATTCCAAAAAATGTTTCAGACCCTTTCTTGATCCCAGAGTCATCTAGAAATCCTATTCCACTTCCTGGGTGTAGCAGTTGAAGACAGGAGGAAGACATGACAGACAACACCTGGGATGTTTTTATGCACACCCTACATAATTCTTTAAAAAGTGAATGAGTTGTAATATTTTGTTCTCATATTTTTATACTTTCTCCTACAAAGGAGCAGGCACAGTTAGATGAAAATGTTCCAGTCATAACAACGTTTCCCTCCCCAACACTAATTCCTAAAGAGACTGACAACCAACCACATGGCTACATTAAGGAGTTGTGAAATCAAATCAGTTCAGAACCAGATGGGACCTAATCTTTTCATTCCATATCTGTGTGAATACTCGGAACTCCAGTTACGAACTTAAAATTTTAGAGCAAAGGTACCCTTAACTACAATTTCAGGGATGTATTTAACTGCTCCCAGAGGCTATTATACGTTCAAAGCAACTAGTACAAAAACAACAAAAACATCAGGAAAGTAATTTAGTGTATTATATGTGGCCATTTTGAAATGGAAATTAGGATTCATTGTGTCTTTGTGTGGACCAGTTATTTGGTGTCCTGTTCACCTTTAAAAGCTGGTATTTGATAGAACAGGTGAAAATTCTGCAACTGCCCTTTATTGAAAATTTCAAGGAACAGTATCAGTAGTTCCATTGAGCAAATAATCTCTCTTTTTCTATTTATATAATTTCACTTTTTTTTATTTATATTAAAACCCGACATGACCTTAATAATTACATCTAATTATATCTTGTGGTCATTATTCATCCGAAGTAACAGTGTGTAGGATTTAAATAGGTTGACAGATGCTGTAATCACATAAAAATAATACAATTCCTACACATAGTATCTTAAAAACAGCCTTCAATGTTCTGCTTTTTCCCTCATGCATGTTCTTATCCCAGTTTGGTCTTCTCCTTTTCTCCAGTTGTCCATGTTGTCTGAGGTGAGGAGTCTGGTAGCTGCCCAGGATCTGGAGTTGTATGACAGGCTGGTGTTGCACCGTGAGAGGGAGGCTCATCAGGCCTGGCGTGGAGGCCTGGGAGTGATGCATCCCCAGGGCCACTGCAACCATGCAGCCCCTGTGATCCATAATGCAGGACACATCGTCCCTTCTACGGTAGATCTGTTATCCATTATACCTGAAAGTGTGACGTGGATCGAAATATTTTCTTGACTTGTCCCATTCTGCCACTTTAATGCGACCTAATTCAAAGGTGCATATCACATACATTAGTGGTAATAGTGCAAGATAAGAACTGACAAGGCAACTCCTATGCTGGAATTTTCAACTTTGTAAAATTATTTACCACACATCTAATTTAATTTTCAAGCTATGCCAACTGGCTGGCACAAAGTGCTACTTGTTAATTTCATTAGCAATTATCCAAATAGACTGCATCTCTTGATTGTGGACTGATGTGACTGGATAAAAGAGGTCTGTTGTTCATCTGAAATAGACCTCACTGAATATACAGTACAACTTCAGTACAACAAAGCTTTTCAAAAAATAAGGTCAGATTTTGTGTTCTTGTGGACTTATGAAACATCATCAAGGCCCAATTCACTGACTTGTGAGTATGGAGTAGAACAAGTATCTCAGCAACCATTTTGCATTTACCAGTCATAAAATTCTAATTTCCATCGTACAGCTGTTACAGTGTCACCATTAAAGTTTTTCAGGAAAAAATGAATTGTTTTGATTTCTACTATATTGGTAAGATATCAAAGATGGCTGAGACTGGCCAGGTCATCTGGGCATGTAGTAAGCTGTCTCAGTGTCATCCCTGGTGTGATCAGTGTTCTCTCTGCAAGCACTCTGGTACTTTACTGGTGGGGTAACTCTGATGTTTCCATAGACTTTTAAAGTTAAGCTTACAATTATCAGTCACCTGACTGTAGTGTAAGTGTAACCAGGCTTAGTGTGGGTAAATCCATGTAGAGTGCTCATATGTGTAAAACATAGTGATGATGACAGTATATCTAAATTTCTGAGCAAATATTGAGATTTATCTGTTGATTTTGTGGAATGATACATGTGTACGAGGGCACAGCGGCTCTGTTCTATTCTGACTCTCTCAACCTTGGTCTTATTTTGCGCTGCATTATTTTATCTGTCTTCAGAGACACATATCATTTTTCCCTTTCCCTCAGTATCAGCTTCCAAGCATCAGTCTTTGACATAGAGCAGCTCATCTTTGTGGCAGGTCAGCGACTATGTAGTATTGATGTTTCACTGTGGGCCGCATCAACCCAGAGCCCTCATTCTGCCAGGTGACAATCTGCTTCTGATCCACTTCCACCAGCGATCTGGCCCCTAGAAGACACAACAGATCAGTGTGATGAGTCAACACTGTTTGGTGTTAGCTTCAACAAAGCGTGGATTATTTTCCTCTGCCTCATGATTCTGGTCCAGTGCCTAAACTAGTGACCAAACTCTTTGGTTTTGGTGTATTTCTCTTTTCATGGTTTGCTACTTGATGCTGCCATTAAAGGCATGCTGGTGGCAGTGCCTGCCACAGCACACCATGTGTCTGTGTAATTGCCCGTGCTGGCACAGTCATTATTGTGGTTGTGAAATAACAACCCCTCGATAAAAAGCTAATTGCATTTAACTGAAAGTCACTTAGTTACTCAGCAAGAAACAATAAGATTCACTGTAGCAACAGCATGTTATGACACCCCATTGTCTCATTAGATAGATATTTCTATACAGGTTAGCTGTGAGATAGCCATTTACAGTACAATAGCCAATAGCCATAATTGCCCATCTCTTGGCATACTCCAATGCCGAGAAATGGGGGAGGGGGTATTTGGAGATGTGCATGGATTAGAGCCCTTTATACTGAAGCTTAAAAACAGATAGAAGATAAGAAAAAAACAAACAAACAAACAAACAAACAAACAAAAAACAATCCCGTTGGATAAAATTTCATAGTCCAGGGTTGTAATTGTTAAAATGATTAAAAAAAAAAAAAAAAAAAGAAATGAAAAAGAAAAACCCCAGCACCCTTGCCAGAAACCAGACTGGTGCACTGGGGTCCTCTGAGTGGCGTGTTTCAGCTTGCCCAGTGTTTCTGATGTTGTCAAAAGAGGCCTAAGAGAATTCTGCCATTATAAAAATGACAATGAAAAAGGATATTTCCTTTTCTCTTTCATTACAGATGAGCCACAAGGACCCAATTCAGATTGGAATGTCTATTTTTTTTTATTTCACCTGCAAGTTTAGGATTGCTTATTATCTGCTTAATTGAAAATAGGTCTGAGTCAACTTCACATTCACTTTCCCAGCGGACATTTTGACTTGTCGTTGTAGAAAAAGCTTAGGTGTTACTAATAACATTAACAATAGCTCTGTTTTATTCAGTAAGCCAGGGCAGTGTGACAGTCTGAAACTGACACAGCTAAATAGAATTCAACCATCATTCATTTTATTATTTGCACCTGTGTTTGTCCTCCTGTGACATGTTTAATGGCTTCTGTGAAAAAGGCATGTTATCAAAATGGGAGTGAAGGCATCATTTTTGCCTGTTGGAAGAGGGTGAAGCCTGCAGTACTGAGGTGTATACAGTAGAAAGGTGAAATTAAGAGTTTTCTTCACTGAAGACTGAGACAAAGAACTTGTGGCTCAAGACTCACACATGACAAGCAACATGGCAGACATAGCAGTCTGTATATGTGTTGCTCATTCAGTGATTTCATTCAGTCTCAAACACAGAAGCTAAAAAGAAAAGGAAAAGGTTTTGCGGGCAAAAATGGAAAATAACTGTGTTTTCCTGTTTCCATCTTTCATGAGTTGAACTGATTAGTATCAGTACATTTTCATACAACACTCTTATAACATAGTCTTTGGCTAATTTATACTGAATAAAACTGATGAAATGAAGACATTCTTGATCTGGACCCCCTTAAAGGTCTCCTGGGGGTCCCTGAAGCCCACTTGGAAAACCATTGCTCTGTAGTAATAACACTATAGAGCCTGCAGCCTCAAATGATTCAGCTGTTACAGAAAAAAAAACAAAACACTTTGTTCTAACTATCTAAACTTTCTTGCACTCATTATGTTGTCCTGTGGGGCAAATCCCATCCATCTGCTATCTGCATTAAGTAGGTTAAAGGAAACCACACAAACTTTTTATTACAGAGTTCGCCCTGCAGTACTACAATGCTTCATACTGTCCCTTTCAGACTGACGGCACGGTTGGTGGTTGGACAGAAAAGGACCAAGAGGAGAACACTAATGCCTTACAGAGCATGGCACTGGTATGTGTCATTTGTTTCATCTTCCATAAAAAGATGCATATGCAGAGATAACTGTTTGGTCTGTGAATGGGTTTCCATGATTGTTCAACTTTAACACGCCATACCTCAGGCTTCAGATTTGGTTTAAAACTGGAGATAATGCATTATTCAGCAGAGCTCCCCGCAGTTCCAGTGAACAGATTAGATTAACAATATAAGATTTAAAGGTGAGGAGTTCCATTGAAACTACACTGTTGCCCATGAAGTTTGAATAATTTTGTTTTCAGGCACAATCCTCTGTTTATTTCTATTTAGTGCAATTCTATGTAATCATTATGTATATTATGAAGATATACACTTTATCTGTCAAGAATAAATCACATTGTCACAATCATTTCGTGGAAAGAGATAAAAAAAAATATTTTATTCCAACTTTATTAGCGCCAGTGTATAATGTTCATTACATCCCACAACAAGAAAGAGCAGGATTATAAACACTGCACTGGGGCTAAAATCTGAAGCCTGCTGCTGAGGGCGACTCCAAGAAAGGCCATCAAGTCATTAAAATCATGAGTTTATCCCTCGGCACATTTCATGGCAATTTGACCATAAATTCATTAGACATTTAATTTACAATAATAACTTTTTAGCCAGAGGGACGCAATAGATGAAAGCTTATGGAGTGTCCAGAATTTCAGTGTGCTCCCCAGAGTTCATCCTCTAGGGAGCATAAATGTGTGTAGTGAATCTCATTACAATCTTTAATTTTGAATGCAGAGGTAAATTTCTCTGTGTGTGTGTGTGTGTGTGTGTGTGTGTGTGTGTGTGTGTGTGTGTGTGTGTGTGTGTTTGTGTGTGTGTAAAAGTTCAGGGGTCAGGGACAATCACCAGAAAGATTAGAATTCATTTTCTGGTGCTACCTTGAACATTCATATTTAATTTCCAAAACATTTGGCTTCCAGAGTTAGAACATGTACTTTCATATAGCACTCAACAAGAGGTCACAGGCCTGAAAACCATCAGAAGTTCTCTGAACCAGAGTGTGAAGGCATTGGACAAGGGGACAAAAAGCTACATACTGAACATTTTGAACTTCTTGTAAATACTGAAAGGGTCAGGATTGATTTTCTGATTCTCAAAAGAAATCACTGTGTCACCAAATCATCTAAGACTGAAATCTTATGGATTTTAAATTACTAGCTTTTTTCATTTTGTTACTTGAGTTTCATGTGTACTTCTTTGCATTGGCAGGATGAAATGCAGGCTTCAGGTGAATCTCCTCCACCCTTCAGGGCTGCTCCTCTACAGGCTCAGAGCAGGCTGTCGAGGGAGAAGGACCTCAACTGGAAGCCTTCAGCACGGCTGGTGCAGCCTGGCTCCAATCTGCTCTTCACTGGCCCCACCCGGCTACTCCAGGACTGCCTCCACAAGTCGCTCAAATCCCTCCCCGCCATCCACCAGCCCTCACCAGTCTCTGTCCACCACACTTCCCTCAATACACTCCATCACAGCTGTCAGAGTTCCCTCCAGCTCTCTGACTCCGAACAGCACAACCACCCTCATTTTGCTCATCACTTCCACCACCATTCTGCCCACCACAGCCGTCCCAATTCAGGACACCACACCTGTCCAGGCTTCCTGCACCATCGTGACTCGTCCAGCTCTGCTAAGCCAGAGGCATCTATCAAGCTCTCTTCCAGATCCAGCTCCTATGAGAAGTCTGCCATCTTGTCAAAGTCGGCATCCTCTTCCAAAGCAGCATCTCCCATGCCATCCCCTCATCCATCACCCCGTCCCTCGCCATGCCCCTCCCCCTGCCCCTCAGTCATCACACCTGCTGCTCCACCCTGTAGTCCTGACCGGCCCTGCTCACCTGCTCTTGCCCAGAAAGTCATCATAACAGACATGAACCGGCTGTCTGCAGACTCCAGACCACAGCAAAGAGGTACACTAGTCTGTGGCTATGCTGCTGTGAATTCTCAAATAAAAGTCCATATTTAAAGTCTCAAAACATTAAATAGTAATACCCCCCCTCAGTCCCCGAAAACATGGAGAGGCACTTTGCCATTTAATTTATTTACATAAGGAAAGAGTCAGGGATGACATGAAACACAGGTCCGCAGTTTGAATGGGTGGTTACATGGTAACAGGCCCCCTGCGATCGGCTGGCGACTGGTCCAGGGTGTATCCTGCCTCTCGCCCGTTGACAGCCGAGATAGGCTCCGGCCCCCCGCGACCCCGAAAGGGATAAGCGGCATAGAAAATGGATGGATGGATGGATGGATGGATGGATGGATGGATGGATGGATGGATGGATGGATGGATGGATGGATGGTAACAGGCCACAGAGTTTTCAAAACAAAAGCGCAAGTCTGACATTGTGTTGAGTAAGACCGTTGTTTCAAACGGACAGAGCAGCTGCACAAGCCAGTGTAGCACTAATTTTCTGCCAATTTTCTTTGATCAAAGTTCAACGAAAATGAACTTTCAACTAAACTGAACTTTGATTCAAACACATCAACATCATCATCCTAGTAAACTGGTTTGTTGGATTATGTGTTGCCTATTATTCTGTGGACAACTTCCCAAAAACGATTTGCTCTTGTACGTTTTGTTTGAAACAGACATTAGACCATTAGCCTAGAGTGAGTGAGAACAGTAAAGTGTATGGGCTTAGATTAGACAAGATATGATAAGACTGCACAGAGACAGGCTTGAAGGTGAGAGATCAGGTGAAGTTCTGAATGAAATAAAGAAAAATAAAATAAGACATTGAATAGACAATAAAGAAGCTATGCACAATAAATACATTACAATATCTTATAAAGGAATTATGCAAGTACTTAAAAACGATACACACAATAACAAAGAAATCCAGAAATCCAGTCGTGTAACTACTTATATTATGTATATTGTACAATACTGACAGGCAAGAGGTAAATATGGAGATCATACTAAAATGTAATGAAATAATATTGAAATGTGATAAAATGTTTGTTTAGAATAGATTTTAGATAAAAAGTCTGTCTTGAATAAAGTTTCTTTCTATACTGGGGTAAATAAAGGCCACTATCGCTCTTTGTGCACTTATATTATATTGTCCCATCCAGGGGCCACTCTGTCCCAGTTGTCAGACAGTGGCCAGACTCTGAGTGAGGACAGCGGTGTGGATATAGCTGAGGCAGGAGGCCTCAGTAAGGATGGCAGCCCTCGACCCAGCAAGAACCAGCAGGGCCATCTGGAACAGCCAGGGGCTCATGCACTTCCTCCAGGGGCCACCAGACAAGTGAGGGCTTTGTTCTGTCATACATAACCACTTCAACAAGTCATTAGATTCACCGTGTTACTCATAGTTAACAAATCCAGATTATCCTGTCCCAAGGTGACTTACTGTGGTTTCAGCTCTACTTCAGTTGCTTTCATTACCTTTATGGAATTATGTTATTATGTAAGCACACATTACACCACAACTTATCAGAGACAAGTAAAAGCACTGCAGATACAATGTAATTAATTACGCAGCAGCAGATTATTTGCTCTCACATAATGATGTAACATTTGAGCACATGACTGTATGGTAGCAGACAAATCAAATGAACAGATGAAGAAAAAAACGAGGGTAAAATGAAATATACTCTGTCTCAAGTCATTTGCATACAAGGAGAAGATTGTGTTGTCGGGAAATTTCATTAACAGAAGACAAGATGTGAAAAATTTGACAAGAATATAAACTATTTCTTTCATCATGAAATTGTAATAAGAGATTTTCATACAACAGGGTCTGTGGATTTAATCTAGAGACCTAAATTGTCTTGTTGGCCACCAAACCACAGAGCTAAAACCTACATGGTCTTACAGGAGGAAAAAATGAAGTGGAAATTTGTAAAATAAATTGAAACAAAGTTTTTTTTAATGCTTCCATTGCAAATCAGTTTAGAAGTCATTTAGGATAATCTATAATCTTGTTCCTTCCAATTAGAGCATACAAGGGACAATAAGAAATAGAAAGATACTCATCTCAACACTCAGCACAGAGCCAGAGTATAAAAGAGATGCATAGTAGTTCACAGGACCCAAAACACCAGGCTCCGACCAATGAGACAGGAAGCAGATGACAGCTTAACCATTTAATTAATATAAGGATATGGGGCAGGGTATGAGATGAGGCAGAATCCAACGTGACTGAAGGCAAGTGGAGACAGGTCCAGATTCTTTGTGACGGCAGAAAGACTTGACCGAGTTCTTGAGTGAGAGCAGACCAGCAGGGCATGGGCGACAGCTGGTGAGGATGAGACACCTGAGCACTGTAATGGTAATTTCAGCTCCTTGTACTTCATCTGCTTGAAACACCCTACCTCCCATTTCCTAACCAGGATATCAGGTCCTTTTTGTGTTTTAAATTCTGATGTCTAGACCTCTTAACATCTACATACAAAATCCTGTAGAAGTCTCTATTTCATTCTTCACCAGCAGCAGAGAATTTCCACAACAGCACAGACAGGGAAACACAAGTCAGGAAGGCAGGTAGCAGACAAGACAAGGAAAAACTGATAAAGGTACTTAGGGATTTTCATGAACTCTGGTCATTACCACGCTGCAAGACAGACAATATGATGATTACTGGTGCTTCTGTGCAGGCAGGTGAGTTTTGATTGCTTGATTGAGAGAAGAGTTTTATCTGTAAATGAAGCTTTCCACTTTAACCTGAGATGAAGAAACTGAGAAAATATACACACCAGGTGTGTCAGCTGCTGTCACAGTGACAGTCAATGGACATGGGCTATGCACATATTTTTTATACTAACTGCTAAAACTGTATATTATGACACTTTGTATGTAGTATATACTGCATATAATTAGTATGTGGTATAGATTTGGGAGACAGTAAGTGTCAGCCACTTCTCTCCTCTCTGCCACACTCCAGTGAAACTCCATCCTTTTAGTTCAAACACTAACTGCATGGCAGTGTGGCATCATTTTATGCTGTAGCATACAAGACACCTGCAGACAGATGAAGGAGTACTGATCTTGATATGTCAATCTGGGTAGCAAATCAGATAAAATGGCTGCTTTCCTGAAGAGTTGACCTGCATCAAGACAGTGAGGGTGGATTTTATATTAAAAACGGTTAAACCTGCCCTCCTTAGCCTCTACCTTTCCCTCTTCAGTTTCAATGACTCTCATCTTTGTATTAGTTTTTTTCTCTCTTTTTTCTTATTGACTGCATGGCTTGTGCTACCTTACAGTAAAGTCATAGATCAATCAGAAATGCAGGAATATGCATCAAAAGGCTTTATTTCTCTATTGTCATAAAGCACTTGAGTCAGGGAACAAAAAACGTATAGAAGCACCCCTCTGGCCCAGGACATACATTGCTGCTGTTTCCAATTACATTTCTTCTTCGCAAGTGTGCTTTGAAGCCAGTATCATCCACAAGATGAATATGTGCGGTGCTGGCCTGTCTTCAAGCTCCACGACTCTCTAAAATAGGAGGAAACATTGAGTGTTACACCATTTCAGTAGTTCATGTTATACCATGCCAAACCAACCAAGCTCAAAAACCTGTATAGTACTGTGTCGCCTTACCTGCATATACTGGTATCTGAGCATCTTCACCAGATCAGAGTTCCTTCAAAGGGCACAGTGTAGGACTGTCATGCTGATTGATGCGTTTTCAGTACTCTAGCAATAGTTGTATTGCTTACATCTTTAGCATTTCCAAATGTTGTGTTATTTGCTGTCAAATTTCTTAGTTTCAAACAAACAACAAGATACTCTTATTTTTCAGTTTAATTATAAAGTTCAAGGAAATTCACTGTAAAAGATATGCTTTTTTTAAGTTCACTAATGCATTGGTTTTTTCCAGGGTCAGTTTATAATTAATTTACAGTACAACTGAAATATGCAATTCAGTCAGAACACAAATCTTACCTTTTGGTTTGTTGGAAACTTCAGACAGTTGATGTTAAGATGTTGAGTTCTGTAGATTTGGCTGCACACTCAGACCAGCCTCTCATTGATTCACTGTGGTTTATTACATGATCAATTATAATAGCACTAATCTCATCTGAGTCTACGCCTCTCAGTTTTCCTCCTCTCAGCAGTCTTCCACAACTCATAATATATGCCTCTCATTCTCCTGTCGACTCTTTCTCTTCTGCCAGCCATCTTTCTGTGTCTGGCTGAGTCCATGTTTACTGATTAAAACTCATTCCATGGACTGGCCCTTTTATATAGATTGCATGAAATTAAAAAAGCATAATCACCTGGGTTCTGAGTTAAAATGGGAATCAGCTGTAGTTTGTCTTTACTATTCATAGTTTTTCTTTTTATGTAAATAAAGCAGAATGCGGCACATCACAGTAATCTTGTGTTCGGTTTTGATTGTAAATTTAACAATTTTGACAAAAGTGCAAAGATTTTTGAAGGCTTGAGTTTGAGTGAGAGACCAATTCATGATTTTTATTGTCATATATTCAAGAATGCATTTTGTGTGGAAGCAATGAAAAGCGATCCGCACTTTAGCCCACATTGACTGCTGTTGTGCTGACCGTGGGAAGAGTTTTTAAAATAATCCAGTATAAATGCTTGTAGGTAATTGCAAAACATTGCAGTATAATCCTCCCCACTGTGACATTTTCCACTGACTGTGAACTAGGGGTGGGTGTTGGGCTGGCCAAATGGGAACCAGGAACAGGAGGAATTTCGGCTGCCTCAGGAGCAGACTTGGCAGTGGCCGACCAAGGGATTTGAAGGATGTTGACCAAGGCAGTGGGACTGCTAAAGTGCAGGCAGCAGGATCTCTACAGCTGGCTGGAATCTAGCAGTCTGGAGACTCTCTAACTCTAGAGCAAAGTCCAGTAAAAAAGAGACCAGGGAGCTGAATGACAGACAGGAAGTGTTATGGTGGGGGGACCATCTTGATAGCTAGCCAGGCCTCCCAGAAAGAAGAATCCCATCAATCTTTGGAGGTGGAATCAACCAGAAAGCTAGACGTGTCAAGAACAGGAACAGGCTGGAGGCTGGCAGACCAGTGCCTAGCCAATTCAAGAGCTGGAGCTGGCAGGAGGTTAGCTGACCAGAAAGAGTCTGGCTGGCTGTTAGCAGTCCAAGAGGTTGGCTCAGGACAGGAAGGCTGCAGGCTCATGAACCCAAACCTGATCAACCAGAGTGCGGGCTGGGAGGTAGCTTGCAAGCTTCCATGCTAAGCCCAGCGTGGGAGCCACTGGAGATATCCAGAATGGCCTGTATGGTCCTTCTAAGATTATCAGTCCCAGATACAGTTCATCCATGCCTGGAGCATATCCTTAATGTCCATTATACTTTTCAAAAATATAATATATTAAAATATTTATAGCGGATCTCAACTATCACTGAGTCCATTTCTGGTCCAGTCATTCTCTCCCAAACAGAGCGGAGCCATTGGACCCAAATGTAGGAGACGGCAGACAGGATTAAATGCTGATCTCTTTATTGAAAATAACAAACAAGACTAACATAGCAGACAACTTGGTTAACACTGAACTGAAATCTGGACTAAAATACAAGCTAAACTGGTGAGGTCCAGGTGGAGAGATGGATGGAGAAGCTCAGGTGAGGGAAATGAGGTGAAACAAGAGAACGAAACAGAACTATAGAGGTTGATGCAGGGCAGATGGAAAGAGAAAGTGTAGAGGGAAAAGCAGGATGGGGAAGAGCACAGGAGGGAAACACAGTACAAGGAGACAACAAAAACCCAGAAAACAACAAAAGCAGACAGGACTGTGACAGGGACTCTTAAAGGCAGGCTGGAAAGCCGGCTGTCAGAGAGGGGTGAGGCACAATGAATTGTCCAGATGGGGAAAGCAGCGCACAATTTTAGTCAGTTTGTACTGAAAGGCACCAATGGTGTTGCACACAGTTGTACACTGACTGAAGCAGTTTTGTGATGGGCTTGCTTGTTGGACTGTTGGATACAGAAGGTTTTAAAAAATGATCAGAGGTAGTTTGTGGGTCTGATCTAGATCTCCAAAAATGTTGCAGTGGTGACAATATAAAGTTCAACCTTGCTCTCAATTGCTCTTATACCTGATCTCTTTTCACATTATGTCCCAGCAGACTGGCTCACCGGTCCCAGTGCCTAGTGCAACGCTGGTACGAGTGGTGAAAAATGCCAACACCCTTGGCATTGCTATTGAAGGGGGGGCCAACACACGCCAACCTTTGCCACGCATAGTCACGATTCAGGTGAGACAACAATACAACAGGGCTTGGCTGATTTGTGGTTTGAAGCCATTGTTTTTCTTCCAATGTTCACTATCTTTTCTTTACAAATTACTGTACGTGACTCGAATTGAATATTACTCAGAGAAAACATTCACTCTGGTGAAATAACATTCTTTCTGCTCTAATAGAAACTCTGTCTTCCTTCAGCATCTGATTATTAGCTTGCATTTGTTTTGCACAGACAGCATTCTAAAGCAATCTGCAATACAAGTCCTCCTGTTGATATTTCTCTCTGACACCTTTCACATTTTGTTAAGTCCAACAAAGTACAAAGAAAGCAAAGCAGTACATTTCCATAACAACAGTGTTTTATATGGGATGAGGGAGAGAGGCGATAACATCAGCTAATCACTGAATGAGTTATAGCCTCGGTCACCTCAGCAGCACCCAACCCTCCTTCTCTTTTATGAGCAGGGCATCCTTGAGGAACTTTCGTGACTATGCAGCAATTTCCATAACAATGACTCTTTTCACCCTCCACTGTGAATCTCAGGACAGTGGATGACATTGAATGTCAGTCAGTATGATGATGACCCTCACCGTCATTTAGTGGCTTGTCAAACACGTCCCCTATAATCAGCATGACATTGCATAGGAATACCTGCTCATTTAGCCAATTATATTCCTATCATATCAAGGGGCTGTAATCTAATAGAGTTCACTTTGCTCTGTTCTGAATGGTTGCACACAGTCATTGAAATCACTGTTGGTGTTGAAGAGACTAAAAGTGTGTGACTTCATCTAATAGATTTATTTCTTTTTAGTCTTTTTTAAAATCAACTAGGTTGACAGAGAAATTGAAAAAAATGGCCTACAAGAGATTTCACTTGCAGTGGCTTTGAGGCTACAACTCTTACTATACAGTATGCACACAGTGCTACACAATTTAAATAGCATTTTTAAATAGACCTGTTCTGTAAATCACATGTTTGGTGCTTTATTTAAAATAATAATAATGACGATAATAATAATAAGTTCTTACAAGGGAGAAATTTAGATTTTTTTGTGGTTTTTTGTGTGTGAATTAAAAGTAGTACTTCATCATTTAAGAATTGTACTCCTATAATATTGTCAGACTAACAATGAACATTATCGAATCGATGCAGCAGAACCAAATATATTGTCCTTTTTATTGTCCTTCCTTGTCAAAGGCTGGCACCTATTCTGCCCATAAAGCAATTCAGCCACTGACAGTTCAGTCGGAAATTCAGGTTTGTAACAGTGGCGGCTCCTGACAAATCTCTCAGGGGAGGCAACTGTTGCGATGATGGCTAAGATGACCCGTTTAAAGAGTAAAATAATAATAAATAAAAGTCAGATAGCTAACTTTACAGTGTTACATTGTATTGTTTAATTTGGTTTTCCTGTTCAACCACTAGATGGCAACACCAGACATGAATTGTACATACTGTACAGTATTTTTGTATAGCTATATAAAGTTAAATGTCACAAATACAATAAATTAGGTTCCACAGTAAAACACTTCCACCACGGCCATCAACAGATACACTGTCATCTACTAGTTTGCCCATGAAATCATTGTTAGCACAGTCTGCAATTTATAGGCACCATGGATGCCATAGCAATAATCAAATCAAAACAAATCAAATTATACTATCATTAAAACTAATCAATCAAATCTTTCCAGAACATATTCAGTATATACAGAATTTGGCTGGCAATATGCAGTCAACACAACTATTTACAATTTTAACATTTGGAGAGTACAAAATAACTCACCATTTAATAACACACTCACTCATCACTTGGACTGAAATTTTGCTCGCCTCTCTTTCAAGCAGGCAAAGTGATCAATTACCCTCTCATTGAAATCAGTTCAGTTCAGTTCTTTATTGTCCCTCAAGGGGAAATTTGGTTTGCAGTGTAGTTCAACATACAAGGGATAGTCAAGGCAATCAAAACAATGCCAACAACAAACACGACCACAACAACCATGCATAAAATAGATAAGATCAAGCTGTCCATAGAAAAATAAATCTATAAAGGAATAAAAACAATACTAATAGTTGAGTCTCAGGACCATATAGAGTGCTTGTAGACAGTGCAGACAATTTGAATCCATCAAGACTCAGTGCAAATTAAGAACATTTATTGCACTTGGAATAAAAGAAAATTTAAACCTATTGCTTCTAACCCTGGGGAACCTGTATTGCTTGCCAGAAGGAAGAAGAACAAGTTCTCCTAAAAGTGGGTGGTCAGTGCTGGCCAAGATCGACCGTGCCTTCCTATAGACTTGTCGGTTGTAGAAGTCTGACAGAGAAAGCTGCTGTGTGCCAATTATCTTGCTGGCTACCTTGACAGTGCCAGAAAGGCGTTTTTTGTTCTGCACAGTGAGGTTTTCATACCAGCTAATAATACAGAATGTTAAAATAGAGTCAATAAAAGATATGTAAAATAAAACCATCAGCATCTTGTCCACATTAAAAGTGTTCAGTCTGCGCAGAAAATAAAGTCTCCTTTTTTGCAGACGTGTTGAGGTCATGATTCAAATTTTTATCAATGACTGTACCCAGGTATTGAGAGTGCTCTACTGTCTCTAGTTGTGAGCCCTTAATGATGGTCTGGAGAGTAGAGAGAGAGTTTTTCCTGAAGTCAATGGCCATGTCTTTAGTTTTTAGGACATTTAGCTTCAGAAAGTGGTTGTCACACCACTCTACAAAGTCTTCCAAGACTGGACCATGATCGACCTCTCCTTCCTGGAGCAGGCTGATGAGGACTGTATTGTCCGCAAATTTCAGAAGATGCCTGTCAGTGTATTTGCTCTTGCAATAATTTGTATAAAGAATATACAATAAGGGAGACAGGACACACCCCTGTGGTGAGCCTGTGGATGACAGCCACTTCTGGGAGAAAACATCGTTAGCCCTTACTACCTGTGGCCTACAAGCTAAAAAATCCAGCACCCATTTCACCAGTCCAGCATCAAGATTAAAATCTGACAATAATTTGTTGACTAAAATATGTGGCTGGATTGTATTAAAAGCTGAAGAAAAATCTAGAAATAAAAGCCTAGCATGTGTTATTGTACCCTCAAGATGCTTGTACAGGTAATTGAACAGAGTGATGGTTGCATCATCTACCCCTCTGCTGGCCCGATAAGCAAATTGCATCTGGTCAAGCTGGCTCTGAACCTTCTCAATAAGAATTTGTTTTACCAGCCGCTCAAAAGTCTTCATCACTATTGAAGTCAAGGCCACAGGCCTCAGATCATTAAGCTCCTTAATGTCACATAATTAACCTGCACAGACTTTTAGCAGTTTGCCAGTGATCATATCAGGCCCAGGGCTCTTTCTAACATTACATTTGAACATGTTTTTAACAGAGATGGCACTGATCGTAAGCTGGGGGTTGACAGTAATCTCATTTAAAGAATCAAAGATATCACAATGATCTTTATTAAAATCAGGTCCATCATTAAAACGTAAGTAAAAATCATTCAAAGCATTTGCAAGTTCTGAATTTGAGTCGAAACCATCTATCGTGACTGACCCGAAATTCTTCTTCCCATACAGCCCTCAGGTCGTTACTGTGAAACTTCCCCTCTATTTTTTTTTTTTTTTCCCCTCTATCAGGCATGTTCCTGACAAGTTCTCTCTCCATGGAAAGCATGGCCAATGTTGCAATTGCTAGCCATGTTGATCTTGCAGAATACATATTTGAGGAGAAACTCCGTGTGTATGTCCTCCCACGATCAGTAGTCTGCTGCGAAATGTTTAAATCCGGACAGTCAGTTCCTAAATCCTTCACCCTTTTCTTGTCCACTTCCGACCAATGAAAAAATGGAGTTTCATGTAGAGAAACAACCAAGTTTTCCTTCACCACAGTCGCCATCCTTCCTTCACAGTCTCCGCTAGCCATCTTTTCTCATCTCTGGAAGTAGTTACAGCTGTGGTGTGTAAATGCTTGCTGATGGACGTGAATCACGTGATTGATTCAATGAATTGTCCAATCACAGAGGTGCGAACTAGAAGCGAATTTTCATGCGCCAATGAAAAGCTGTCTCTGCTCGTAAACGATAAAAAAGTTTGCTAGCTCTCATAGACTCCAGTATTACCAGCGTCCTTGACCTGGAGGACGGCTTTATATCAAATGGCAAATTGCAAGTCTAGCGTAAAGTCGGACGCATTTAATGGTTGCTGGCAGTGTGGCGCATACCACTACACCATTGCACAAGTAAAAACGTGATGTATTTTTCTTTATTTATTTCGTATTTGTTAGGTTTGATTGATTCATGGTTGATCTTGGTAGATATATAAAAGAGTCAATATTTCACGGGAGGGGCGGCGCCCTAGCCCCCTCTATTGACCAGCCGCCAATGGTTTGTAACATACTAATGGACAGGCAGTCTATCAGATCTCTTCATTTTAATCTTATTTGCGTAGAGCTAAGGAAGTGGCAAAGCAAGGTTTATCTGTGGTAAATGTTTGAGCTCAATATTTGCATTCTTACTTAACAGCCTTGTTATGGTGTGTAATTAGGATGGCTGGAACAGCTGGTCAGTCATGTCTGCCTCTTGACACCTTCTGAAACATCCTCAGCATTGACAGGTAGTCAAAAATTGTCAGTGTGTAGCTGGCAGTAGAAAACAATGGCTATATATGGAAATCAAGTGTCTTCAGCATTTGCTCCAGTTTCTTACAGGCACACACATACAAAGATCCTGACAAATGACTGTCTTACAAAGTATTCATCACATCTCAGATCCTTGACTCTTTAAAAGCTGATCAATCTTACTTTTCTTTTCATTCCTTTGAAATATGTCTGAAATTTCAAGTATTAGTTATAACTGAACATTTGTAACTGAAAACACTGATGTTGCCTGCTGGGATGCTCTAAACCCTTCATTGCTAATACTGTTATAGCCTTTATAGAAGGGAGGAGTTCTTCATCACCCCAGCCTTGTCCTTTGGACCACTATTAACTGCTGCTTTGAAGCAGCTTGGGGTTAATACCTTGCTCATGTGCATATTAGAGATAGTTGTTGAAGCAGTTAAGAGTGTGCCTGATTCATTACCCAACTGTGATTTTCTTGGCCAGTCTACCGAATAAAATTTCATTATTATTGGCCTGTATGTCCCACAGTGATACTTTCAACTGCATCGTTGTAATTGAATGCCACAATAAATAAACATATTTAGTGCTTAGGATGAAATTGAATTGGGCAGTTTTGGCAGTTGTCCCATTTGTGGAGGGAGGATCAGTGAATGGAAGGATGAATTAGCCCCGTTGCTCTGTAGACTGCCTAGTAGAAGAAGTCATGTAACATGACTTTACTGACCCTAGTAGCAAATGACTCATCTCAGTCATTGACTCAGATCCTTGACTTTCTTCAACAGCTGACCAGTTTTTCTAAATGTCAAGTATGAAAGCAGCTCACTGCTTAAAGTAGATGATTTTCTATATTCAGCTAAAGTGCAGGAATGGAAGAAAACGTCCTTTTCAAGTAGGAGGGCCTCCTAACTGTGAATCGTACTGACAGTTCCAGTATTTTAAAGCTGCAGTCATTGATGTGCACTGGCCACTTGGGGGCAGTGGTGCAAGCTTAAATTACAACATCAGCATCTTATCACCTCATAAAGTTTCTATTTTAAATATGTTAGTAATTATTGACACATGCAGCATTACCATTAGCAGACCAACATAACCATTCATTTACTGCCATGTTTGTATCCACCTGCTTAATATGAGTTCTCTATTCACGCTCCATGGAACTCTGGGTTGGTCTCCACCAAGTCTTGAGAATCTGCAGGGCAGTGAAACCCAGACAATGCTCAGCTCAAACATACTTAAAAGCTCAATCGAGCTCAGGGGAACTGCAGAGTTGATCATGATTCTCTGTGGGTTTTAAACAACAAGCAACACCTTTTACAGTACACAATGCCATTTGAAAAATTCCAATATACACTTACTGACCACTATATTAGGTACGCCCTGCTAGTACCAGATTGGACCTCTTTTTGTCCTCAGTTGGGATGCTGTGTAAAAACATAAATTTAACAGAATGTGATAATTAGCTAAAAGACTGGGACAGTTGTGGAATGCTCCAAAAACACCACTTTGTGTTCACCACTTTGTGAACACATGATTATATGAAGGATATGACTACATGTGATCAGGAACACTCTGTTTTAGGTGAACACAGTTTGTTTGCAAATGAATGCATCTTGTTTTTAATTGACATTTTACAGAGTGTATCAACATGTATCCAGCCTCCAGCATTTATCTATGCATCCAGCTTTATGACAATTGTTTTTTGTTTTTTGTTTTTCACAAAAAGTGAATGAAGGTGAATGATTGTGAATGAATCAGAGGACAAGATCTTTGCATGAAAACCATGCAAGTGATACAACAAAGGGCTTAATCAAGCTCTACTAAAGCCCTTTATTTGAGTTATTTTAAGAAAATTGGCTCTAAAAAAATCATAGAATTCCAAAAATAGAAAAATTGTATAATGTTAACTCCTCCTTAGGCGGACTTAAAGACAATACCAAGGAGATATCCTCAGTTTCTTCAATGGTACCTATGAGATTAGTATACAGCACAGAAGATATCCCTAACATTACAACTGCAGTAAATTTCCAAGAAAAAAAGGAAACAGTTATATTTTCCTGGCAAGTATTAACTTTAAAATTACTAGAAAGCCTGTAACTCTGTGGTGTGTATGAAACTGTACAATAGCAAAAAACACTACCTTTCTACTGACTAATCACTCATCTGTCACTGAAGTAATCTTTCTAAATATGTAAAATTACTGTCTGCTTTCCCTGCTTCCTTCCTTCAATGTCCCTGTTGACAGAAGGGAGGTTCAGCTCATAACTGCGGGCAGCTGAAGGTGGGTCAGGTCATCCTGGAGGTCAACGGCATTTCCTTAAGAGGACGGGAGCACAAGGATGCTGCCCGGATCATCGCTGAGGCCTTCAAGACCAAAGAGAAGGACCACATTGACTTCCTGGTGTTTGAGCCAGGACTCTAGTATGAGGACTTTGCACTTTATGCAGCTTAGTTTATGAAGACACTGTTTGACTGCTTTGAGGGAACCACATGAACTCCACCATGTTGCCCTATAATCATGGCCCTCATTTTAATTTCAGGGAAAGATTAGTGGAAAGATGTGCCGTGTATTTGTTGACTGCACTCTACAGAGATATGCACAATTTGAATTTAGAAAAGACATTGATATTTTCCATAAAAGTCATACCTGGGTCAAATGTCATTTGCATTTGTGTAATTAGTTAATTCTTTTTATTTTTCAAACTCAGAATGTTATTTTGTGCTTCACCCACTGGACATCTGGTACTGATAGAGTGGTTGCCACACCAAATAATATTAAAAAGAGCCAATAATATTACAGTACAGTCAGCAAAGTTACTCCTCAGGTGTGTTGTGTTTTTTTATTCTTTAGACAATATCTTGGGAGGCAGCGCTTCAATGGAGGCACATTTAAAGGATAATTGGTGAGAATTCTTATATTTTTCATTTCAACCAAAATATCATTATACTCCCCAAGTTAAATACTGTGATGTCTGGACAATAAGTCAAGTTAGACAAGAAACATGACCAGACATGTTTAAAACAAGCAAGCCGTTCAAACAGAATAGTCAACCCAAAAGTAAAGATACTCAAAACAACAGTAAAAATTCCTCAGTGTGCTGGGACACAGATGTGCACATCGCTATGTTTGGAAGATCAGACTATGAACATACCCCCAGGTCAGTCAGCTTTATATGGGAGACTAAAAGACAAGCACCACTACTACCACCAAAACTATGCTGCAAACATCCATCACAGATTACAGACCCACCTCTGGGTTCAGTTTAAAGATACCTCACTTGCTGTTTTTATATGCACAAATATTTTCCAGTGCAATGAGGAATTATTGCTGCAATTTCAGGTTTGGTCATTTACGATTTTACCTCCAAAAAAAGTAGTAACTCGTTTACTGTAAGATGAGCTGTTTGTATACAACCTGTTGACCTGTCAAACTTCTTAGCAATGCCACCACATTCTGATATGTTAGCAATTGAATTGGTCATTATCACTTTATCTTTATTGATAAAAATGATGGAATGAGGCCAAGATGTAATAAACAAGTTTGAGAGAAAACCAGCTAACAGAAAAGTATTAAACTGGCTGTGAAAGGTTTCAAAGGTTTGCCTACTAGCTAAGATAGATGAATGGCTAATAAAAGCTTAAAACATCAGCCTGACTAATAAACTACTATACTTTTTTCAGTTGCAAAGAATTTAAGGTTTGATAAAGTGAAAGATTTCCTTTTGTCAGTGCTCACTTTTTCATGGAGCTTTGGTCAAACATTAATTAGACAATATAACTGGCTGTTTGGCTCTGCTCATTAGAGGTTTCATTAAAAAAGAAGATTATTGTGAAAGTTTGACACCTGACAGAACACCAGTTAGATTTTACAGGCAAATTAAAACAAACATTCTTGCAAATATCATTTGACTCATGTTTGACATAATTACCTTAATATATCGTGAATGACAACTCATAACTCCCGTATCTCAACGAGCATATCATGGCAAAATTAATTGGCAAAATTACAGCATGTCCCATTAGTCCGCCTTAAAAGAAGAATTTATGAAGAGCGTCACAAACTAGCTGATAGAATGTAGTCGGGGGTGCACACATGAGGTTTACTTAAAACAAGAGTAACTTATTAAACTAAGATTAACACAAATCATGTGCAAGCCAATGATGCAGAGGTTGAGCCAGCTGTAGGAAGGGAGTGGCAGAGTGAGCACATGGGCTTTTAAAGCCTCAGGGCCAGGCGAGCTTCATCAACTGATGACCCTTCCCTGTCAGCCAGTGGCCTGATAAGGTTTGCCAGCCTCCAAGACAGTGAGAGGGGGCATCACTAGAGGATTTTCTTAATTGATTCTTCAATCAACTACTGACTAGTCAACTAAACACTGGAAATCAAACCTCATCAAACTCTCAGTCCCCGCAGATTTTTACATAAGTGACTCCTTGATGTTGAACAAAATGGTGCTTTTCTTTTCAGAGCACATATATGTGTAATCCATCACAATCATTTTCAGTATGTCCATTTTTAAACATCTTCTCAGTATTTTAGTAAGATTGCCATATCTACTTCAATAGCTATAACACAGACATTAATGGTATGATAGTTTGTATATAATGTAGATTGCTTATAGTCCCCACAAGAAATGACTATATAACTTTTTACAATATTAAATAGTTGAAATAGTTTACAGTAGATTAATATTTTCCAAGATTACAATACTACTTCATATCACTCATATTTTATTTAATGTTTTCAATATCTTGAAGTGCAGGATGTGCCCTGCTTTGTATGAAACCACATCCAAAACAGAGATCAGTGAAGGTCCCATATGAATTGGCATACCCATAACCTGCACTCGGTAGGATGCTGATGAGGACTGAGACTCAGTAATGAATCAGTGAGCTGCTAATGCACTATACAGGAAACACTGATGAGATTGGAGTGTCCTATTGTAGTGTTATAATTAATAAGCTGTGTACACACTGTGAGGAACAGAAGCAGAAAGACAGAAGACAGTACGACCAAATCAGAAAGCCATAACAGACTGTGGGAACGTGTAATTTGTCTTTACAGCCAAAAAATACAGCTGCTGTGCGCCCATTGTGGTCATATAAAATGTATACTGACTTGCTAGTTTATTAGGTCCACCTAGCTCAAACTAATGCAGCCTACCATAATTTAACAGCCCTGCAGTAAATCCTACCTTCCCTGTTAATGTTCCATTGTTGAGCCTTGGCCAGATCTTGGCAATAATTACGCTCACAATGAATGCAAAGATTTGTAGATGGAACAATGATTCATGACTCTGTACTGTGTCTGCAGTGTTGCAGTGGTAGATAGGAAAGGATCAGTTACAGCTAATGGGGCATTCCACCGATTTTACACATAAAATTCAGTCTAATGGTCATGAGGAGTACAACTGAGCCTGTAAAGACAGTTGTATAATGTTTTCTGTGGTTCTGTAGGAGCTTTGCAAAGTCTGAGAAAGTAACCTTGATGATGTCATAATGATGTCATAAGGGTTATTTTAGCTTGAACTTGGAGACTGCACATTTTATGACCACAAAAAAGTGTTGAAGTAGATGAGAGCAGCACATTCGGGTACTTTGCCCTTGTAAAAGCTCCTCTAATTGGATTGGCAGTAAATGCAAATTCTGAGGTCTAGCATAATAATACTAAACCAATCGGTGGTTAATGTCGTTATATAGAAAAAAATAAAGACAGAGGTGTTGATGTATATCCTTTCAGTCTGTCACCATCAAAATGGACAAACCAGGCATATACAGCTACCTTATTGAATCAAGGTAATGTATTTGACATGTATCACTTTTTCTGTCGTTGAGATACTTATTTTGCCGTCTTGGTCGTCTGTCAGCCTACTCTCATTCCCAGGGCATCAAATACTGCTGCTTTATCATGCCCCTCTGCAGCTCATACAGACATACAGGGTACCCTTCACCATCTCATCTGGATGACATGCACCAGGCTTTCCACACTCTGGAATGAGAACGGATTGAGTTTGTCCAATGTGACTCTAAACTTATGACAAAGGTGTGGCAAAACTATTTTGACAGTTGTTTATGCACATCCTTTGCTATGAGCTAAGAGAAGTGAAAAAAAAACAGTTTGGTTTTAGTCCCTCTCCCTTTCTGCTGGAAGGTAGATCGGCTCAACATATGAGAATCATTCACATTAAAGTATCGTCTGCTCCCAGCGGCCTTCAGAGTGAACGGACTGTTAAATCAAACTCCATTCCAAAAGCTGGTGTGATATGGTATGGCCATATTTTTTTTACAGTAAAAACTTCAATTACATCATCACTAAGATTCCACTTTGATCTAAATATAATCAGCATGCATGTCATTTACTCAATAACATCATTGACTCACCTGTGATGAAGTGTCTGCCACAGACGTTCGCATTTTGACTGGCTGGGTCCCACAGTTCAACATTTTCATCCTCTCTGCAGATGGCCTGAAGCCACAGATCTCTTCCTTTCACGTCTTTTGCTCTTTGTGGAAGGAAAGTATGATGCCTCAGCTCTTTGGTGCCACTTGGCACTGGCACTATCACAGGCAAACAGGGCGTGGTAGTTCCGATGACAGGAAAAGTGATGTATGCCTCATCTATTAGTGAGGTGAAGTTTACCCAGGCAGGGTAAATAACCATATGAAATAACAAAATGCTATCAGTTGCTTTATGGGAAATGTAGGACCTAGTGTTTTTTATCTTTATCCCTAAGAACTTAAACTCAGGATATCTCTGCTGTCTGCTGCTGCAATATGAATGATTCTTTTTTGATTCTTTTCTGTCTCTTGTGAGTCACCAACCTTATGACAGAGCAATACTAAATCGCAGGAGTGCCCCTTTAAAACCAGACCCCTATTTCGATCAACTGTTTCTACTTATTATGGTCTACAGTAGTAATTTATTTCATGATCAATTTCAGGCTGAGCTGTGGACACCCAAGTAAATGCACTATAGCTGATTTGCCAGAAGCATGCTGTTGCCTACAGCACAGTATTGTTAACTAGAGTGGTTGTAAACCTCTGCTGTGTGTGGACAGTTGTATAGGTGGCTTTTATTTGGTCTGTTTCTTCAAAAGTGTTTGCTTGTTCCATAGGGCGGAGACACAAGTTATCTGTTCTTTTCATAACTGCAACAATGATCCAAAGTAATACAGTAGAGCCAAGTAATCCAGAGAAAATAGTAGTATGCTTCAAAAATGTATTTTGGGCTGATTCTATTTATGATGGTTATATTATATTTTTTTAATCTAATTACATAGTCCCACTACAGTGAGATAATACCGATTACAAGAGAAATGTAGGAGCTTAGTGTTAAGCTGTATGAGTAATGCAACACTAAAGTGTCTAGATTCAAGGATGAAGTGTTGGTGAGAATACTGTGCAATTTCAATGCTGTGTAAATGAGATTATGTTTTTGTGAATGCAAATTGTTCAAACATTATATATCTTGTACAGAAAAGGCTGCACATAGATTTATAGAGTTGTATGTACAGTAAATGGTGAGAGGTTAGAGAATTTTGGTTAACACAACCCCTATGTTATGTAACCCCTTTGTGACTGATGTAACTGCTACATAACATCTCCTGTGTGTTTCCCTCTCCATGTCCAATCACAGCCGTCTCACCATGAAATTATCTCTCAGAACAAGTAACTTGCATTGGTTCTTGCAATGTTTTTTTCAAATAGCAAAAAGACAGACATACTTCCAAATATTCCCCAAAGATATTTCCTGAAGACACAATAAAAAGTCTGATTAAACTCAAGCATATGTGTTATGTTGAATATTTGTCTTTAAGAAATCCACTGGCAAAGAGGGTTTTTTTTGTAATCTTGTTATCTTGCATATGACTCATGCAGCAACAGGAGAAAAGCCTGGACACAGTGCTCAGGTATAAAATATTGGCTTTCTTGGCAAGAAATATCTGCCAAGGTATTCTTGCAAAATATTGTTCAAACTGTCGCACTGATACTGTGTCAGCCATTGATGGGCTGATTCTTTAGCATGTTGCACTTTTTAAAAAATAATAATTTGGGGGGAATTTTTTTATTTTTATTTTAGTATTGTATGCGTACCCAAGTCTTATTCCTCTGTGTCACAGAGCTCCGCTGTTGTCCAACAGCGATTAAAAACACATCAGTGAATCACACCGTTGCACTGGGTGACATGTTCCTTTGTTACCATGACCACACACACACTGTAGTTTCTTTTCATTCAGTCCCACATACTGCCTGTCACCCCAAATATTCACTGGAGCACCAAATGAGGATTAATCCGCTTCTGAAAATGTCCCCAACAAATGCACGATTTTTTGAGTAATGTTTGCTAAAAACTGGAGTAGTCAGCTGTTTTAAGTCTCTTCCTTGAAAATGAAACAACATATTTGTGAGGTGTTTTGAAATGTTTACATCTTTAGGAACCAGGGGACTTGAGTGCCACTGACAGGGTTCGAAAGTCAGAAAAAATTGAGAAACAGACCAAAACATTGTTGCTTTTGGTATTTTTTTTTGGGGGGGGGGGGGGGGGTACAGTTAGAATACCATCTGCCAACACGAAAAGAAAATTATCACTAAAAAATTTAAACTGTAAATATGCGTGACTAGAAAAAGCCTAAAGGACTGTCCAGATTTTAAGAAAAGAAAGTGATGCTTGCCTATGATTTATCAGCATGGTTTGGTACAAGCTGTCAGCATTGTTCAGTTTTTGTAAGCCACAAACAAATTCAGCAAAACAAATTGTGAATCATGAGACAGCATCTGACTTCAATAACCTCCATTTTATTCACAATAACCTTAATACAAATAACAGAGCTTAGTTCTGAACATTTTCTTGCATTTGAGTGAAAAGCTGAAAAGTGCAGCTTCTGGGTGAGGTTGTAAAGTAAATATCTCAGAAAACCTCCAGCCTTCAGTTTGCCCAGAACAGAGGATCCACAAAAACCCCTGCTGATTCACATGATACACTTCACAAAAAGAGGCTGCATACCCAGGCAGGAGTGAAGTTTCAGCAAGCTAAACATCTCTATCTCCTGTGGCAGTGGCAGTCACTGGCTTCATATTGACTGATACTGCTGCTTTCTGTGTTTTCCGTAATTGTGAATTAAGCAAAGCTAGCATACATGAAAGCTAACATACTATGGTGTAGATGTGTTGATCACTTCCTCTTAACCAGGGCTTGATTTTCAACAGGACAATGTGAGCTGCAGGCCCTGGACTCCCAGGGGCCCTCGAAATCTGATTGTGTTGAAAAATAGTTTGAGAACATGCACCACTGAATTATAACAGAAATGATAAGCGGCTTAGGCTTGAGCTGAGTCCTAAATTATCTCCACTTGAACGCAAACCACTTAAACATTAAATCAGTTATAAAATTAATTTAAAGGCTGTCAATTTATATGTTGATCATCCATTCATCCATCCATTGTCATTGGCAACATATACAGACAGACAAACCATTCACACTCACACCTAGGGACAACACCAATTAACCTAATGAGCATGTTTTTGGTCTGTGGGAGGAAGCCAGAGTGAACCCACACATGCACGGGAAGAACATACAAACTTCACACAGAAAGGCCCTGCCCGACCCAGGGATCGAACCGACGACCTTCTTGCTGTGAGGCACGCGTACTACCTGCTGCACCACTGCGTCGCCCTTATGTTGATCAACTAACAGAGCCAGTGGAGACAGCTGCATAGATTAAAAGAGAGCATGTCTGTTATGTAAGACATGCAAGTGAACAATGTGTATGATACAGTTTAGCTGGTCACACAGGTGGGAAAACACACACAAGGGCAGGAAGTGAAGTCACTGAAACTAGAGGAGAGGTGAGTATTTCAAAATAAAATAGGAAACAACAAATGAATGACTTGAAACAAAGGAAAAACATCACCTCAGGAGGAGAGCGGGACATGACAATGACAGAATACTCAATGCACAAAGGTGAAGAGAAGAGGGGGCTGAATAGCTCCTCTGTGCCCAGAGCTCCCCGACAGGTTAATCCAGCCCTGCTCTCTGTGTCAGCTAGTAAATGTTGCACTTGATTTAATAACACAAGTTAATTTGCCTTGGAACAGCTGTGGAGAAAGAGTAATTAGTAAGATAGTACTTTTGCATTTCTCTCATCAACACAGTCAGGGGTAGCAGTGGTCCTCCACATACGCCGGGCTATTGCTCTCTTTTAATGGAGGAGGACAATCGCATCGATATCGAGCTGTCTTACTTTCCTTTTTCCATTAGCAGCATGCTGACTTTGCCAAATACTGACACTGCAGAGTTTCTACAGTACTTCTTTTTTCATCTATGTGGAAAAAATATGAGGGATGATAATAGGAATATTTGTTGAGAATAACTGATTACGTTAGGAAAGCATACATGTCAAATCTGCATTTTACTAACTTTTCTGACCTTTAACAAGATTATGGACTTAGATCTAGTCACATTTTGAGTTTGTGAAATGATGTTCAGAAATGATGTCAAAGCCTGTGGTATGCCACAAACAATCCTTGGAAAAATGTGTTTGTGCTGTTGTTGTAAAATTGAAATTGTTACGATGGCAAGGATTTGAGCACAGATTATATTAACACAGCAATGAATATTGCGGTCACTATTAGGGGAAAAACAGATTAGAGCTTTTGGGATGTGGATGCAAAGCTATTGGTTTCACCAATAAGCACCTAATTAATAGAGACTGTAAAACACTGACAATGAGCTCAGCACTGGAAAATGAGGTTTATGGCTCATTCCTATGGAAATGATATGAAAATTCATCCAGACTCCAGTTGTCATAGTTTGCTGTGTAGGCCTTTATTGCTGTGCTAAGCCAATATTTCATTCAGACCAATACAGTGACACAGTCTGACTCCCAGCTCCAGTTGGGACTCTCTCTGGATGAGATTACGTTTAAGGATCAGCTGTATGTTGCTCTTTATCAGCAGTGGGCAAATTAGCAAGACATGCCTTTGCCAAACTGTCACTATGTCCTCATCCCTGAGGACTATTCTTGTGAACTCCGTTGTGTCTTTGTGGTACTTTTCAAGCTTCTGTTGACATCCTATGACTTAATTCTTGACATCCTATGACTTAATTCACCAAATATTTTAGCTTTTTTTCTCCACATATAATGACTTTTTTCTTGAAATGTTAAGATTTGGTTATCCAAAATCACCCACTGTCTTACTCACAGCAGTGACCCTAACACGCCATATACAATCACAGGCACCCACCATCTAGAGGTTGGAAGAGTAATGAACCTTATTTCAGATTCTACAGAGACTACACTGGAAAGGTACAATCCATTCATTAGGTGCATTCATTGACTAGTTCTGATAAAAAACAAGATTTGAAAGATCAATACAAGACAAAAGAACTTGTTATGAAGGACAGTTAGTACAGTGGCCTCTTGTGAGAAACACCAAATACCTATGAAATCTTAGACTGGAACAACTGCTGCTGACTCTGTCGGGAAACTGCAGTATCTTTACTGCATTCCCACTTCAATATAGCTCATATGTTTAACATACAAACATACGTATATGGCAATTCACGAGAGAAAACAAACCTTTGTTGTCGGGGGAGATTTAGAGAAGAGGAGCAAATAATGAAACTCTAGCATTGTGGAATTCCCCATACATACGTACTTGATAAGATGTCCATGTTATTGTTGCATAAGCTTGTGTTGTGTTCCACACTGTGCTACCTCAGCAGAGGTAGACCTGTTCTTTCTCTGGAAAACATTGGTTTCCATAGCATTAAAATGACTCACAACATCTTATAGTGCCTCTCTGCCTGCGGCCTTGAGCGGACTACAGTGTTGCATAAACAGAGCTTGTACCAGATAGATAGCAGTGCTTTATTCCCACAAGACCTCTGAAAGGAAATGTAATGTCTCATCTGTTGCTGCTTCATCCTCAAGAATAGTATTCACCGGGCTGGTAGAATACAGGTCTGTGAGGATTTCTGTTGTTGAACACTGACTTCTCCAACCACCCTTCACTGGTTAGACATCCAGGCAGCTCGTTGCTTTTTGGTTCTCACTTTTTCCTTCAACAGAGAAATCATTTTGATCAAAACATCAATGCAGCTTTAGTTGGAAATGGCTAAAAATAGTCGACCACAGCTGACTTCAAAGCTTTCATGATCTGTCCCACGCTTCAAACAGCTTTCACCAGCATTTGGCAAAGGCTCCCTCCAGTGGCTTTGTGGGGAATGACAGCTGCATACAGTGTAATTCCATAAAAAGTTCTAACTGTAATATATCAAAGCAAACAAATGCATTACACAGCTAAATGTGACTTAAACAGTATTCATGAGCAGATATGTAATCTAACGGCACTATTGGTGTAAAGTAATCAAGTGTAGTTTCATGCAGTGGTTGAGGTACTAGAATGACTTAACTTGAGCAGCTACTTTATACATGTACTTCACCACATTTCATAGATAAATATTGTGCTGTACTTAAATGACAGCTATAGTTACTGCTTACTATCATGGTCACACTAACCCATGGGGGGCAAGGAACAGATTTTAACTGCAGCCCCTTATTGATACTGTAGGATTCCTGCACTGCATTGTGCATGTATCCTATTGCCCTTAAATTAATAATAATGATGACAGAAAGGATGATGATGATGATGATGATGTGATTAAGATTCCTCCCTCTGGAGGCTATCCAAGCATGTCCAAACACAGGGTAGACCCAGAACCTCAACATCCCCTCAGGAGGGCTGGAAGATGTGGCTGATGAGAGGGAGAAGAAGAAGAAGAAGAAGAAGAAGAAGAAGAAGAAGAAGAAGAAGAAGAAGAAGAAGAAGAAATCCCTTTATTTGTCACAGCACACAGGGAATTACAGGGAACTACACATGCCATGCAAGTGAAATTTGTTCTTTTAACCCATCCTGGAATGTCGTTCCTCTGCGGCAGACCAGGAGCGGTGGGCTGCCAGCCGACTGATGCCCAGGGACCCAGTGTCCTTCCGTGAGCATTGGTCAGGTGGTGATCTTCTTGCATGTTTTTAGTGGGAGTATTTTTATGGAGGACACCCCAGGTGAACACAGTGAGAACATGCAAACTCTACACAGAAAGGCCCCTTTCCTCGAGCAGCAGGCACTGAAGGCATGTTGAAGGACACGCCACCAGCGCCCACAGCGGGAATCAAACTGGGACCTTCTAGCAGTGATGCGACAGAGTTACCACTTGTTCCACCGTGCCAACATCTGACCTGATCTGGACCTGGATAAGCAGCAGAAAATGGATGGATGGATAATTGCTGCACAATGAAAGCAGCATATGCACCAAGCATATCCACACTGTGCCTGATTGGTCATCCAGTCTTGGTCATCCAGGTAATTGTGTGGATCAAAAACACTGACTTGCATTTGGCATATGAATCCATCCATCCATCCATTATCTATACCGCCTATCCCTTTCGGGGTTGCGGGGGGCTGGAGCCTATCCCAGCTACAATGGGCGAGAGGCGGGGTACACCCTGAACCGGTCGCCAGCCGATTGCAGGGCCACATGCAAGGACAAACAACCATTCACACTCACACTCACACCTACGGACAATTTAGAGTCACCAATTAACCTAATGAGCATGTTTTTGGTCTGTGGGAGGAAGCCGGAGTACCCGGAGAGAACCCACGCATGCACGGGAAGAACATGCAAACTTCACACAGAAAGGCCCCGCCTGACCCGGGGATCGAACCGGCAACCTTCTTGCTGTGAGGCACGCGCACTACCTGCTGCACCACCGTGCAGCCGGCATATGAATCATTTTACTTTTTATGCTTTCTTAGTATTTTTCCTATTCATTATTACATTTATTCTATTTGAGGATAGAGGGTGTCACATGCTATAAAGCCCTTTGAGGCATATTTGTGATTGTGCAATATAAAAAAATTAATTTTACTTTAACTTGAGTAAACATTTGAGTCATTTTTTCCACTACTAAAAGTTACTTCTTCCAGTATAGTGTATGTTCAAACCTTGCACTTCAGAGCTCATAACTATTTCATATTCATTTTGACCTCACAGAGGAGACAACAGAGTTAAAGAAAGCTAAATGAAGAGTTTAATGGAAGCCACTTTATTAGCATAATGCCGCAAGTATTGTTCACTGATGTGGACATAAAAGCACAGTCTTGCCATAATACTGACATCTGTCTTCATACACAGTGGATTACTAGGCATAGACAATCACAGTACAACAATAACCAATGACAACATTATGGTCCAACACAGGGAACCAAAAGGAAACTGAATCTCTAAAAGAGAAAAGCACACTGCCAAAAGCAATTTTTACTATTGAGAAAATGCACAAACGACAATCCAACTATACTGTATATTTTTCTTTTAAAATGCTTGATCTACAGCTAACTATCAGAGTGGTTTTATGTTGGCATTTCCAAGGTCAAACACATCATTGTAAATCTGATGATCTGTACAATAAAGCGTGGTTGCAATGTATGGAAAGCACTACATAAAAACTAGCATGGTCCAACAAAATAAAAGAAGAGGAAGGTTATGTATTGGTAGGGGAGATAATACAATAGAAGTGAATACACAGATAATGCATCAAATCCACAATAATTCAATGAGAGAGACTGTGTTGTTGTGTTATAACTGTAAAGCAGTACAATTACTGTACCAGTGTACTCTTTAACCAGTTTTCATTTATAGCCCATAGTCCCTGAATCGCTTCCAGTCACCTAAACTAATTCACATACGTTACTTTTCCAAATAAACATCCCACAATATGCAATAGACAACATTCAACACAATTCCACTCTTTTCCAATAAACGGATCAACATCAACATAGTCATGAAATTCAACACATGATGATGTGATTTAAAACACAATTTGGTTTATGAGTTAACAGCAACTGAGTAATATACAAGATCAAATGTATATTTATTGTGTTGTGTCTGGGGGAGGAGAGGGGGAGGAGGGAGGAGTCAGTTTGGTATTACTGCTGTATGAGGGCTGAGGAGGGAGCTACAGGAGCTTCTTAACTGGTCTGCTCTTCTTTCTCCAAGTCTTTGAGGGCTTTTAGAAGGCGAGATGGGGTGAAGATTTCAGTTGATCCTGAAAGACACAAGAGAATGTATGACAAAGTATTAGTATAGGTTTACTGATATTTTTAGAAATGTTTCATGTTTCACTGACATTACTTTTGCTGCTCAGCTTAGATCAATCTAATATTCGAAATCATCCTTCTTTTTTTCATGGGTTTGGTCATCCTTGCAGTCAGCAATATTATGATTGTAGTAATCAAATTAATTGCTAAAGGAACAGTGACATGACAAAAGATGAGCAGATTTAACCAGCCCAGTATGTCTTGCAAGTACATCCATGTTGGAAATTCCATACCTCATGATTTAAATCCAGTGCCAACGTTTGGTGCCTATAAATGTAGCAAGCCCAAAATGAAGGGCAGTGGAGACTGGAGAGTGCATCCCATCACAGAACTGAAATTAATGTTCCCTGTAAACCTGTGGTCCACACCCTCACAAGTGTTTTCACTTGCGTTGATGTCACTCATGTCACTGGTCCATAAGTTTTGTGACATTACATAAATAATTCCAAGTATAGTTACACTCTGGTAAATAACAAAAGTATTTTTCAAACTGTCTAACATCCATTTCACTTTACTGTGGATGTATTAAGAAAAGTGCATACCATGTTGCATGATGGCACCCCATCCGCTTTAGAGAAAGATGCTCATCAGGAACATATGACAAAAAGCTTTTGAGGATTCTCTGTTTTTGGGGCCCATACAGCATGACCATAATAGTTTCTGAGGGCTTGCAGTTACACACTGATTTCCAGTTTCAACTCTGATCAACTCTACTGTATTGTGAATGCAATTTTCCACTGAGGGATTGTACTCACTTTCAGCTTTAACTCCAATTAAAGTGGCTAAGATAATTTGCGTAAACTGTTGGCTTATTTACAGCATGGCATGTTTCTTCAACTTTGAACAATTGCTCTTACATTTCACTAATTGCCAGATGCTTATATTTTTATATCTACCATAGGCATGGCCTATTCGACATACAGCACATTCAATATTGCATCAATGCATTGTACTATTTTAACAAAATTTTTAGTGTCACTGAAGTTTTGTTCAAATAAATCAAAATCCTAAACTCTCCATGCAGTATTTAAATGATAATGGTGACTGTGCAGCCATGTTGGAAATGTGAGCTTACTTAGGTACTACACAGTGACCATGAAGTAGTTTCCACTTTACATTCATTCAGAAAACCCTGATGATACTGTATACATAAACCTTGGTAAACTAAGAGAGTCATGAAAGATTGCAAGCTATGATTGGTTAGAGGTCCAACATGTAGTGTACCATCATCTAATCTGACCAACTCTAACAGTGTGATCCCATGTGACTGTATTGTCATATGGCCTCTAGTTGGAGCAGGTTTTGTAACCTACCTAATAATCTACCTTTCCACCTCAATGTCAGCAAAACTGTATGTGTGTTGTTTTTCAAAGTCCCAGATGTTAAACTGTTGAAGCAGGAGACTATCAGTAGTGCAAGAGTTTAAATGTTTGGGTATAAATTAATAGATCGACAAGTTAAATTCAAAATGCAAGTTAACAACATTGGGAACAGAATCAAATTTTACACCTATGAGGTACAATCTAACTACCACAGCCTCAGAGTTGCACATCAGTGCCACCACTGCCTCACACATGACCCTCTGTCTTCCCAGCTGGACACAGACAGGTAGGACTAAGTTACAAAATGAAACTGAACGTGAAATTAAACTGGGAAAACATGGGCAAATTTGTCAATGTATGAACTCACCTACTAGACCTAATAGCAGAGGGGATTGTAAAATGCCTTATAGACAAAGTACCTTCAGGCAGTCCGCCTTTTCCTCTGAGCAGCACATACGTGTAACACTACAACCACAGACCTGAGAAACATCACATCTCTCAACTTCTGACACATGGTGCATTTTGCTGTCTTGGCTGATCAATAATAAAGATGACAACAATACAATGTCACAATACTTTCTGTATTAAGACTTTGGGCTCTATTTTCGACTACGCCGCTGGCGCGGGGCAGCGCGGCATTAAGTCAGGTCCGCTGCGCCGATGGGGCGTGGCGGCGCAGACTTTGGTATTTTCGTGAGCTGCGCCGGCGCATCTCCTCCCCCTTCTCATCTCAGTCCCACCCAGCGGCGCAACTCGGAAAGAGGGAGGGGAGAAGGCGTGGAGTGGGTTTGGCACAGCAGCTCCTCGCCTCACCTTTAAGAACGCCGCTGGCCAGGTGCATTTCGAGGACGACTGAGACCCCACAGGAAAGTGTCCGACGCCCAAACTTCTCCCAGGAGGAGACTGACGTCACTCATGTCTCATGACATCCGTTTGTTTTACTTTACACACCCGTTTGTATATAATGTTTATTTCTTATCTGTACATATATATATTGTTTTATACTGTGTTCTATATTTTGTGGTATATTTTGTTTATATATATCTTCTTAATATAAATATTTTGTTTTTATATTTGCTTTTTGTATATATAGTTCTCTCTCTTTTCTTTCTTTTCTAATTTTATTCTAATTCTATTCTTGTAAGGAGCACTGCAACAAAAACTATTTCCCCTCGGGAATAAATAAACGATTTCTGATTCTGATTCTGATTCTGATGTCTAAATATGAGGTCCTTAGATGGTAAATCTTCCTCCTCCTCATCATCCTCCTCAAAGCAATGATGTACTCCATCTTTGTAGATAACGTTAAGCATTACAATGATAACATTTGTATTTGGAATGAAATGACGTGGGTAATAGCGGACAACGATCATCACTTACGTTTTTTCCATGTGTCTGTCTCTCTCTGTCTCTGAGTGCTCTGAGATAGATGCAGTATATATGCTCTGTAGGATGTCACAGCTGTTTCTGGTTGGCACAGCGACGTTAACCAATTAGTTCGCATCCCTGTTTCACCTGTGTACATTCAGTCAGGGTGAGTGACCATTACGCGTGCCGAACGCGCGTGTATGTGCTGACTTAGACAGTTGCATTAAATCGTCGCTGTTGCTAATTATTGATCGCAGTGTGCGTTCGATGACTGACCGAGCACTGCTGAAAACACCGTTAAAACCACACTGCCGTCTTGTTGACGGTGTGATATATGTCGTCATCAACCACGTTTTCAGTGGATAGCTGTTATCACCTAGCAGCCGCCCATCCAGAGGGGTGTCCCTCTGAAAGACTGTAGGGATGCTAGAATTCGCCGGATGAACGAGTCATGTGCCGACCCGGGGAAAGTGGCATATACGTTTGTCACCAGACAATTTGAGTCACAGATCACCAGACATCCCTGTTTCACCTGTGTACATTCGGTCAGGGTGAGTGACCATTACGCGTGCCGAACGCGCTTTCGATGTGATGAGATACAGATCAAAATATACAAATTTAGGTCTGACTGTATGTGCTGACACAGATAGTTGCATTGAATCGCGGCTGTTGCTAATTATTGATCGCAGTGAAATGCCAGACACTGTGGAAACCTGACTGTGAGGTGTTGGTGACGTGAGCGCACGACTCCGCCATTTACGAAATTCCACTTGCGCCGCTGGCGCACAGAGTTGACCAGGTCTGAGGTGGCGAGCTTTCAGCGCACTTTTACGCAGATCGAAATAGTCGAAAATTCCAATGCGCCGGCTCATTATGCCGACACCTCCCCTCTACTGCGCCAACGCCCATCCTGGCGCACCTCTGTACCAAATGCGCCGTGCGCCTGCCTGCGCCGCTCGAAAATACTACTGCGCCGGCGGCGCAGCGGCGGAGTCGAAAATAGAGCCCCATCAGTTTAACTAATCAGCATGCATGACATTCTGAGACAAAGCTACAGTGACATTTCTTCCTGTAAGGTCATGGCTGCACAAGGGGAAAAAGTGCTGGAGATTTGTTTTGGAAAAGGGAATTGTGCTACTATAGATCCAAAAAAGGAAGACAAAGAACAGATCACGATGGCCCTGGAGGTTATGAAAAGGGAGGTGAGGTACAACACGACACCAGTCAGACAGGAAGATACATGAAGAGAAAAGCATAACAATGAAAGGTTTTATTCAAAGACTGAGCAACAAAGATGAAAATCAGAAGTTATGGATTGCTGTTGCATTGAACTGTGGTTTGAGGGAAATTAAACCCCCTGGTTTGATAAAACTTCTTAACAATCTTACTGGATAAAAAAAATGAGTGGATCTCACACTACTGGCAAGGTTTTTTCTTAATTAACAAATTTGACATTCAACATCTAAGACAAATATTTTCTGTTAAATTAGGAATTCACACAATGTCTTTACTCAAGATTAGTAGATGTTTTGACCGACTTAGGTTTTTGGCTTTTTTATTTACTTACCTGTGAAGAGAATATAGTGTTGCACATGTCACAGTTAAATCACTGGCTGCAGTGCTATTGCTATTACACAAGCATATTTCATTTTTCATATTGGCTGACCCTGGGGCCCAAGGGTTCAAGATGCAAAATGACCACAAAGAGATGAATTATTACATGGTTTGTAATGGTTTATAGATCAATTGATTCCACACATGAATTGCACTCTATGGACAAAATGTTTTGTTTTTGTTTTTTTTTTTGTTTTTGTTTATTTTGGTCTGGGGCTGCTTTTCAAATTTTTATCAATTTAGGGATTTCGTATGCCTGAAAATAACTAGTTCATACAGAATGTCGTCCAACTTAAGTCAAAGGTGATTCCACAGTATCTCCTCGCAATGTCCACACTGGAAGTCTGCCTTCACAACCTCTTCTGGTTGCATCCAACCGCCTCCCAAAAACTGTCTTTGCCATCTCTTTGCATCTCTTTTCATTATGCCATGATTTGCACAAATTGGAATCACACTTTCAAACAGTCTCTCTGTCCCGTCCTGTCCTGTCCTCTACTCCAAGACACCTTGGCAATCACAATGTGAAGTGGATGTGAACATGAAGGATTGGTGGTTTTGGAAAATTACTTAATTTTTCAGACACGGTGCCCCTAAATCAAAGGTCAGAAAGCCATTCAGCTACCCTGCAAGAAGTTCTGGAGCACTGACTCAGTTGTCTTGTAGATACAGCAACTTTAGCTTTTCTTCCTGTGCTTTATATAACTGATGGATATGGAACATTCTTCCTGCTAATACCAAGATATGAAATACGAGGACCAGGGTCAGTTTTTTCACAAACTCAGCATTTGAGTGTCATTGAAAATCATGGACAACAAACACTGAGAGGATCAATGGTTCAAAGGTAAGACAATGGGTAGGTGGGTTGTGCTGAGGGAACACGGGGATTCACAAATCACATCTTTACTTGTGTATTTACTTCCAAACGTCTTTTCATTGTGCAGGCGGCTCTGTCTCCTCTGGTGCAGCGTTGGGGTCCAGGAAGTCGGGGTGCTGGAGTTCCTTTAGGTACTTAGGCGGGGTGAGAATGTGAGTGGAACCTACCAGGGACAAAGGCCTAGAAGGTCAGCAAGGACTGAATTCTTGCTTATAACAAAAGATACACTTTGGACTGGTCACAGTAAAAAAAAAATAAATAAATAAAAAAAAAATCACAGGGGTCTTTACTGAATAGTTCCAAAATGCTGCCAGATAAGAGGTCAGTACGACTACGGGCTTAAAGAAAGGTGAAGTGCTGATGAGTTTGCAGGTTCACTTCACTCTCTCTTCCTGTTCCTGACACTGCATCCATTCACTGAGAGTCACAACAACATATCAGCTCTCGCAGAGAATGCGATTAATGCCATTTCACAGGAGTCAAGCTCTGCTCAGTCAGCAGCACAGAGAGCATAAATAGAAGATTTCAAAACAGATGCATCAGCAAGATCCGAAACATTTATCCAGTTTTTATCCAGCTATGGCAGGACACCACCAAGTCATGCTGAATCAAACATGCAATTGCCATTGAATATAAGAAATATGTTATAAATACTAGATCACAGAGAAATACTAGAGAAAAACCTGTCGAATTCAGCAGTTCAAGATGAAGCAGAAATTACCCTTTAAATAAAAACGTTGTTATGTTACGGATGTTAACACTTTACTAGTCAAAACCCTTCTTCAAAATTGAGAATAATAATGCATTTTGACTATTTTAAATTTTTTTCAGCAGCATGACAAAATATGAAGAGGTACTCAACTTGACTTAATGTAGTATTTAACTTCTGTAGGACTTCAGGGACTTGCGAAAAGACAGCTTTACTCTTTCTGTCTAATGAACTCACCAATCAGAGCCTCCCACTTGCCATTGGCCTGGGTGACCTCATACACACAGCGCATCTCACTGTACATCATCCCTCCAATAATAAAGACGATGATCCTGGGCCCTGTCTTCATCTCTGTGGGGCCCCTGTTCTTGTGCCAGTTACCATAGCGAGCACTGCAAGGTGGAGAAACAAGGATATAGATAAACATTTTCTCCAAACATTGAACAGTAGTGATTTTTCCCTTGAGTCAATATTGTAAGACTCTTATTTAATAAATACTTTACAAATAAAAACAATATTGATGGAGCCATTTATTGAAGCAGTGTGTTACCTGAAGTGTGGCCAAAATGCACTTAATGACTACAAACCTGGATGGAGCGCTGGCTTTGGCAGATACTTGTCGCTGGGAAATGTATGGGTACTGCTTATGGTCAAGTTTGTCCTCAATGGCATCCTGCAGGAACACATTCAAGTTACAGTTTCAGCTAGCATCAGAAACAGCCTCACTTCTACTTCTCTCACCAAAAAGACAGCCTAAAGCCATGTTCAGACATTAGTAAGATTAGATGAATAATGATTAAATGATTACATGATTCACTGCGCTAGTCTGTGATTTAACTCATTGTTCCAGACAACATTCTAACCACCGTGAAAATATAGGAAAAAGCCAAAGGAAATAGCAGCGTCTGCCAGTAGCTGACATTACAGCAACACATTTGATGAGCCCTTGTTCTCATCTTACCCTGCTAAGCAGCTGGATTTGCCAGATCACAAGATCACATGAGATCACACAAGCAAAGAATCCAAGCTTCAAGTAATGCATTTGTGGCCAAACCACAGTTGTTCAGACCAATCAGCATCCTATGCAGGGTGTGTGTTGACAGCACCTGCTGTTGATTTGAGCAGCACAACAACAATGTTCCTAAAGAGGTTATATGTTGTATCAACACTGGAGAGAGAGATTTCTTCACTCAAAGAAGAGCAAAGAACAGCACTACAGGCTTCTCTCAATGGAAATGATTGATTCGTAAACTGCAGTCTTCACCCATCAGATTAGGAAGAACATTTTGGACTGCAAAATACAGGGACGTCACTCCGGACTGGATTTAAATAAAATGAGGATCAGCAAAAAAAATGGTAGGTAATTATGTCTGAAACTATTATTGGGGTGGGGGGTGAAAATGTACTCACATGCACTCATATGCATGCAGATAATGTTGAAATCATTCAACCTCCCATATAGGAATAAATCCTGTTCCAATAGGGCTTAAGCCTCATGTACGGGAGGGGGACTTATGAACATAAACATCACAAACATTCATCTTACTGAATATGTAATGATTTTTAAAATGTAGTCTTTCAGTTTGAGAGCAAAGTACAATAAGTAATAATCATCAATACCAAGGAAGTAATGCATGCTTCAAGAAAAGAGTTTGTCTTATGAAATGAATAAAGGATTTCACAAAAATGACATTTTAAGAATCAGCACTTACAGTAGAAATGTTTAATAATATTATATCACACTAAAATGTTGTTACTGTAAAATGTAATGATACTGCACTAATCCCTGATATTAGCATGTAGTCATACTGCATGCCGTATGGTAATGCTTGGACATGTAACACATGAGAAGTACCTCAATGAGATCCTTTACGAGGGGAGTCCACCTGGAGAGCTGGTAGGTCTGCTCACTGATTCGCTCCTTACGATCAGGCTTCTTGGCTTTCTTTGGGGCGCCCTGTGAAGAAATGACAGTGATCCCTCGTGCTCTCACGGTTTACACATCAGCAGATCGAGTCACTGACACAGTTAAGCAGTGTTTCAGTGGTTTAGTAACAAATGAGTGTCAGAGACACACATCCAGGCTCAAACCATGCTTTGACAGAGAAAGTTCAGGTTGCTGCTAGAATGTCATCTGGAATCAGTTTTGATGAACATGCTAAGAAAACATGCTTACAGGAGTCCAAGGGTTTACTGTGCCCACCACGAAATCACACCGCAGTGTGTTTTTTCTGTGGGCAGTGCACAGTTTGGCTTGCCTACTATTAGGGAGCATGTGAGTACAGCTGATTAGCAGGGTCCATAGCAGGTTTTCCATTTTGAGCATGTGTGGGTTTCAATCCAGAGAATCAGATCTGTTTAGGATACATTTTTAACCAACTTAAACACTGAAAGAAAGAAACAACACAGACAATCAAAGTTGGGTAAAGTTTCCCACTTATAAATGGACACAATGTTAAAAAAATACTGATACTTGGTGATATTTGATATTTTCTTGTTCTTTGAAAAGACCAAAACAACAGTGAATGTATCCTAATAACAAGTTTTGTGTCTGTATCAAAGCCACAGAGGTCCACTGTCGTCAAAAACATCAATGAGTCACACTGTTGCACTGGGTGACATGTTCTGTCATTACCACTAAATCCCACATATACTGTCCTGCTTCTCCAAATACTCAGTAATGCACAAAAAGTGGATTAATCCACCTTCTGTGCTGCCAGGTTGAAGATGTGTGTGAAGCATGCACGTTTTACAACTTCTTTGCAGCAACATCTGTATTTGAAGCAAACTTTTAGATTGATAAATCTTTAACAAGCTTTCCATTTGGAACAGCACCTGCTCGTGATTAAGGTTCATATGGTTCATGAGAAGACATTGAGGTCCTGGGCCAGGACGGCTCACCTCTGCGACAATGGGAACGCCCATGTGGGCCATGTTGGAAATGATGTCACTGTCCTCTGGTGGGATGTTGGCATGCTGAAGGAGCTTACACAGGTTCTCCTCAGTCACGCCTGACACACACATAAACACATACAAATAAATGCAGCATAGACTTTCAGTTCATACAACACACACATGCATGAGAGCATGCAGTTACAAATACGGTATAATGCATACAAGCAGGAGGAGATTGGAGGATGGATTAGGACTAAAGAAACAAAAGAACAAAATATGAATGCATACATATTAAAGATTCTATAGAAAGATCTGAGTGGGATTTTCTGCATTTTAGTGTAGAATTATCCTAATATAATTAGGTGAAATGACAGGAAGAGGGCAGTGGATATCTGACCGTTCTTAAGGAAGATGTAGAGCAGGATGATGCGGATCTTGTCAGACACACTGACATTGGCATCCAGCAGAACAGGAACAATGAGCCTCATGGGATCCTTGATCTTCTCTCCCTCTGCATCTATGCCCATTGCCAGATCCTTAAAAACAATGGAGGACAGAAGAGGTCAAAGCTGTTCAAAGCAGTTCAGTTTTAACAGTACATTGCAGTGGAGGCTTCTGTGTAGAAATCACGTGTAGAGGAGAGCCAAAATAAACTCTCAATGCTGGTCTGAATTTAATTCATTTATCCATTTTAAATACTTCTTTACAAACATGCTCTACACAAACAGCCATGCAGATGAATGGACCTTACTGACAAGAAACTGGAAACTGTCACTTTTACTTTTCTGCTTGTGTAAACATTTGATACCATGGGCTCTATTTTTGATTCCGCCACCGGTGTGGCGTGGCGCAGGCGCGGCGCAAAGTCAGGTCCTCTTCATCATCTTCTCATCTCATCATCAGAAGGTGTGGTGTGGGTTTCACACAGCTGAGTCAAATTTTCACCAATCACAGCAGCTCCTCGCCTCACCTTTAAGAACACCTGGCCAGGTGCATGACAAGTTTCAAGGACAACTGAGACCCCACAGGATGGTGTCCGACGCCCAACTTCTCCCAGGAGGAGACTGACGTCACTCATGTCTCATGACATCCGTTTGTATTACTTTACACACCCGTTTGTATATAATGTTTATTTCTTATCTGTATACTGTATATATATATTGTTTTATATTCTGTTCTATATTCTGTGTTATATTTTGTTTATATATATATTCTCAATATAAATATTTTGTTTTTATATTTGCTTTTTATATATATAGTTCTCTCTCTTTTCTTTCTTTTCTAATTTTATTCTAATTCTATTCTTGTAAGGAGCACTGCAACAAAAACAATTTCCCCTCGAGGATAAATAAACGATTTCTGATTCTGATTCTGATGTCTAAATCTGAGGTCCTTAGATGGTAAATCCTCGGCCTCCTCCTCCTCCTCCTCCTCAAAGCAATGATGTACTCCATCTTTGTAGATAACATTAAGCATTACAATGATAACATTTGTATTTGGAATGAAATGACGTGGGTAACAGCAGACAACGATCATCACTTACGTTTTTTCCATGTGTCTGTCTCTCTCTGTCTCTCGAGTGCTCTGAGATAGATGCAGTATATATGCTCTGTAGGATGCCACGGCTGTTTCTGGTTGGCACAGCGACGTTAACCGATTAGTTCGCATCCCTGTTTCACCTGTGTACATTCAGTCAGGGTGAGTGACCATTACGCGTGCCGAACGCGTTTGCGATGTCATCAGATGAGATACTGATCAAAATATATAAATTTAGGTCTGACTGTATGTGCTGACACAGATAGTTGCATTGAATTGCGGCTGTTGCTAATTATTGATCGCAGTGAAATGCCAGTCACTGTGGAAACCTGACTGTGAGGTGTTGGTGACGTGAGCGCACGACTCCGCCAGTTTACGAATATCCACTTGCGCCGCTGGCGCACAGAGTTGACCAGTCTGAGGTGGCGAGCCTTCAACGCACTTTTACTGCGCCGTGCGCCTGCCTACGCTGCTCGAAAATACTAGTGCGCCGGCGCTGCATCCTGCGCCGCGCTGGCGGCGGAGTCGAAAATAGAGCCCCATGTATTAATGTGAGTGAGCTTAAGATGTGAACTTACACGCGTTTATTTGTGATGTCTCACTGAACCTAAAAAGATGTGCATCATGTCTATTAACACATAGACACGAGATTGATATCAGTCTTGTGGAAAAAAAGCAAAGAATCATATTACCATACCTACCATGCTGCCACTGGTTGCTTACACTGGAATGTCCCATTGAGGTAGGTTCCCTCACTTTCCACATGATTACACATTGTAGAGAGGGATCTAACTCTATAACAGAGGTGCCTGTGTGACTTACTTGTTCTACACGACAGAGTTTGTCTACAGTGCCTTGGTAGCGGTTCATACAGTCCTCAGCCAGGTGGAGATGGGTTGAATACTGAGGTCAGAGAGGAGAGATGCTGTTAGTGAGTTTCACACAGAGAATCAGATGCAATCGGATGAAAAAAACATTAAAAGAAACATGTTTTTTAGTTTTCATATAAACACTGGAAATCTGCAAAATAAATTTCTGAACCTCTGCACTCAAAGTATTAACACCTGTTTAGCATCACATGTCACAGATTGCGTCATTTCCTGTTCTTGTGGATTGTTGAAACAGTGTATAGATCTACAGTAACACTTAGGCTCCTACCTTGCTGAGTTCTTTCTGATACTGAGGCATCTTCTTCAGCATTTGAGACAGTTCCTTCATGGTGGTCTGAAAGATCAGCATTAATTAGTATTCAGGTTTATGAGTTTGTGATTTCATATCACCACAATTTGATGTGAAACTTAATTTCTGTGAGTGTGTCAGACATGGCCTTCAGCAGGTTCGATGTTTGTCATGATGAACATTTTAAGGCACAAGATACAAGACATTCAAGCAAATAACTGCTATTCTTCCATTTTTCATGTAATTATGACACATCAAAGGTGTATTTAAATGATAGTGCCATGCATAGTTCTTTGTTGGACTTCATGTCACGTCATGTTTGTATCCACATGATGAATGTCTAAAAATTCACTCTCACTCTCTTTGAGCTCTGCGTTTGGTCCCCACCAGCTCCTGGGAAATATCTTGCTCTGTGTTCACCAACTAGTTTCTGTGTCTGTCTGCTGAACAGGTAGTGTTCAGTGGGTTTTTAGACCTTTTTCTCTGAGGGGAGCAACAGTTCCAGGTGATAATTCTCTATCAGTTCATCACTTCAAGCAAGCCCTTTCACATTGTCACATTGTTTTCACATTATCACTTGGTACATTGTTAGCTGAACATATCGATGGTAGACACACAGTATATTTTACAATAAATGTTTTCCTTCCTATTGATTGAGTGTCTTAACAAATGTGTTTTCTTTTCTTTTACAAAGTACAGTACAGTACTTCTCTATGATACTTTATCTCTACTTGCACCACTGTGTGACTGTCTGAAGGACAGTCAGAGCTGAAACACAGTAACAGATCCTGAAACCAGAGCAGAGCGTCAGTGTGTCCTCTACCTTTTCTCCAGTATTCATCTTTTTGCTGGAAGAGAATTCTTTCAGAGAACGAGTCACAGCCCTGTGCAGATGAATGAGACAGAGACAGAAAAGGACAAGGAAAGTCAGGAGGAATGAGTTGAAAACTGAGAGGGCTGTCTCTATGGAGGAGGAGAGGAGCAACGCTCTGCAACAGCTTTGTGACAGAGCTGTAGGTTTGTGACAGAGGATGTTCCTCCTGTGGTTGTTTATCCATTCCATGACTGCGTATGTGTGATTAGAGACTCAAAGTCACTTACGTTGACACCTCAGCGATGTGTTTGTGTCTCAGAGTCAGCCACAGGTCGTCATCCTCATCCAGCACTACCTCCTTTGTTCTTGTCTCTCCCATCCCACTGGTCTCAAAACTGACAGAGAAGGCAGGAGACATTTACGGACTATATGTTTACATCTAAGAGAGTCTGTTAAAGCAAATACAAGAATATGTCAGTTGGACTGAAATGTTTCTCCAGTGAAAACTGGCACACAGGCTTAATGTGATTTTGGGAGTGAGGCTGAAGGCAGGGACAGCCTGGCCACCACTAAAATATATAACCCTTAAACAAAGGGACAATCAACAAAATATGAAAAAAAAAAAAAAAAAAGACAAATTAAAATGAGAGTTGCACTGAGCCCAGTGACTCCCTGCAGCTGTCAGACCTCCATCAGTAGCATCTTTACCTGTAGACGTCGTTGTCGATACCCAGCAGGTCATAGGACATAGCCTGCAATGTGAGCTCATGCAGGAGAGGTGACACAGGATCAAAACCACGATCCAGAATGAGCAGCTGGGTACGAGACTTGTCCGGACCCTGAAGGAATCAGAACAGACACAAAACGCTGATATTTTATTCTCTTTAGTTGCTGCTCATCATTCAATATTGCTAAATTCCACACAATCCAGTTAACTGTAGTGTGATCATTTTGCTAACCACACACTTCAGGTATCTACACTACTTCCCATCCTTTACATATAACATAACATTACAGCTGCTGAGTGAAAACACAACATCTGCAAAGTATCAGTTATTAAGAAATATGAGGACAACCCAAGTTTTAACCGGAGGACTGTTGTTCCATTTGAAAGGCTCTGTAAACCAGTAGAGGACCATACAATCTTTCAGATGAAGTTGACACACAAAACCCACAAAATATGGAGCACATGGGATTTATTTAGTGTTAGACTAACAGACATACAGAGTCGAGTATTTATGCTTGAAAAATCCATTAGGAGTGGATCAATGTAACCTGCTTGTTGTACCAGGTTTGCTGGGGTGGTGTTGGTCTGGATATGACATTATGAGTGCTGATAAATGTACACTGTCACATTGAAAGTGTATTTCCTGCACTTTTATTTCATTTTAGAATTACTAGACAAACCCCATGATCCAAAATGCCCTACCATGGTGAACCCTCAGTGATGTGTCTCGTTCTAACCAGTAGTAGTCATTTAACCCTACCTCTCCCATGGTGGGGTCATCAGCCTTGTAGCCGTCCAGCTTCTCCTGAAGCATCTGGGCCAGAACTGCACAGTCTTTGTACTCTCTGAACCAACACACAAAAGAAGTTGTAAGTTTACATTAACAAGTACGGTCTCCATATTTAACCAGTTCAAAATAAAGGCTGATTTCACCCAGCAGTTTAATTAAGGTCAATTCAGCCACTCTTTGGGAATGCACAGTGGTGTCTTGTACATGCGAGTTACTGTGTAATGGGGTGGGGGTGGGGGGGCATTCACAAAATATATCTCAATACAGTTCAATGTGTGGTCCTGAAAACTATACTATTGAAATGGTTGGCCTTGATGGTCTCACCCTCTGTAACGGACTCCAGGGTACTCTTTGAGAGTGGCACAGAGGGTGGCAAGCTGCTCAGCACAACGCTCCAGCATGTTGTTCTTCACGTCAGCCTTGAAGGGGCTGTAGAAGTCCTGAAAGGCATCCACTTTATCCAGGGAGAAGACCTGGCAGGCCACACCAGGCCAGAAAGAGAACATGAGAGACAACATGAGGCACATCCCTCCTTCATCCTTTCGACTCTCTTGCAATAAACGATTCTAAATCCATATATGTTGCCATGGTCTTTATTAGTGAATAGATTTTATTATACTCTGCTTTGAAAAAGGATTTTTAGTGTTCTGCTCTAAATGGTGCTTTATCTTGTCACACATCTTATCTGTACTCCCATTGGCTGCAGAGTATGAGCTTTGGTTCCATCATCCAATGAGGTAACAGGAAGAGTGGAAAGCAGGGGGCAGGGCTGGTAAAATGTGTTTCTCCCTCTTTGGATTAAGACTGCAGGACAACAGCAGAGGATTGAAGGCTAATGCTGATCCCACACAAAACACTGTTGGTGTGGTCTTCTCCTCCACTGTCCCTCCCTCTGTTGTGGAACTATTTCAATATCAGGCTCGTGGTGGGGAGGGGTCATCAATATTCTCTCATTTTGCATTAGAGGAGAATATTTTCTTCAGCACAGGTGGGGGGCCTGCGGTTCCCCCATCTTTATATTTTAATTTAGCCTTTTCTTTCAAAGTTGCCAGTCCACAACCAACAGAACATTGGTCCTGGACAATTCTGCTACAGAATACTTTCAAAAATTCTCATAAATGCCGTCTTTGATGTCGGGCTACTCATGCCACATGCTATGGGCCCGGTTTTCAAAAGGCAAGTGACTGGTGAACGGTATTGCCAAATCTCTACCAGTGGACACATTTCTATCTTTTCAAGATATATGCTGTTATACTGCCCAAACCCTAGTTCACACAGAGGATTCAAGTCATGGAAGAAGAATACTCTACACACAACATCTCACCATGAAAACAAACTCCAATCAAAGCAAAAAGAAAGAGCCAGGTTCCTCTACAGGATTTATTATATACACAGTTGACTGAAATCCTTCCAAACCACATCCACCATATCTGAGGTAGATGATTATGAGTAGTTGACGTGGTCTGATCCCAATCTAGACAGTGTTTTACCTGAGATTCATAGGGCAGAAAGGCGACGTGGATCTCAGTCAAGGCCTTCATGGCTTTGGAGGCGCGGGACTTGGTCAGCAGTCCAAACAATGAGTCTGGGATCGCTGCAGATTGACAAAAAAACAAACATGGTGACTGACTGAGAGAGACAGTTGCTAGATAAAAGACTACTACAGTAAAGTAGTAAGTAAGACTACTTCAATAGTCACAGGGAGTACTCCACACCCTGTGTCACTTCTATGGAACGAGAGGGATTTTGTCAAGTCTGAGAAAAACATAACCCTGATGATGGACAGTAATCTCAGGGCTTTTAACAAAAGCCTTTAAAGTTGGACATGGAGTTTGACAGAAGGTATCTATGAGGAGTTGCATTAGGGGAAAAGTAGGAGTAGCATCACTTGATCAAAGTCACCTTGAGGTGTTTGAGGGCTCTCACTATTCCCGGTACGAATGGAATGTGTTAGTAACATGTATCTTAAGGTAAATTGAGACATGAAGTAAAATCTACAGATCCAGTTTAAATAACAGCTTGAAGAGTTAGAAGGGTTATTATCAGGAACCAAACCACCACACAATGTTTTGTAATACTGTGAGGAAGGACTTTACAACTCTGAAAAGTTATCACAGATGCAATAACTTCATCGTTCATCACAAGTATTCAAAGTAAATAGTATTATATACTATATATTTTTCATGCAGACCTGATGTCAGACTGAAAATGGTCTAATTCCCAAGTGGATATGAGCAGAGTCATGATCGGCTCTGGTTGAGTTGCCCACTGTAATCATGGCAGGAGAAGAATGTTTTTGAGGCATGCAGAGAGTGTTAACTGTGAAGTACAAGAAAACTTGAGTGCTTGTTAATTTGTGGAGCTTCATGGTGCTTCCAGTGTTTGGGTCCACCATATTTTGCATAGGGTCAATTCCTGGGTTTACTGAAACTAGGTCTAACTGTCCTTGGGTCAATTGGGTTTATTTTTTGAAAAATTAAATTAAGATTGTTGGATTCTGCACGCTTTTCATTTGTCCATTTCTGATGGGGTCCCAAAATTTAATCTTGCGACTCATCCAATTACAGCACAGCCACACACTCCAGCTGTGCCCAGCTGTCAACAAAGAAAAGCCAACACGTGTGGATTCTGACATGGCAGAATTTATAATTAGTAGTCTTCCTGCAGGGATCAAGTTGTTGCCTTAGCTTTCTTCCACTGCTATAAGCTATACAGTATGTTTTATTTCAGTGGGATAAACATTCAGTGTGGTTTAAGCACAAGACTCTCCAAACATGATTTTCATATTTCAAAGGAGAAAACATACATGTTCAAGAAGTCTCAAGATTGAATTTGAGTTTAAATGTTCCATCTATATTTTGTGGGTGTGGAAAGGATTTACTCACTATCGGTGAAGAAGACGTGAGCTGCTCGGTACCTTGGAGACTGTGGGTCTCTGAAGTCATCAATCAGACCCTCGACAGACTGACAGAGCAGAGGACACTGTTTTAGTTACAACTGTGCATGTGAAAGGGAACAGTTTAGACATTTTTTATCTATGTCCAAAAGTTTGTGGAAGAAATATTGAACACAAATCCAGAGTGCTGACATGACATTTAAAAGAACAAGAAAGGAATCTTTATTACTGCCAACTAACCATAACACCCTTAGGAACTGCATTTTGAAGTATTCAATTGACAATAAAGTGGCATTTCTCAGTGGCTGGACAAAACGGCAAAATGCTTTAGAATGAAGAAAACGAATGAGACATCAACAGCTGTATGTACTGTACCATACAATATAAACAAGGAGCTATACCATTTACCTCATCTGAGGGTGTGAGCAGGTAGATGGCCTCCATGCTGGGCAGGGGCTCACGCCGCTTGGTTATATCTTCTACAACTGAAGAGCACAGGCAAGTTCTCATGCATCAGCTTGATTTGGCAACAGCTGTGTTCTCTGACTTGAAGTTTGTAGGAACATCGCTGCTCTCAGAATACTCAGTGTTAATGCAGAACAGGGACTGATCTGTCTTTGACTCACAGCAAGTGTTGTAAGGTTTTCATTTCTCAAAGCACAAAAGAACGCTGGAGGGATACTACAGTATCACTCTCGCTGTCAAATGTCAGATCAAGTTTTGAAACATAATTTCTTTGTTGAGTCCTTTGAAAAGTAGGCTTAATACTTGTGTATATCAGTGCCAGTAATGTATGTAAATGTGAAACATGTTGGCATTGAGGGGTGTAGTGATTCAACCTTTAGTTTAGCAGTTGCTTGGGGCTGGGCTCTGGTCTCTTAAATATGCTTTCTGGAGCATCACACTCCTTTATTAATGACACATTTCTGTTGCTAAGAGACCCTGAAATGAAACAAAATAATTTACATTCTTTGTTTTCAGAAAAGTTTAGTGGAACCCCTCTCACCCCTGCATGAGGCAGCGGGGGCTGCTGCATCCAGTGTGTAAGAAAGAACACTACCACAGGTCCTTCATTCCAACAGCTGTCAGACTAACTCCAACATCATGTAAAGTACTATTGTTATTTATGTTAACATTTGCTAAAATCCATTACATCTGTGTAAATATCTGTGCAATATTACATATTTTTTAGTGTGTTGTGTATTTTTCTTCCATGTGTAATTCAAAATTTTTCATTTGAGAAACTGAGCTATCTTTCTCAAGACAATAGTCCTTTTATACTCTTCTTTTTCTATGTCACTCTTTTATTTTTGCTGTCTGTAACAATTTAAATTCCCCAGTGTGGGATCAAGAAAGTTTTATCTTATCATATCTTATCTCATCTTATCTTATCTTTACAATTTCGTATAGGCGTAGCCCTGCAAGAGCTGTCGCTTAGGGTTAGGGGTGAAGCTGAGTCAATGGCCCACTGCTACAAGTCCTACAAGCAGACAACACACACAGTTCACCACCCCGTAAGTGAGAAGCACAATAAGGCAGGGAGGTATGGGCTGTGTCATGGTCATGTCAGGCTGTGTGTGGAAAAAAAGTGAAATTCACACTCCCTTCACACAACACACCTGTTGCTGTAAGAGAGGGCAGCATTGCAGATTACTGACATCATGATGGCATTAGAGGACCCTCCAGCACATGCGTAAAAGTGCTAGATTCGACAACATGTCAGGTGCCGTCTATCACATTAAAAACTGAATGAGTCAGGGAGGACTCAGACACATCATGCGGACGGAAACTGTTGAAAGGTCTAAGATGCCGCTACACAGATCATCATCCCTCTGAGGAGGGCTGTAGAAGAGCATGAGGCTCTCGTGGACTGTGCCTGGACTCCTGCTGACAGACGCTATTTTTAGTCACGCATTGTGAGTGCCCTTTGTAATGAAGGTGCTGTGTTGACAAAGTCTGCACTGGCCAGAGATGGTGAGATGGTTTTCCCTGTTAAGTTGCTGTACTCCCATCCTCTCTAAGAGAAAGGCAGGCCAATGATAAGGACAGCGTGCATGGGTCACTCACTTTCTTAGCTGACGTCAGGACTAGCAGGAGCACTGTTTAAATGGATGCCTCGTGGCTTATCAACAGGAAGTGGACGACTGTATCCACATCCAGCCTGGCTGGGGACAGCTTTGCTCTCATGGTGGAGTTCAATCCCACACCCAGTTAAATTAATCACTAGGTGGGGGTGCAGAGAGCTCTTTTGCCAATTTACAGTGAAAAACAGTGTTTGCAAATGCTTTGCGACTTCCATAGTGTGAAACAAAGCTTTCTCTTGGAAGGGGGTCATAAGGATTAGATCATCTAAACTGAACAAAACCCTTGTTCTCTTCTTCTGGAGGGACACAGGACATCAAATTCCCAGAAGCTCTGTCAGTTCTGCTATCAGGGCTGTTATATCTGTCCTGTTTTGTGTGGGGACCATGTGTCTATGTGAAAGAACTCATAAAATGCTCAATGGGAGCATCAGTGGAGTGGCTGAGAGGAAACTGTTCTTTAAACAAAAGGTTCCCCTCATTGCCCCTGATGCCAGCATTTGTGAGATGGCTTGGCAGGCCAAGAGGACACTGGTTGCTGGCTCTTGCCGACCGTACAGAGCTTGTTGGGCCACAGCCAGAAGAGGATATCACGGCAGAGGAAACAGGGTGATTCAAAATAAAGTTACAAAGTGCACATCATTGTAAACTAGGACTCAGGCTATAGTGCAGTTAAACCATGGCTTAAACTTTCCTTTCTTCAGTTTCCTTTGAACATAATAGCATCCATATGCCTCTGTCGAAAGCCATCCATTGTCGCCTGGTTTTGACAAGGAGGCGGCGGAGAATTCGCATTAGCCGCGCGTTTGGCCATCAGGTGGTATTTCAGGCTGGATGTTCTACCTTGATAATTCAGTTCACATCGACAATACACACAGACAACTTTGGTCTTGTCAGTCGACCCATCTGGAAACTTTTTGAAACGAAACTTTCCATTTAGAATCTTGTTCGCATCCATTTCGGCATTTTGCGCTTGACATCCACACAAACCGGTAGCTTACTCTTTGACAGCTAGCGAGCAGACAAGACCAAACACGTGCGTGGGCGTACCTATTGTTTTGTTTCCGGTTTGTAACCGGATCCTGTAGTTGTTGGCCACAGCTTATAAAAAACTACAAGTTCACTAGTCACAAAGAGTGTTAATCTCATGATAAAAAAAAATGACGCCGTTAAAATTGATATATATATACATATATATATATATATATATATATATATAGAGAGAGAGAGAGAGAGAGAGAGAGAGAGAGAGAGAGAGAGAGAGAGAGAGAGAGAGAGAGAGAGAAGGAGTTACTCAAACAACACTCACCAATAAAGAAAAAGAGGTAGAAGGCACAATACCACAAGTTAGAATTTTTACATTTCTGTTTGAATACAGATAAAATATAGATACATTTGAGCTTTAAGGTGTTGGTAAATATCTTTGCATTTTGGAGTTTGTTCTGTATGCTTAGGTGGGCTAACCACATCCTAACTCCAGCTCCGTACTAAGCAGATATGAGATATTAATCTTAACAACTCACTCTTGGAAATGATATGAACAAAGTATGCCTTTAAAGCAACAACTTCATAAATACACATTACATTAAAAATTATAGATTGACTCTATATGAGTTAATGTGACCCACTGTTTCAACACAGCGTCCACTATTATTCCATTTTCCTTGCGTGAATATCTGTAAATATTTCAACTGAATTCATTCTAGAAATCAATCATCCAATATAGATCATTTCAGCTGAACTGAATTTTACCCTGACTGAACTTTATTAAACTGACTTCAAAACTACAACTGCAGGTACATAACATGACAGGGTTGTTGTACTTACTGGTGATTCCCTCTGACATGATGTCTGTCATCTTACAGCAGGAGGAAACCATCCTCATACTCAGCTTGTCCACCACCAGCACCTGTAACACAGCCACATGCAGCAGGAGCCTTTATAAGGGTTTTATTTTGATATCTTTAGTGATTTTACTCATATTCAGTGTCAAGATCACAGGGAATGATGTCAAACTTTAGCAAAATAACAAGATCGGAATAACAAGACCATTACCTTCCATTTTCCTTTTTCTCTTGCTTTCTTGATGACATCATTCATTATCTCTGCACAGAAGGAAAAATGTAATTACAGTTCAGTAAGGACGTATTATAAAACCCAGACTTCACAAAATCACGCTGAACAGTTTTCAACAAGTACTACATGTATGAAAACAAAAATAGATATATGAAAATGCAAACTTGATAACAACGATAGCAATGATAACTTGATAACAATTTTCTTTCTGCAGGTACATATCAAACTACGACGGAGAAAACAAAAGAACTAAGCAGTAGTCAGTGACACAGTGAGCATAATCACTGACATCGCTCGTTGTGGTTGACTTTTTCAAAAGATCTCCACAAATAAAGCTATCTTCATTTGACCACAGCTCCATGTGTGATGACCCCTGAGCAGAGCCCGTTGCTGGTTGGCATGGGGAGAATAAGCAAGTGGGGACAGAAGAGCAGGGGGAGAGAGAGGACAGGAGAGAGAGAGAAAGAAAGAGAGAGAGAGAGAGAGAGAGAGAGAGAGAGAGAGAGAGAGAGAGAGAAACATCCTGTCTGTATTCCACATGGATTCAAGCACATGGAGTAAGGTACTGTCTGACATTTTTTACTTTCAGCAAACCTCCAAACTACACCTCCTCTGACCGGTCAAAATAAATTCTGTCAGATGAGTTATCGCAGGGAGTTCTCAGTTTAGGTGCCCTCTCTCATAGTATTTGCAGTTGTGGCATTATTAAAAACTTACTAAACGGATCCATTGTCAGATCTCACCGAAGGCTACCTATAGGCTAAAGCTGGCATTGCACCTGAGCCAGCTCCACTTGCTGAAAAAGTCAAGGGGAGTCGAAGACTCCAAAAAGCTTAAGCAAGTGGACATTTGAGCTTAGATTATTTTATTAGGAAACACGGAGGTGCTGTGCCAGAAAAGCAAAAGTACCAACACTGATTGATTTTAACATGGACTCTTGTCCAGAGTCCATGTCCAAAAACCTTCAATTGTCTTCTTAGGAGTTCTAAATTCTCTCATTTAATAAGAGAGTGTGAGAGCTACTGAAAATGTCCTGTAAATTTAAATTTATTTGGCAAAAAATGTGATTCTGATTCTGATGCTGACTGTTTTAAAGTTCACTTTAGCACAGCCTAATTAACCCAGGATCTGCCCATTTCTCTCAACCTCTACACACTTTGTCTGAATTAGTTAGTGAGAAGCCATTAGTTTGTGGGGACTTGCACCGTGGAAGAACAGTACATAATTTGACTTTGTGATGTTACAGCAAAGAAAGCTGGAATAATTATTGCAAGTTTCTGTAAAAATGTAATCATTTTCTTTACATAATGTAGCAGGAGGATTAGAAGCATGGATAATTCTCTCTGTATTGCTAAAAAAACCCAAAACCAAACGATATTTCTGAAACATCTGTATGTTTGTAAAGTACATCCAAAAATCATCTCGCCCCTGAGCACTGAGCTGACACAAGCACAGAATCTCATGACAACCTGATTGTGCAAATCCTTTTCCACAAGCAGCTGGGAAACAGAGGGACAGATGAATAACATGATCTCTCACGAGGAAACTGGACCGTCACAGCAGGGAATAATACCACGTCCACTGTAACATAATCAATAATGGATGGCTGAACTTATTAGAGATGAGTCAGTTCCTGAGGTGTGAATCAGCCTGATGTTTTTATGACAGATTCCAGCACTTCACAACTTCCTGTCACTTGTGTTGATGAACAGCGTCCCAGTTTCCCCACTGGAGGTTTAAGCCTCTGTCCAGTTTGTCAGGCTGAGCACGACGGGACTCGGTGCTAGGAGGGACAGGCCCACTGCAATCACTGCCTCTAATCTGCTCCCAATCCTCTTACCCCATCCACCACTCCCCACCGCTATTTCTGGGCTGTTTCTGTGTCAGCGGACGTGACGTCACAGGAAAGCAGCGTCATTCGCTCACACACAACACACACAAAGATAAATACACAGACAAGCAAATAAGTCAACATGTCCTGTTTCCACAGATGGCCGGGGTGACATTTCACTCGAAGAGTCAAAGGCTTCAAGAAATATTTATAGAATTTTTCACAAAATATTTACATGAAGGTGGATCAGACATTTCTAATTCCACACAGTCAGCCAGACCTGCCTGTCCGAGGAAAGCTAGCAATGACAGTAAATGATGTATGAATCAATGAATGGTCCTGTTTATCCAATTATTCAACAGGATTAAGTGGGAGTGCCCATGAAAGCGTGGGACGCCTGACAAGCAGATTTCACAGGCGGGATAAACAACAACAGGCTGCTGCTGCTGCTGTTGATGTGTCTAATACAGCTTTATAATGTGTTATGACAGTAACTAGCAGTAACTACGTAGGCCAGCAGCTCCTCTCCTCTGGCCTACACGATGTCCACTTTGCTACATACTGCAGGAAAAGCAGATGATGGAGGAGGAGGATGCACTGTCCAATGAGACATTATTTAAAAGACTGTCTGTATTACTGTCACCCCTCCAACCCTGCCACAAGCACTGCTGTGTTCTTTGGACATGTGCACAAACTGATACACATGACATCTACAATCATTTTTCTGTATTATTTCATGGAACCTGCAGTCATGTGAAGGCCCATTTGTGCCAGAGAAAGACAGAAAAGATGAAAAGAAATGCACTTTGAACCAACAAATACTCCGTCTTATTGGTTTGACTTACTCTAACGATCCACTGGATTTGAAATCCTGTTCAACCAGCTGTCCAGTAACGATTGTACATCTCTGATAAAGACAGATTAGTGTTGAAACATCGGTCTATTTGCACTATTAAAGACAACAAATCAATCAGTGCGCACCAGCTCCTTTTTTCCCTTTGAGATGAAAAAGGTTTGCAGTGATCACTGTGAAGATCCATCAAAAAAAAAAGTTTCTTTGTTTTACTGCTAAAATGTAATCCAGACAGCATTGTACTTCTTATGAAATGTATTTGCAAATTAGATGTATAGAAACATAAAACATCTAAAGATACATTAACACATGTACACAGGGTACATACTATATATTGCTAAACTCATAATCAGACTGCATTATGGAAGTTCATTTAGGATTTCTTCAGCTTTCAGATATATCTTGAACAACTTCAGAGAAATGAGGTCCTGAAGGATCAGTAAGATCCTGAACTCCATGGTAGCTTTAGGCCTTTGTATTCAGACCAGTGTGTCGGTGAGATTTTTTTAGTGACAGATCAAAGGATGAAAAAAATCTCCTCTTGCTGTCATATTCCTCCATCAGGGTACATTTTAAAAATAGTTCCACCATCATCTGTCCTTGTGTGACATTGATCAGGTTCAGCATCATTAAGTATGCTCTAGTTCTCTTACTTGTGTGCTGAAGCCCGCAGAGGACTCCTCTCATTAGAGCTCTGTCAGTGACAGGATGCTGCAAAGCAGGCTGCACTCAAACCTGTTTGCTGAGCATCCGTATGTGACTGTCAAACTGTTATCAACGATGACTATGTTCCTGACTATGACCTGTTTTGTTGTTGTTTTAATATTCTTTGATTATTTTACCGAGCTCCATGCAGGCACAGGGGCATGCTGATCCTGATCAGTGAGAGAACTGATTATTGTATCATGTCACTTCTGAGGCAACACACTCCCTGAGATGTATTGTTTGGTCATATAAATGTAGTGCCATTCTAAGAAACACAACTGAGGACTCAGTGATCTTTGGGTTACTGGGTTGCCTGTTTGTGTACTAAAAAATCCAACAAGCCCTAAACAGACAACAGAAATTTCTGTCTTTATGTGTGCTTGACTGAACCAGAGTCAGTGTTGATACTGATCCCAAAAAAGTTGGGATGATGTGCAAAACATGAATAAAAACAGAATGCAATCTGCGTCTTTTCAGGTTATAATATAAATAATAACAAATTTGTAATTATGTTCATGGCAGAAAATGAAAGGCAATCATAACTGTTTTGTGGTGTCAAAACTGGGATTTACTTACCTGAGAGTTAATATCACCCAAACTATTAAAAACGTCATCCCAGCTTATTACTACAACCTCCTCTCAGAGGCAGTTATGCAGCTCATAAATAGGTTGACAAAATAATCAATATCCTTAATTGGATGCATCAACGTTGTAAAAATGACAATTTGACCTAAGTTTTTGAATGTGTTTTGATAAATTGTATTTTCCCACCTTTCTTCCTATTTTTAGCTGTTCAAGAAAACCTTTTCAAAGCTCATCTGGAACAGCAGCTGTCTGAGGCCCAGACCAGACTTTCCTTGTTGTATTTACCAAATAGCAGGGCTGGACTACAACTAACAAATCTGATATGGTACTTCTGGGCCTCTAAAACCAGAGAAGGTATGTTTTACGTTGTTAAGAATCATCCCCAGCAAGGGTCACAATGGAATCCCAGTCAATTACAGTCCCTATTAACTTCTGTATGTACTCAGATAGAAAGTAAGAAAACATTAATCAAACAGAATAAAAATCACTTCCTGAAAAACACAATAATAATTTGGCACCTTTCATATTTGGGGGGAATACAACAGTTATCTCAAGTTCGTCAGTTTCTGGTAACAAAAACTTTTGGTCAGGCAGACTGAGACTTTAAACCCTGGACTATCAAAGGTATAGCTAAGGTGTCTGACCTTGGTAATGGAAATGAATCTGTGCCATTTGAAGAACTTAAAGCGTAATACAGAATTCCTACAAAGTAAATATCTTCAGCTCCAAAGGTTTATTATGTCCAGGCGACACAGCAGTTCCAAGCTTCCCCTCTGTCGACCCCAGAAGACAGGCATGGCGAAGACAAGGGACATGTGTCTTTACTATGAAATCTGTTTGTAAACAAGTGCAAAGAATTTGAAGGTATAGAAAGCAGATCTGAAAGAGAACGTCACAGAGGAGGAACAGTCAGAGGCTCACTCCTTAGCTCAAACCCAAGCAAGAGACACACACTCCAAATTATTACAATTTAAATGGCTAAGCAGACAGGACATCACTCTGGCAAGGTTACACCACTTTAATCCGAATATTCTTGACACATGCATCAAATATTACTACCACAAGGGGTCTCTGTTTCATTGTATGTGTGAGCATCCACAGATCATGCGTTTGGAAAAAGGTGCTGGATCTGATCAGTCCAGATTGGTCCAGAGGTGCTGCTTAATCCAGAATGATGAATTATGAATATTACCCACTTCAAAAAACATAAAGTCCCTACACAATGTCTGTTTTTTGGGAGGCCAAATGATGAATTGTCTGCTCGTGGGAAAGGCAACCAGCGGATGAAAGGAATGTTTTTTACTTTGCATGGAAAAGTTTCTATTTTACTTTTTTTTTTTTTTTTTTTTTCACCATTTCCGGGAGCCTAATGCCACAGAAAGTGATGGCTGAAATGATTAACTGACCTCACTGCTAACAGGACGGTGTTTTTCTCTCTCTCTTATTTATTTAGTGAATATTGTTGTTAAGTTTAACATTGTTTAAACAGATGATGAGAGTGCTGTGACTGAAACAGTAAAACTGCTGGCCAAAAAAACAAAACAGTAATCTGAAGATAGTGAAATGCTCCGTATAGCTGAGGAGAAGTGCACAGTTGGTGATAACTCTCTGTGGGTCAGTCACTATGAGCCACTCCTGTCACATGACATGTAGTTATTTGATGTATGGAAATATAAAAATACTGATTAATGCTCTTTAAATATCAATGCTTTCACCACAGGCCATCTGTCATGAGTGTGTGACAGACAATGACTGAACCTTCACCTGCTGTCACCAAGACACATAACCTTAGCTCAAGCTTTCATGATGTGTTATTCATTGAAAATGAAATGTGTGTTAAAGGTGCAAACAGAATGAGCACGATCTCGTTTGTTTTAGCAGATATTCATTTGTTTACAAAGTTTTGTGGAGCTGCACCTATGGGAGTAGCTTTTTCATCTGACAGACAGCTGCAGCAAGGCTGGATTACCACCCTGGCAACGTGGCCAGTTTCTTCCACAGATGCCTTTGAATTTAAGAAACCCTGTAGCAAACCTTTGCGTGTTATTATCAACGTATGATTCAGTGCCATGTTAGCTTATTACCATATCTACAGTGCTGGAGGAAATCCCATTTGCCTTTAGTTCTCGTTCTCTTAAGTCTCGCCTTGCCAGAGCTGTCTCCACAGCACCGAGGACACGTCTTCTTACAATGACTACAAATGTTTAGTTTAACAATGGACCACTGTGTCCTGATGTTGATATACAGGTGATATCAAAGCAAAAGGAAATTTATTTGTTAGTGAGGCAGTCACAATCCGATCGGACCTCCTCCTCTGAGGATGATGTCAAAGCACTTAATCCGCACAGACAAAGATTAGCGAGGTAGGATTTGCACCAAACCAGGACTCCATGCTCTTGTACTGTATTTCATACAAACAATAATAACGGCTCAATGAACGATAGAAACTTCCATCAAAGTCTAACAGAACATCACCCAACAAGTCCACCCCATAGCTGCATAACTCATCTCACTGACAGCGCAGTCTGGAGAAATGAGCAGGTATCGAGCGGTGCGGCTCAGATGCGCCTGTGCGTCTTTGGCGCATCGAGCGTCCCAAAATAACAAGTCTGACCAAGAGCTGCATTGACCTCTATTAGCATCAATAATGAGGAAAATAAACTTATTAATAAAATAAACAGTTCTTACTCTCTCCAACAATGGCTTTTAGTCCAAGTGGTGCCATGACGAGCCCTCTGCTGCGTGTCCACCTCTCCACAGACAACTGACCGGTGCTACAACTGATGTCAAATTTACAACAATAAGCAACACACTCCCATTTTAGTTATTTACAAAATAAAAGCCTTCCGTTTGGAATAGAGGACAGTGCCACTGACAAAAGAAGTAAATAATATTCAATAAAATGTAAAAAGTAAAATACATTAGCACAGTATTTGAGTGAAAAGCCTGTTGAGTGTTTCAACAGTGAGACATGAACATTTTGACGTTTTGAAGTATGTTCATTCTTAAACCTTGGGCAGGTGTGACAAAATAATGTCAACTCAAGCTCTGCTTTGAGGCTTTTCCTGAGGTTTCAGCCACATCTCAGTCTTCATCTCACAACTGTCATGATATGACCTTATTATAGAACTTGAGTTACATGACAACAGGTTGCCATATATGGAGTCGTACACTGACTGCTGGGCCATGTCCTGACTATATTCAGTAGGTACTTAACACAAATCATTCAATGGCCAAGATCTCTGCTGGTACAACTGCAGCTCTCCTGAGAGGAAGACTTCATGAACAAGACAAGACTTCCTGGACAAAAGACTGAACAAACAGCAGAAACACACAAAAGTCAAATTTGAAATACCTGTTCACAATTCTTCAAGAGTTTTGGTGGCTTTACATTAGTAGATCTTAGATGTGTCTTTCTGAGGCTCCAGTTCTGCTGGAGGCCAATACAGGCCAACAGGCTTTTATTCTGAAGACAACATGTCAAAGCCGGAAGCATAGTGTGTGTTATTCAAGTCTGACTTGCTGTGCCAAAAGCTATTTTATGGAGCACAAATAAAAGTGTGTGTGTGTGTGTGTGTGTGTGTGTGTGTGTGTGTGTGTGTGTGTGTGTGTGTGTGTGTGTGTGTGTGTGTGTGTGTGTGTGTGTTTACCATTTCATATTTAAACACAATATATAATGATTCCACGGTGCACCTGCTGGAAGTTGATGAAGTTTCGTGAAAACCAGGGCTTAGTAATGCATGAGAGAAAGGTACGGAGCAGAGTGGGTCATTAAAACTTCTGCCTGGTGTCCACAGTTACGACAGGAGTCTTTCATGAAGGAGCGCGTTTCACTGGAGAAAAGTGACAGTTGGGTTGGTGTCCATGAGAGGGCAGCAGAGGAGAAGTAAAAAGCACATCAGCTCTTCGATGAGAGGAGGAGAAAAGCAAAGACCCCCTACTCTTTCAAAGGGGGGAAAAATGTGTCCACAATGTTTCTCCAAGCAATGTTTGGTTTCACAGATTCCTGTGCGGACACATGATTAATGACTTCAGGAGAAACATCCAGAACACAGAAATAAGGTGCTAACACATCTGGAGTTTTCAGAGAAGCCTGGTGGGCTGTATCAATGCACTGATGCTGGAGGGAATTACAGTGTTTGAATTTGATTGAAATTTCAGGGCCAGATTACTGTAACCCATAAACTTGGGGGTCCAGGGCAAAAATGAGCCGTGGGTCCCTAATGAGCACCTTCTGGAGTCAAGAGTTTTAAAATGTAGTGATTCATCTTCTTATGCTGACATCTTAATCTGTCTGTGAAACTTCTGGATAACTGTCAAGGCCTGCATTTAGTTCTCTAATTTCTGTGTCTGTTTATGTGGATAAAACACCTCTTTTTATTTAAACAAATACATTTCTACAACACGGGTTGCACGGTGGAGCAGCAGGTAGTGTGCGTGCCTCACAGCAAGAAGGTCGCCGGGTCGGGCCTTTCTGTGTGAAGTTTGCATGTTCTTCCCGTGCATGCGTGGGTTCTCCCCGGGTACTCCGGCTTCCTCCCACAGACCAAAATTTGATTGGTGACTCTATTTCCCCTATAGGTGTGAGTGTGAGTGTGAATGGTTGTGTGTTTGTGCCCTGCGATCGGCTGGCGACCGGTCCAGGGTGTACCCCGCCTCTCGCCCGTTGACAGCCGAGATAGGCTCCAGCCCCGAAAGGGATAAGCAGCATAGAAAATGGATGGATGGATGGCATTTCTACACACTAAGCTCTCCAGCCAACAAATCATTGATAACAGCTGGAAAATAGTCACCTCTAAAAATCCATTTTATGGTCCTGCAGGTAGGCCTGGGTTATCTGCCAGAAATGTCCTACTGATCACTATGAGGATTTTCTTGCTGGTGACATTAGTGAAGTAGAAAATTGCCATGGCAAACACCCCATGTTAGGTAGTGCTTTAGCAACCTGGTAATGTATGTCATACATCATGAGTATCTCATATGTAGAATCCAGTCATTTTAACTGAATAAATAGAAAACTTCTGCCAAAGAAAGAAATGGTTATGAAGGATTCAGCGATTCTCCATCAGAACTGTGTTCCTGGCAGGGTCACCATGAATCACCATTTAAAAATTTGTGTTGAGACATAAAGTTGACAGAAAGTAGCTAGCAGTAACAGTAAACTGAAAAAATAATTCCTGAAAAAGTCAAGTAGTTCAACTCAGACTTAGGACGTCAGTATTTCAGGTTTGGCTGCAGTCCTGGTAGAGGAGCATTTTCGAATCTAAAGCTCGTATCTGCCATTTTCCCAATATGACCTGAACGCACCACCCTGGAAGGTGGGAGTTCTCCTATTTTAAAGAGGGTGTGTCTCTCCGAGAAACTGCCGTCAGTTTGCTACTCTGCTGAAGTTTTTTCATGCCCATACCTCCTCGGCCTGAGTGCTTTCTACCGCCCGTCTTTTCAAACTTCAGTGAGTTCAGGTTCATGTTGGAGAGGAGGTGAGAGGAGTCTACAGCTCTGAACGGATTTCCTGCGTTTGTCTCAAGCGCTAGTTGTAGACCACACCAGTAGAGTCACTCTGGGACGTTGAGTTTCATCCACCATGGGGGACGTGATTTCCAGTCACCTGGATGAAGCCAAGCGGGAGATTATCACAGGTGAGGAGCGTTTTGTGGAGGTGTGTTTGGTGCGTGCTGTTATGGCCTTTTGGCACATGTGCGTTTTTACGCAGCGGGCTGTGTGAACTGTTCTACACAGCCCACATGAGAATGAGATCATTTTACCAGGATGTTAGTGTGACTCTGGCATTTCTTAATGTTTTTTTCCACGTTAAAGATTTCTTGTGTAGGCTTCTTTAATCGCTTGTGGAGTCAGTATCGATCTGCTGTTGCAGTAAACGCGAGGTTCAGAGGCAGCAGAGCAGGGGACAGCATTTTGAAACACTGGGACTTAAATGTGATCAATTTTGAAGGATCCTGGACACAGACATATAATCAATGTTTTCTGACTTAAACAGTCCAAAACAATGATTCAATTATTCAACATTTCCCTGTTCATGTCATTCATCTGTTTTTGTGACTATTTGTGATTTTTTTTTTTTTTTAACTGTCCCAGTACAAACCCTTGTTGGACTGTCCCAGAGTCTCCCCTACATGATAGCCAAAAGCTGTTTTCTCAGTGCTTTCCTGTGTCAGTAATGTTTCTTTTTTTTTTTCTTGTGAGGAGCAAAATTGGATTTCTTAATTTTTCTTGGCCTGGAAATTGCCTCGTTTTTTAACCTGAGTTGTGGAACTGTGTTACCTAAATATGAAAAGTAAGTGGCAGCCACAGTGATTAGCAGTCTCTAACCATTTTCATTCGTTCACTTATCAAAGTAAGAACCATGGAAAGATAGAAGCTGCGCCCATATCAGCCCCAGCTCTTATAAATGAGCATTTGACCTTGTTATTTGGCCTGTTTGAACCTGCTCAGTTTCAGGTGAAGTCAGATCCTGAGCAGAGTTGACTGTAGCAGATTAGGAACCGTACAGTGTGTGCAGGAGAGCTCATGGCAGCCAGGCCGCAATCAGCTGATAATTCTGAAATTTTAAACTGAATCTAGGATCTTAAAAAAATCTCAGATGTACTTTTCCTATACTCACTGTTTGGGTGGAGTGTCATTTCAAGTTTTTCAATACTAGTGCTGATATGATACTTCTACTGTGAATACTGTGACATTTGACCATGACTGAAAGAGCTCTACAAACAGGACGTGAGTTGCCATGAAGTGAATGGTCCCCAGAGGTTGAATCTTGCTGACTTTGGAGAGGATCAGATCAGATTGTCCAGATACCTGCTAAACCAATGACGTTTGAATAAGCTTCTTCTTGAACTTTGTGTGTGGTGCTAATTGGCATTTTTAGTTTAGCAGGCTATCAAACGGATGGTGAGCATTAAACATTGAATCTACTATGCTAAATGTTCAGACTGTGAGCTTGTTGCCATCTCCATTTAGCTGCTGACTTGGCTTTAAACTGTTCTTATCTTGTTTCCAGTTTACAAAAAAAGCCCATTCATGCTTAATTCAAGCAGCCATGCAATACGTTTTCCTAAATCAAATCATGTTATAATGGCAAAATGCTGATTCAGATCAGAAACTCTTATATCAAAGAACACATAAAGAAGACAACTTATTTTCAAGACATTAGATGTCAGCTTTTGGTACTTGACACCCAACCCCAATACACAGAGAATGAGAGGAACGGGGGGTCAGTAGGGGCCCAAAGCCCAATTTTGTTAGTCCCAAGGGTTGTTCTGACACTGGCCAGGCCTATGTACTGTAGATTTCTATAGTTTAACACTTTCAAAATAATTACTTTATCCCATTGTCACTGCCTGTTGGCCCGTTTACTCTTCAGATCCACTGACTTTTCTGTGTTAAATTGACTTTCTTGGTTTCTTCAGAAAGTTTTACGACACATACAGCTGACTACTTCTCAGGAAGAAGAGGAGAGAGAAAGCTATGTTACAGGCCAAGCAGCATCTTTTTCTTCTAATGCTCTGAGTGGCCAATGCAGAGTGAGGTGCGCGCGCATGTATCAGATGTGGAATCTGAGGAATGCATGAAAAAGCGTGTGTGTCTATGTGGCTGCATGGAAACCTCCTCCAGACCTTGAGCTGCACAGCAAGCACCACACAGTCTCTGCAGCCAAGACGAGCCCAGTGCCTGGCTGCCTTCAAGGGAAGTGCCTGGATTAGTCATTAAAGCACTCCACAAATATCCACATATTCACTCACTTTGTTCATTCCTGGTGCCTTCAGAATGCAATAAAACACTGTGCAAGAGAGGATTTTGGTAAAATACATATTGAGGACATGACTCCCTGTTAATATGTAGCTTCGCAGCACCATTGTATAAAGGTGTTTATGGCCAGCTGATAAAAGTGGCACACCGTACTGACTTAGATAAGCCTTGCCTGATTTCTGATAAGAATAACAGGGGGAGTCCCTGAGCGGAGTCATACAGACCCAACTAACAGCATGTTCCACTTCCCTCACTGACCTCCAGCATGAGGTCAGCTTTGGGAGGCGGGGTGTGGGGGGGTGTTGAGCGTGGAAATGACCAAGATCACATGGCTAACCTCTCATTTCCTCTTTGGAAACTGACGTGAGCGCACATGTGTGCTCCAGACAGGCTTCTGTGGGAACTTCTAATTTTTGTATTTTTCAGAATGCTTTCATCTGAAAATGGTCAAATATTCACTAGCTGCTAAAAAGAGCAAAATTTGGGGTAATGTCACTTTTATTGCTCTTTTTGACATTCACAACAACAAATGATCAAATTCGCAGTATGAGTAAATATTTAAATCTAATTAAGAGAAACCATTCATTTAACATTTCAACACCCCTTGAACACGGAACACAATTTCCTTCAGTCTTTTTTCTCGTTTTTTAAATCTAACATGGGACCACAAACTTCATAAATTAATTAATTTCTGTTTAATTATACATTACATTTTTATATTGATTAACTCATAACACATTCTAGCTATTATTAAGACAAAACATCGTTGATAAGGGGTGGAAGTTTAGAGACATCCTTCAAAAACAATAAACAGTGTTGCATGAGTTCATGTGCTCCAGTTCTTAAAGTCAGAGTTTCAATACGGACATGACAAAAGCACATCTAATTCCCACTTTCACACAGAGTTTCTTTATGTAGTCATACACAGAGCAATGCAAGCTTGGTCAGTGGGTGAGGGGCCAGGAAACAGGAAATCCTAACACAGAGTGTTTTTCCCTGGCTCTGGTTTATCTTCGGGCTCTGGAGGGAGTGTTAAGTGGTCAACAGGGTGGCTCTCTGTGGCCTGGCGAGGTGTGGCACTCTCACCTTCAACACACGCTGCTCAGCACAGAGAAGCTTGTTGGAAACAGGTTCAGGTGGCGGAAATACCTGTTGCTGGGACCCCACAGTATACACTTTGTTGGAGCCAGAGCAGGTATGAAGGCAGGAATGATCTCATGAGGTAAAACTCAACAAGCAGAACCACAGAATGTTTGTGGTGACGTAACAACACAGTGAAAGCCAGAGAAAAGGGATAAATTATAGAGCAGTTAGCTTCATGAAACCTAACTTGCTGCTTCAAAAAATAAAAGCTACCTTCACTAATCTTTCAAGTTGGAGTCAACTAAACTAGCCTCTAACTATCATGTTGAGTTAGCCAGTGGTCTGACTTTCCAAGATCAGGAAACAAATATGTCATTCTTAATGCTTCCTGTATCATGATATGTCGTACTGTTCAGGTTTCATTACAGTGACAGCACAGTCAGCCAAACAGTCCTGCACAGGAAATGTTGTTCCCCCAGGCAAATTTCACATGGACATTACAAAAAGATGCATGAAAATCAGTTACCATTGAATTTTGACAATGTGTTATTGTCCTTGAATGCTGTTGCAGCTACAGCTGAGTCAGTGGTTCAGGCTTTTTCCTGAGGACTGAGTGTTGTGGTGGACAAGTTTTAGGCTGCTTGAACAAGACTGGCCCACTTTGAAGCTGCATTATACATGTATTTATTTTGGCTACTTGGGAGACACACGATAAGATGTGAACAAAACACTGACATATTATCACCTCATAAAGATCATATCTCTAATGCGCTGCTAACAGTTGATTATGTAAGCTATTTGGAGTTGCCTCTTAGCAAAATACTCTGAGGGAATTTAAGTTTCATTCTCGTAAGCAGTGTATATGTCAAGGGATTTCACTGTGAAAGGTGAGAGCAGAAGGCACTGATTCTGTAATGTTGATAATGCATGCAGGAAACAGGTGATGTCTTGGGTACAGACTGCAGCGCCTGTTATTTTATAATGCTAATGTAGGCCTGTAGGTACAGCTCATAAATGCCAGCTACACTTATTTACACTCTTATTCGCACATTAAACAGGCATGAAGCAAAGTGAGCATTCAGAGTCATGTTTCTGTCCACCTGACGCCCAACACTCATTCCCCTTTTAGTTTTGTTTTTGTTACCACTCCTGAGGAAAGGTTCTGTCCGTTTGGCAGCTAAATGCTCTTCTTTGTTCACAGTGGGTTTATCAGAGCTGCTTTTTTGTTTGTTTTTTACTGAAAACAGCTGCCTGTTGCTGCTGCTGCTGGAAACAAGGTTAATGAGAGTGGAGTTTGTGGGCAGGAAAACCAAAATGATTTGCGAAATAAGGCTGAAAAAAGTTCAGCAGAGCCAGAGCTGTAATAATTCAGGCCTGGAATCTAAAGTTATCCCAGGCCAATTTCCACGCATTCATAACCACCACATACTGAGTGAACTGCACTAACATAATTAAGGCTGCAAGAATACTTATTTATACAGATCATTGTGCACTTTTGGAGTGTTTGTTCCTCAGAGCTCTGAGTGGACTTGTTGATCACTGTGAGGCTCTGGGAGCTCTGAGTAACTGGAGCTCTTCCACCAGACAGAAAAGAGCATTCAGGTCTTTCTTTACAGTATTATTTCCATGCATACACGTCTCCTGCTTTCCTGCAAAGGTTGATGATAGTTGTGGCATTATGATGTGCTGAGGCTGGTCCTGCTAGCCTTTTTTTTTTTTTTTTTTTTTTAACCAACACTGGCATGATTCTCCCCACCACCAGGAGGCTGCACGACCAAATCCTCACACCACAAAAACAGCTTCTTCCCAGAAGCTGGCTGCACCAACAAGGCCCACTGACAGACTCCTACCCCCACACCTTTCATTTTCAAAACAAAATGTACATACTTTTTAATAATATGCAGTACTTTTTTTTTTTTTTTAAGTTTCTCTTTCTATGTTTAGTGTTATGCAGCAAAATACAATGGTGAGTTCCTTGTAAGAGGAAACCTGATTCTGATTGTGTTATCAATAGTATATGTACATCGTGTGCCACAGAGTTTCGTTCATTTGACTCCGAGGACTGTTGTCATAAGTTAGCGACATCAGGGCAAATTATTTGTTCGACTCATGCAAGTATCTCCAAGAGAAATAACTGAGTCCATGCTGATCAGCAGTGATGGTCCACTGTTGTGAGCCAGGAAAAAGCCTTGGATGAGCATTAAAGTTTGCCTGTTGGCTGATGTGAATTCTGAAAAAGTTCTAAACTGAACATATCTCCTGCCCTGCCTGTAATTACCTCAGTAAACATGTTTAAACCAAACTAAATCTGCTTTTATTTGGCGCCCCAGATCCTTGCACAAGAATCACTGCTGCTCTGTTGCTTCAGCTCTGATGGGAACACAGTCTAAATTTATGAGTCAGACTGTGGGTCTGTCTCAGTGGAATGTTTTTGTTAAGGCACCGTGGAGAAATGGGGAGGAGGGGGATTCCTCTTATGGGTCTATTAAATTAAAGTCTCTGAACTCTTGAGTCAGGTTTCTATGATCAAGATGTGCTGGAACTGTTGAGCTGACATCAGTTAAGATGAGCTGCCATGTAAATTAATTGCATGTGGTGTTGGTTGGTTGGATTAGATTACCACAGCGATTGAAGACAACACCATAGTCATCATCATTAGAGCTGATAGCTGGCCTCAGCACTGCAGAGCCCCCTGGACAATTAGTCTGGTAGTTGGCTGCAACAGAACAAAGACTCAGCGAGACTCACAGCAGCAGTTCATACAGCTCCCTGATATGTTCTTACAGCCTCTAAATCTGACATATTCTTAATGAAACATGATTTTCTGGGTCTGTGAATTGGGAGAAGTTGTTGGCCCAGACACACTGTAAATTTCAGTCACTGAGTTTTAGTGATATCTTCAATGTTCCAAAACATGAAAACAATGTAGTATCCTGGGTCATTGAAAGCATAATAGGGTTTGTTATTGCCATCCGTTGTTGTTGTTTCCACTGTTCCTGAGAAAGCATGTCTTTTCCTGCAATTTTTATGGCTTGGCGCTGAAAATTACATTACCCATGAGCATCAGTGGAAAGTAGCTAAGTACATTTACTCAAGAGCTGTACTTAAGTAAACGTTTGTGGTACTTGCACTTGACTTGAATATATCAATTTCATACTACTCTATACTTCTATTCTGCTGCAATTCAGACATCATCGACCCAAGTACAGGAAATCTGCACCACAGATTGGTGATTGGCTGTATCTTACCAAAATCCTCCTTGGGAGTCCTGTCTCTGTCCTTTGAATTTTTATGTAAACAGACTTGTAACTTTGACTTTTACCAAAAAAAACCCAAAAAAAACAGCTATTTTCTAAGATGCATCACATTGCATTTGTAGAGTCTGCATGTTTGGGTTTAGCTTTAGGCCTCCTGATTGGACCCGACCAGCACTGCCCAGAAACAAATGCCTCAAATAGACATCACAAATCCTCACACTGTTGTGAGCAGACACATTTTTGCAGCTTCTCTCTTTTGGCCATGAAATGTGCTTAATCAGGAATGCTCTCAGTTGGGAAGTGGATGGTCAGTGGAAATACTGAAAAGTTTGCTGGCGTTTACTAATGTAACTAGGACAGTCAAATAAGGGCAACATAATCTTTAAGTGTATCTCCTCCTGTCTCCAATTGTTTGAAAAGAATGAGGTTTTTGATTCCCCTCAGCTGTCTGATGCGGTCTGGTTGTCATGTGATTACGCTGAGTGGCTTTTCCAAAAGAAGCATGTCAACCGTGGTGTGTTTCAAAGAAACCTCTTTGAGGCAGCTGCTGTTAGTCTTGCCAGATGGATGAAACTGAAGATCAAGGTTCAGCTGATGAGTTTTTAAAGGCTGGTACTTGTTACAAATATTAGTACTGGTGTAAATATCTGTTTTGACCGAATCAACTATTAGTCTGGTCAGGGAACAGTCTGAAAAAGCATTTGAAACAGGACTTGAACAATAATAAAGACACGAAAGGTCTACTGTTGGAATTTCCCCTCGCCGGACTAATAAAGGAATATTGAATTGAATTCTTATAACAGTACCTTTCAGGTGTAATGTTATGGCCAGATTTTTGGTTTAAAATACTAAAAAAATGAACTAACGTTATCAAAAGAATGTGAAGAAGATCTCTGCATTATGTTGCAGATGTCCACTGAAGTCATCTGTCTCGTAATACTACTGTGTACCTCAAGAGGTGATTGTCTGCTAGCTAACTATACTCAAAAAAATGTCAAGAGAAGAAATATTCTTACACACATTTTCCTTATTAAACAGAAAAATACAACTGTACATCTTCTAAATTCAAGTTTCTCTCTTCTACCGAACATCTTTTACCAAAATTAACTTGACTGCCTCATTAACTCATCATAAACACACTTCATTCAAACTCAACACAAACACTATCAAATTCACCAAAACTGTCTTGTCTTTGCACTTTTCGGTGCCAACTCTAGTTGGTGATTGTTAGAAATAAACCCTTTTTCACATAGTTAGATGTGAAAATCCACACTGCTGATGCCCATCCATCCTCTCGCTCCTCTCCTGATTCACGCCTCTCTCTGTCCTGCTGTGTCTTCATCATCTCTGGAGTCAGAGTGCTGGCTTTGGTTGCTGTAAATCACCTCAGCATTGTAATCCCTGTCATCAAACGGTCCTCCATCGGCCTTGGAGGCTGTGCTCGGGCCCAGTCTGACCGTGTGCGCTGGGAGGCTGCTGAGCCTCATTCTGTTGTATGCAATGTGAACACCAACACTACCTGAGTGCTGGAGTTCAAGTCTGGACATACTCAATCAGTTAATAGGGCCTTTACCTGCATGGCTAACTGACTTAATTAGCTAATGGCAGTTTGTAGCTCCAGCCAAAGGTAGCTACAACAAAGTGCATATTGAGCAGCAGTAAGCAGTTGCTCTGGTGGCTTGCTGCCCTCTATTTGTTTAGAGTGAGCTTTGACGGGTGGCCAATTCTTGCACACTGCACCTTTAAATCTGGGGGGGGAGTAAGTTCACACAGCCTTTCTCATGGGTAGTCATGATCATATGGAGCTTAGTGCTGTGTGACTAAGATGAGTGTCAAACACTTACAAATGATTGCATTGTTTCTGTGTGCTGTGGGCATTTCGTGAGTCAGCACTGACTCTGTTTTCTGGTTTGCCACCCATGATGCACTGACCCTGCAGTGCCCCAGCCCATCCCACCTAAAAGGTGGAAGTAAATTAAAAGTGCACTTATGTTTGAGAGGTACAGTACTCAAAATCACTGTCGCGATGGAATTTAATGTTGATAATAGATGAATACCGTTTTGCTGCTGATTGAAATGTGTCTGTCTCATAACACTCCTCTGGTGATGCATTTTTTGTGGTAGGGGCAGAGCATGTGATGTCTGATTCGTGCCAACAGAATACGTGAGAGAAGTAGTTCACTTTCTTTGGTTACCAGGATGTTTATTCAACGTAGTTTGCCTTAATCATCACACTTCAAACAATGATGTCAGGCACATTTCAAATGTATTCATCAAGTGAGACCAATTCTGTCCAGCAGTGACTCGCGTCACATGTGAGAACTCCTAATGGAACAGTTGTTGATGAAGCAAAATGACACATTTTCTGAGGCATTTCCCTTATCATATCTAGACTCACTCATAATGCTGCAAGGCTGCCTTCTTAATGCCTTTAAAAGACAGTTTAATATACATCCTGCATCACCCCAAATGCATTTCATAGCCATAGTGCAGAGCTAGTCGAATCAAGCAGTTTATACATCTTCCAACTGCAGTTGCAACTGTTGGACAGATTTCCCATCAAACCCAGATGGAATTCCGTTTTGCCAATTAACTTCCTGTTTCATGGCAAAACATAGAAATTCGAAGCCATGCCACAGACACAGCATTCAGTGAAGACTCAAGCTTGATTACACTCACCTAACTTGAAGTTCATCTGTTTAACTCCGTAGGAGGACTTTGTTTAAGGACACCTGGAAATGGTAAAACCTGTACAAAAATTGCACAGTAAATTAAAAATCACTGATTTTGAACATGTGTTTGAAATGTACCACAATGGCTGTTTTGTTGAAATTTTGTAGGGTGTGCTAACAAATCGTGGGACCCATATCAGATATCAATCAGCACCAATTCTGACATGTATGCCAGGTTTTGTGAGTTTTCAAGTGTTCCTGGTTCATTCCTGTTACTTCCTGTTTCATGGCAAAACATCAGAATTCACGTGCTGCCAGTGCAACATCGGTCAATGAAAACACAAGTTTCACAATAATGCGTTAGCAAGGTCTTAAGGCTTAACGTCTTAATTGAGCAATTTTAACATATCCAAGTGCAAGATCCATAAAATCTAGAATTTTTCACAGCTTCTGATGCAAAGTTTTGTGAGTTTTGGGACATCTTAAGCCTCTCAAAAATGTGATTCATGTCAGCATGAATAAAAAACAATCATTTGTGGCAGTACAATGGAGCCCTTGGACCAGTGTTCTTGGGCCGCAATTACAACTGCTTCATATCTTATGATCTTCATGTTACCTGAACCATTTTATTGCTATCAAAATCATGCAAGGTTCCGTGACACATTTTTTGAAGACTTTTTTTTTAAACAGTAGTTAAAGGAAAACCTCCTAAAGGGAAGCAAATACAGAAGGGGTATGCCGTGACTCTTGTCCCAGACTTGTGACTTACCAGTCACGAATGCTGTCTGCTTATGCAAAGGTGTGGTTGTCAAACATAACTAAATTGCCTGACAAAGTTTGATGTCAGCCTTCTTTATGTAAAAGGAAGACTGTACAAGTTACCATATTTTTTTTCTTCATTTGATAATGACAGTGGCTGCTGTTAACCAAAAGTTACATAGTCTCTTTTTAAGAGTTATGCCATCCAAGCAGATAATATTAAAGGACTCACCTGTGGGTCCGGGCAGATCAGTTGATTGGGATTCACCTACAGTAGCCATAACATGTACCTTCATCATTAACTGTATCTGTGGACACACAAAGGCTCAGCAGTGCAAATCTTCCTTTTACAAATGTAGAGTGTAAGAGGTTAGATATGTGAAGGCCAACTAGAACTCCAAGCAAACATCAATGATGTGGACTCATTGATGAAGCTCAAAAACAGCAGTGTGAACTGCCATTCTTTACCCTCTGAAGTCTGTGTTTGACTTTCTGCTTAACATTTTCCCACATGAATTTCTCTTGCCTTTAAGGTCAGATGACTTTGACATACGCCCCTAATTTCACTGTGTGTGTGTGTGTGTGTGTGTGTGTGTGTGTGTGTGTGTGTGTGTGTGTGTGTGTGTGTGAATTTCATATTCAAGTGTTAACACAATACATTTGGACCATACGCATTGGTCAGATCTGTGAAGCATTTTCCTGGACTGTGGAAATATTCTCATTTTTTGAGTCACTGTAATTGTTGATCTTTCCTGAATTGATTGATAAGACCCAGATTAAAATCGACACTGACATGTCGGCTCAATGTTAGCAGACCCTGAAGCTAAATGCTCATTGTGCTCATTGTTTCAAAAACAATGTGAAACACAATAAGCATTACAATCATTGTAGAGTTATTGTGTAAATATGAAAAATGCCTAAAACTGCAATGTAGAATATTTCCTTACACTGTGTGTGTGTTTTGTGTGTTTCAGTTCGGACCAGGGAGGTGATGGGGGAGTTTGGACATCTGTATGAGCAGCAGTATGCAGTGGCTCTCTTTAACAAAGTTCGCTTTGACATAGAAGGAGGAGGTGGCCCTCAACCCCAGCTACTGCACCGTAAGGTAAAATAATATTTTACCTTACATTATTTTACCTTACGCTCCCATCACTCTGCAGGACTCTGAGCACAGAGTCCACTCTGCGTTAAGTCAATAGTAGAATCTCCAATGCGACCTCTTTCCTGACTTTTTTAAAATACACAACTGTATGTGAGGCCTGTTATTCTAGAAGAAGTAGGAGAAAACTATGAGATATTGAGAGTTACTAAATCAAAATTATGCCACAGTAAGTAATTTTTTTTCAAAATAATTTCACTTCATTATTCAAATGAATAAACAATTCCTAACAGCTGTCCCTGCCTGCCCTCCCAGCAAAAGTTCAGTTTAGTGTGTGTACCTGCGCGCCATGTGATACTATCTTCATGTCTAACAGCTGAGTTGGTTTTCCCTTTCTTGTTGACCAAAGGCTCTCTTTCTGTGTTGGATCGAGCTGAACTGAACATGCCACAGCCTGGCTTCGAGTGACTTTGAGGTTTTAGGGAGGGGCGAAAGCACACCGCTGTAAAGGAAAGGGGTGTGCTGGATTTCTGACACAAGACAAAACAAGAGCATCATTGCGAAACAGAATTCAGCACAATAGTTGTTTTAGCTAGATTTTCTTGTTTTCACAATGGTTGGAAGCCAAAATTGTATTTGTAAATAAAATTTAATTAAACGAATCACGTTTTTTGAAATGGATTTATTAGTTGAGCAATCCCCACATCAGTCACACCTTGACAACTATATTTATGAATAAACAGTACAAAATACATCAGCAAATTTTACAGTACATAACATGAAAACAAATGAAAATACAAACACGGAGTGTGAACATGAAACAAAAGGTAATGCAGATGAAACAAAATACCTTGTTGGCCACTTGTCATGAAAGAGGTTCTTGAGTCCTTGAAAGTCTTTCCAAAGTCTCTTTGACTTCAGACATCAATGAGTGGAACTTTGAATGCAACATAGCCTTGTGAGACTTTTGCTCATGCTGAATTGTGTACAGTCCCTCAGTGAATTTCAGCATAGTAGTACTCAAACAGGGAACGTTAGTTCCAGAACACAAACATGAAAACATAAAGAGGGAACTAATGCAATAGCAGCCTTTCTGTATGTTATACATCAACATAGTCATCAACATAGTCCTTTGCTGTGCATGACAAATGAGTTTGATCAGATCAGATTTGAACTTTTCATCAAATCAATCATTTCTTTACTCATGAAACTATGGAATCAATGATGAATCAGTTCACAGTCTTGCATCATGCACATAGAGCATTTCTGCTACAGTACCCACTCTTGTAGAAACCAGCTGGGAGAAGAGTGAGAACAGTTCAGTGCTCTTCTTTCAACGAAGAAAAACTCTCCAGTTGTGTTGTAACCGATGCTATAGCAATGCTAATGTGTTTAGGGGCCTCCATTGTTGTTTTCAAATGAAGTGGCTTCTCTCACTGTCATAACACATAAAGCACGCTCGTGTCTGTCAGTAGTTCCTCATAAGACGCTGATTTGTCCAGACGACTTTGGTTTGGCTGCAAACGCATTACTTGAAACCTGGCCAGATGGATTCTCGGCTCACATGATCTCATGTGATCTTATGGTCATTAAAGTGTGTCATGCATGTATATAGCTGTGTCTGCTTTTTACAGTCTTTTGACACACACCTAGCACACAGACACTTACACACAAGTTGGGTCAGGAGTCTCATAATGGTCTTGTTTAAGAGTGTAGTGAGGAATGCAGTTGGCTCTTTGGGAAAACAATGCTAACTGGTGGTCTTGGAATTAAGCCACAGCCCCTTATGGACTCATTTTAGATGTGTGTTTTTATTAAAAGCAAACATAGGCTAGCTTTTTCCCTGCTGCTCTAGCAATTAAAACACTCTTAAACTTACTTGTGCATTGTACTGCCTTTGTGATGTGTAAGGTTTGACTTGAAATGTGTTTTCACCCACAGATTCCTCTGGAGAACAAGTCCATCTTCTCTGGATCACTCTTTCAGTACCTGGAGGAGAACAAGAAATGGAGAAACCGCTTCCTCTTTGTTCCAGACTCCTACAACATCAACTATTATGACAATAAAGCGGTGAGTAGAAATAAAATTGGCTGTACAATCCATTTCAGATGATGCTGGTTTGAGGCACTGTTTAACATTTTAACTCTCTGTCTTCACGACCAGTCCCATGACCGACACCTCAATCCCAAAGGAACCATCAACTGTGCTGGGTACAAAGTGCTGACATCTATTGAGCAATATCTGGATCTGATCAGCAACAGCCTGCCTGGTGAGGAGGAGGAGGAGGATGGGAGGGGAGGTGGGAGAGGGGAGCAGAGCCTCAAGCTGCAACAAATCTGTGCTGATAATTTTATGCAGGTTCACCTTTTCCATGGCCAGGGGTCTCTTTAAGAAATCTAATGATAATTGTTGTACTCGTGGAAAAGCTTCTAATCATATCACCAATCAAATACAGGGCAATACAATTCACTACAGTATCCAGGATTGTAATAATTAACATTTAATCATGATGAGATTATTAAGTTAAAGTTCTCACATCTGGAGCCTTTCTGCTGATTGCCAGTCTAGTCCTGATTCGTCTGTATGTGTGTATACTGTGTAAAACTCATTGGTTAGAACGAAGAAGTTACGTGTGACTTGAAACATTGGAAGGAATGATCAATGGAAAGAGGACTAGAACTGTAGTGTTTGTAGGGCAGAGGGGCCCACAGCGAGGCTGCTGCTCATCTAAATGTCATATTTAATCCTTTAAACATGAGAGCAAACGAGTTGTGTTTGAACCTGCCAGAGGCTGCTAAGCAGGCTGCTGAGTTAAACTACCTGAACGTTCTTTGTGTTAATCAATTAGGCTTAGGTGGAAGTCTTACGCAGTAGAAAAGCACACTATCAGGTGAATAGAATGAGACAAGGGATGGCCTGTAATATGATTTTTTTTAATCAGATTATTATTGGCATCACTTAAACCTTTTTGTTGCTGCACCTGTACATCAAACGGAAAACTTAAGGAGACTCTTGAAGGGCTGCCATGACATGCAGGGCCAGGGTCATGTGGCTGATGTGTAGGTTTAAAGATGTTTTAATTTTAATAGTTTTAAATGTTTTAAGCATTTTCATTAAAAAATGTCACAGTGGTCACATATCTAAATTGAAAATTGAAGATGTGTTGTGCATCATTTTATATCCATAGAACAGAAGTTAGCCTGACATACTGGGAATTAATGGAGCTCGACTATTTGAAATAATTTGTTTGATTAATGCTTGACTGCACAACATGCATTAGTAATGCTGAAGACATTACATTAACCTCTTCAAATGCATGTAAAGACATTCTGCATTCATCAGAGGAGCTGTAATATGCTGTGTGCTTTAGCAGGCACCCAGAAAGTTCAGAATAATTGCTCAGCGTTTTTAGGTTGTGTTCATTTTTTCCAGGTGTGAAAGCCAAGTCGGGAAGTTCACCCTTCCTAAAGTGTGCTACCCAGTTCCCTCTGATCCTCTGGCACCCTTACGCCCGTCACTACTACTTCTGTGTGGTGACGGAGAAAGAACAGCAGAAGTGGCACGCTGTCCTCCAGGACTGTGTCAGACACACTAATGATGGTGAGTGCCAACTAATAATCAGCACAAATTCCTGCATCACACATGCTTATCAATGCACTGTTGGACACAAAACGACTAAACACCATGATCTCAGGAGTTTATATAACTAGTGGCAGTCTATCTTCTTATTTTGGTCATTATACTGATGCTCCCAATTAGCAGAAAATTTTACTGACACATAACACTTTCTTAAATGAGAAGGTAAGCAATGTTATAATTTGTTAAAACAAATAGAGACAGATTAGACAGACTGATAAGACAGATTAGCCTCCTCTGATGCTCAGGGGCAGGTTTATGGGATAAATATGGACTTCCTGGAGTTCTTTGATCTAGACTGTGGCTGCCCAGGGTTGCAAGCTCAAGGGAGTGGATGAAAGTCTCCCCACAAGTGGCCTCTATGAGACTGAACCTCTGTGACTTAAAGATATTGGGCAATTTGCTCTGTTCACTCGCCTTATTTGCCGCAGAGACATTTTGAGGAAAAATGGAGATTGCAGTGAGAGAATGTATGTTCTCATTCTGCATCAGTTCCTTCATGGTTCTGTTTTTAGCACAGCAGATTTCTCGTGTTGGAAAGAGCTTCATGGAAGTGCAAGGTCCACCTTTTTAAGCTCTTCCAGAAACCTTTAATTTTATCTCAAGTGAAATACCTGCTGATGCAACAAGCCCCTTGAACTCCGCAGTATTGTTTCACTTTTATTCAGTGCAATTTCTTTATGTTTTTATTTGTTTTTTCAGAGTAGGGGATTCTGGCACAACTTCACCTACTTCCAAGGTTAATGGAGAAAGAAAAAAACTCTTAAGAGGTCAAAACTCTAGTAACACTTGCAGTATATAAAACAACTTAATCGTTAGACCAGCGTGTTTCAGTGGCTAAGCCTCGCTCTCAGTGAAGCAGCAGAGGAGAGGGGCTGAAATGAAAATCCTCCAAACCAAAGCCAAATATTATTTACTGCACTACATTCATCCTTGAAACTAAGAACAAGGACATCATTTTAAAACTAGGCAGTTTCTTCAAAATGAGCCATCCCCTCAAGAAACCTTTAAATATCTTCCTATGGTAACTTTTCTAGGAGGACGAAACATAAGGAACAGGGTTGTTAGAGCATGTCAGCATTGTGAAGCTCAGAACAGTAAGCTCATAACTAAACCTCTTCAAGGCAACTTTGAGTGTGGACCAAAAACCATAAGTCTTTTAAACACCCTACCAATGAAAAGAACATTAACATTAAGGACTTTATTACGTGTTAAACAAAAATATTGCCTATATGATTCAGTGTCCATGTGGTGAAACATGTACATATAGGTGAGGCATGCCATTCCCTTAAAGAGCCTATCAGTGCACAAACGAGCTCCAGTAAGAGGAATGATGACCAGTCATGTTACAAGACATTTGAATGAAAAGCAACATCATTATTTCAACATCACAGTTTTCATCTCTATTTTTATAGCCATAGAAGTGATTAAGTCCAGCCAAGAGGTGGTATTAACCGTTTTCACAGGAAAAAGAGAGAAGCATTTCAGTTTATTTTTAGGGGGCATGATTGAGGACAATTATGAGCTTTTATTGTGGTTCTTAAACATCTCTCATTGATGTGGTTTTGTTGCAGCTTTTATGATTTTTCGTGATGCTTGTTGCTCTTCTTACTCTTCCTGTATGTATAAGTGTTCTTAAAGTCTGCCACATCAAATAGGCATATTCTGAGTTTAGGCCTCTTCTGTACAAATTTAAGTACCACCCCTTAGTAGAACTTCTCCTGTTTATGGCCCAGATGGTCCCACATGTTCCTTATTGGACACACACTCCTCTCTGCCAGTCCAGGACAATGATTGGCCACATGACCATATACCCATCCCAGCTCGTGTGTAGTTGTTAGATGATCGGTCTTTTTTTTTCTTGTTTTTTTTTTTTACTTTTCACTTTTCATACCTACCCTATTTAGATGTGGATTGTTTGCTTTTTTCAACTCAACTCAATTCCAGTATTTTATCCAGGCCCTCTCCAACAGCCATGTATTTTGGGATTCATTCCTGAATGCAATATTTTGGATGCACTTTTGTTTGCACTCAGTATCTTGCATCAGAACTGATGAGCTGAGTGTATTGCCCAAATATGGTTAGAAAGCAAGAACACCCTCTGCAGTCATCCTTCTACTGAGTTGGAGCCCATTGTACATAAGTGTCTCTATCAGAGGTCATAGCTGGTTTCCATAGTCCTTTTATAATTGCTTTTAACTACTATATGCATTCACATATGCTGGAAGGCTACTCCTTGCATCCTGCATTCCTTTGGCACATTGGTTGCAATGAAGTACGTAAGCAGTGGTGGCAGCATAATTGGTCATGAAGTAAGGCCAGTAGCAGCCTTGCCAGCAGATATCAGACGTAGCCTTGGTTGTATTTGATAGGCTGCTTAAAGATGAAGTGATTCTAAAGGTGTAGTCAACACTGAAGAAAGTATGCAAACAGATCAACCTTTAGGATCCTTATTTGTCCTCTTCCACTGTGGTTTGCTGTATGTGTGCTGTAGGCTAATTCTGGCTAGCTACCAACTCAAAATCAGAAAATAAAGTACAATGTCTGACATAATGGTTTAATTTGTTTACAAGCGACCTAACTGCTGCAGAGATGAGGTAGATTTTTTTTTAAAATTTGGTTTTGGCATGTTTCATCTAGCCTTGGTATCTGCAGGTGTCACAATCAGAGTTAAATGTAAAACTGGCACAGGACTGAAACTGGAAATAAGAGTAGCATCATGGCATCATGCCACAACATATTTACCAGGTTGCCATGGTGCTCAGCTCCAATTGAGCACAGTGCAAGAGGTAGGACCCAGGAGGAACCTGTCACTTACAACAGGAGCTTTGTTCTAACTTCGCCTCTGCTGTTTACTTCAGCAGAGGCTTCATTAACTGACAGGTGCTATAGTTTATCCACCAGACCTGCACTTACATTCTCAGACACACAGTTTGTAGTGATTGTAGGGTGGAAACAGAAATGGACAAATAGGTGTTTGGGACAGTGTGTGGTGTGTGTGAATAAATTAACACAGAGTGTTTAAGACCAGGTACAGCTTCTCAGCAATGCGAAGTGTTTATGTGAGGTACATACAGACAAAGCCAGTTGAGCTGCATAAGTAGCATTCTGTTCTCTTTCCTAAAATAAGAGACTTTGATTCAGGAAGGTTACACATCCAACATTCAAGGCACTTGTATACAATATAGAATCCTCGATAGAGAACAGTCACACTACAAATCACAGTCCTGTATAACCATTTCACACGACCAAGGCATTAAAGTCACTCAGGTTTTCATAAAAGTGGTTACAGCTAACAGGCTTGAAAATATGCATGGTGGGCAAACTTCTTTGGGACTTGTGTGTCTTACATTGTAAAGCAATATAAGGCTGGTGTCAAGTGACAAAAAACACATGCAACACTTATTCTGACAGTTATCTTCTACTGAAGCCAGCATAAGCCATGTGAAATGAAAGATTTCACAGGGTTTCTTTCTCACTCACCAACTGGGGTGTGACTGTCTTTTGACCACAAAGGCTGTCACAATCATGAAATGTTAGCTGACAACTAATTGTCAAACTAATAATTGTGTAACTGTGTAAAAGTTAGAGGGATCTGTGTCAACAGAAAAGGAATACAATGTTCAGAAGTATCTTTTCATTAGTGTGTAATCACCTGAAAGTAAGCATGCGTAGTTGTTTTTGTTGCCTTGTTGGCATGTTCTTCTGTCATGTTCTAGATCAGCCCAGAACAGACAAATCTAACACTGGTTCTAGATTTGACTTTTTTGCATTTTTAGTGACTGTCTTAAGTTCTCCTACACGCTAGGAGAGGGTAGAGCTGATATTCAGTTGGTTGCAATGTGCAACCCTCACCCCTATATTCCACAAAATCCCACACACTGGACCTTTAAATGCCATTTTCTAGTCACATAAAATCTGGGGTTCAAATAGCCATGAACCAATAAAGATCCATCCCTAACACAGAGCAGGATAAAGAACAAGGTTGGATAAACTCCTGGTGCCTGTTATACATGTATGCCAACTATGCATAATGTGCATTTCCATTGCTTTCATTCAGTATATTTGTTATATAATTGTTATTTTCAACAATTTGTTATTCTGGATTCGTAATCATAAGTGTTATTGTCTGATTTCTGTCACTGCAGGTGTGCGTGTGTTAATGTCTCAGCAGAACTGCATTTTGTAGTAATGTACAAGATCCACAAGATGGCAGTAGCTGTGAAGTACCGTGATGGTATCTTACCAATCAGATTTTTCACAATAAAAGCCTTGTTAAGAAATGATGGGACTAGAGGGTTTTTAAATCAGGAATTGGAGCTAGGAAGTGTTGACCTTGTATTAACACAGCATAATGCAGTAACAAACATTTAACAGGCAACAGGATTAATAATGAAATTTGACAAAATATTCTTTTGAGAGAGGGAGTTTGAAATTAAGGCCTGTCTCTAATACAATCCTACTTCAAATGCATTTGTCAAATAAAGAATGATGACAGATGAGCTGCTTGCTACTTGCTGCTTGCTACAGAACAGAAGCAGCAGATGATCTCCAGCGTGATCACTGTCATCATCTTTCTTCAGACGGCAAGAAATTGGTTCTCAAACAAAAAACCTGACCAAAAGCAGTAATCCCTAGACAGCCAACCTCTTTTTTGTTTGTTTGTTTGTTTGTTTGTTTGTTTGTTTGGCACAGACAGCCACAGCTGGAGGCATTAAGTTTCCAGGTTGTCCATCCATCTGTTTGTCTGTTGTCCCATTCTCAAGAACGCAATATCTTAAGAACACCTTGAGGCAATGTCATCAGGAACAAATGTCCCCTTCGACTCCATTATGAAATGATTAGATTTTGGTGGTCAAAGGTCACTGTGACCTCACAACATGTATTTGGCCATAACTCAAGAATTCTTTCAGTAATTCTGAAAAAAATCATACAAATGTCTAATAGGATAAAATGATCATGTGATGACCTTTTAGATCCAAAAGTTTACAGGTTAACTTCAGTGTGACATCATAAAGTTCTGCAGAAACACTTTTCTGGTCATTATTCAACAATGTAACTCAGGAATAAAAGGAGAGATTGTGGCCATATTTCACATTTGGTTTGATACTGAATTGGTGAGACTAATGTTGAATGCCCAAACTGAAACTGTTGCAATATTGTTAATGTCAGGGAAATTGGATTGGAGTCTTAATTGCATATCTGTGATGGAGTAAACTCCAATCTGCTGCATGAAATTCAAGACACACCACACGCTCATCGACCTCCCTGACCTCCACACCTTTACTGCTAAAATGATAAACTCATCAGTATATTAACAGTTCTGTGTCAGAGAGGAAAATAAAAAAGAGGGAAAAAAAAGATAATAATAATAATTGTAATAGTAATAATAATAATAATTTGGAGAAAAAGTAATAAAGTTGCGACCATGAGAAAAATGGATGCTGATAATACTAACAATGTCTATAAATAGATCATTGATAACAGATACTACAATGGTGTTCATGTGGTGTGTATGTGCATTTGCATGTGTGTGTCTGTGAGTATCTGTGTGTGTGTGTTTTGTTTGTGTGTGTGTGTTTGTATATGAGTGTATGTATCTGTGATCGTATGGCATTGATGGTGTCAGGAGGAGTTGGGGGAGCAAGAGGGGGAAGCAAGTTAAGGAAAAGTAAATAATTGGAGGAGCAAACACGAATGAGGCTGCAGTCGAGTGAGACTGTCAGGGATTCGTGTCGTGGTTGTGTTTTCAATGACACACAGCTCCCCGGGCCTCTGCTTGTTTTTCCCCCTGTTCACTGAAACTTATGATTTTAGAGCCATCACAGTTGCTCTCCAGAGCAGCTTGGTGCTCTGACAGCTTTAACACGACTTTGTCATGTTCATGCCATGAATCAGTGTGCAGTTTACGCAAAATGTTACACAGCTATGGCTGTAAGTCAGCGTGGCACTTCATCTGATGTACCACTCAGTGTTACACAGTGACATGTATATCTTACTTGGTAATTGAGAGATTTGATGGCGGTGCCGGAGGCAGTGAGAGGCCTGTGGCTTAACAAAAGGACTTTGTTTAAAGTTCACTGTGTCCAAGTCTTCTCTTTATTAGTATTGAATTTCTTTTAACTCCTATAGTCTGTCTAGCTCTGACTCTTTCTGTTTATTTCGGTGTGTTTCTCTTCATGTCTCATAAACATAATCATTCTGTGATCTTTCACATAACATAGGGACACAGCGCCTCGACCTTTAAACTTCTTCAGTTTCATTAGCTGTAATTTCAGTCATAAAACATGAATATGAAAACCAGAAAAACATATGTATTTGTACAGCTTAGTAAAGCAAAATAACTCATTAGAAGCAGATTTTTATTTGCTGCTTAACAGCATTGCAAAGAATTAATTGGAAACCTGTGTGAGTTGTGAGAGCTGGGGCTGTGAGGAACCTGAAAGAGGAAATGGCAACAATAGTTAACATACCAGAGCCATGACACAGACCAGCTGCATGCCGTCTGAGTGGCTGAATGACCATGTGTGCCACACACAGCAGAGACCTGCACTGACTTTTTAGTAGCTCTGTTAAAAAGTCAAGGTGTGGGTGTACTGGCCTCACCTAGGCATCAACAAGCCATTCTTCTTCACACAGAGAGTTCTGTCAGGTTCTAATGTTGTAATGCAGGTCAGCTTAACTGTGGCTAATTTTTTCCACAGTACGATATTTGCAGTCACGTGATGTTAAATTCAGACGGAGGGCTGGAAGTGAATACTGCAGTGGAGATGATGGAAAGTTCTCGCTGGGCTAGGTTAAATGAAATTGTGAGAGAAAGGTATAAACAGAAAATCAGAACATATGTCGGATGTGGCCCTTATGTTATGAAGAGGAGCGATTTTTCAACTGAATCGAAAGATTTGCTGTTATTGAGGCAGCAGATATGACAACTACCTGCTCATCCAGATGTGGTTCTACTCTAGAAACCAAATGAAAACAGACAAAAGCATGGAGGTCTTGGAACTCGGCACCAAAGTGCTACTGGATGACTGTTGTTTTGTTTTTGCTATGGTGCGTATGTTTTTTTTTATCCTGTGCATTAACTGAGCAACAAACTTTCAGCACCATGACGCTGAACGTTGTTTACGTAACGGTAGGTTAACCGCTTGCAAAGGTCCAGTGAAAGCAGTTTGCGCCGCAACAAAAGAGCAACGTGACTCAAACAACCTATTAACAATTTTTGATAATCCTTTAATCATTTTGGTCATTCATCAAGCTAGAATTTCAATCATTCACAGGCTCCAGCTCATCAAAAGTGAAGGTTTTCTGTCTTAAATTTTCTGTTTTTGTCGAGGAAGTAGAAGCAGGTACCATGACATTAAGGTGTTCCAGAAATCCTTTTTTTCCTCCCAAAATATCCGTATATTAAAGTATCACTAGGATTTTGTTAAGGCCAGTCATTTGGTGTGAGCTGCATTGAACAGTAGTTTGACATAAGCCTGAGTCACTCTTGAAAAAAACATCAGCTAATCTAGAAGATGTGACTGATGTCTTTTGCGGGCCGTTAAGATGGAAGAAGAGAGAAATTCCAATTTTTATTTGTTTGAAATTCCTTCATAAGCAGAGGCTGGGTCAAAATAATAACGCCATCTTCCTGTCCCTGCTACTGTAAGAAAGTCAGTTCCTGTCACTGCCCTCCCCCGGCATAGTATTTCAGCACTCTGTGTTATCAGGCTCTTCTGGTTTTGAGCAGATTTTCATTTTCTTCAGATGCCAGACAACTTGAGGAATGTTGAAAAGTTACCCTTTTTCTAGAGGCTCCATCTTTGACACACACCATTTGACTCTAGTATTGACTACTGCAAGTCGAGCTAAAACAGCACATGCACACACACACACACACACTCTCTCTCTCTCGCTCTCTCTCATACACACACGTATAGATTCATTTAAATAAAGATGAATATGCTCTTTGTATTCAAGCTGCGAATAGCAGGTCTTGAAACTTAAAGGAAAACATTCAAAATCTGCTTAGTTATAGTCATATTGCTTCAGTGACAGACACTAGGATACAACAAAGAAATGTAGACTATGGGAACAATGCAACACAATTAATCATCAAGTTATGTTGAAATATGAATGACAGTGTGGCATTTGTGGCAAAAGGTGAGACATTAAAGGGGAGGTTGCTAATCTCATGAACACTACCGTCTGAGAACATGTAGTCCATCTGCACCCATGGACCAATTATCACGAACATGGATTCTGGGCATAAACCCTCAGCTGCACATGTATCAATGTGCATGATTTTTCTTTTTCATTAAAAATTGGAAAAATCAAAAAAACCAAATCTAATGTTGAAGGAGTCCTTGCAATGACAAACCTACAGAGAATGATTAACTCTGCTGTTCTTCTCAGCTTTACTAAGCTTTTCGCCTCTTTCACCCCATTTGCTTTGGTTTTACGGCCCACAGCTTTACTGTTTAGGTTCAGTCTCAGTGCTCTCATCAACATCATTTCAGGCAGCAGCAGGTAGCTCTTTTCAGTGAAAGAGCTCTGATGATCCCGCTGTACACCTGCTCAGCACTAAACAACAGACAGACACAGTTCGCAGCTGCTGGTGAAGAGACAGACATGTGTCTAGAGTTGGTGGAGATCCAATTAGAGCTAATGTCGATGTTCTGTCAGTGTTCACAGCCTTATCCCCTGCCCCCTAGTGGCCAAAAAAATCCATTCATGCAATTTTAAGGAAACGCACACATTGTGAATTGACTGTAATCCACAATTCAACTTTGTTTTTGTTTCAGGACTTTTTCTAAATCAGAAGAAAATGCTGAAATATTGGCCCTGGCATTTGCCTGCAACACTGTATTATTCTGACTGTAGCCTGCATCTCTACTCTCCTCTAACTTTTTTGACTAGGAGTTTGTTTCTCCATCATAAAATCACAGTTGACTCTTGACATCACAGCATTTTTTCTTGTTCACTTTATTTAATGGCTGCTTTTCCATTTTCACTCGTTTGCCTACTTTCATGCTTTTTTTAAACAAATCCTTTCCACATATTACACATAAAAAATGAAAGTCACTGCTTTTTCTGGGGGGGGGGGGTTCTGCCAGATCGATAGTGTGTTTAGATGCTAACTACCAACAAATCTCCCCATCCTAGGTTTGTCAGAGGAGAATAAAGTCCAAACACCGGCCTTTACTGATGCAGTACGACTCTACCGCCAAGCTCAAGGGCACTATGGTACCTGGGAGATGATGTGTGGTGTACCGTCACAGGTAAGCATGGCAGTACTGACGTCTATCACTGTCCTCTTGTCTCCTGAGCTCTGCCTTTTCTTCTCACACTGGAGTGACATCATTTAATGTATCATTGCTAAAATATTGTAGACTGTAAAGCAGGAATCTGCCTCCTGACCTGCTTCATGTGAACCTGGCCATTAATCAGGTCATATCAGCACATGTAAACACATTCTCCAAATTCTTGCCTTAACCTGATTACTCTCAGTAACCTGATTTCTTGTGTGCATCAGAGACTATTTACTGTCTGCTTAATGTTTTCACTTAAGAGCTTTTCATTCATTTAATGCCCTTAAAGGTCATCTCTCCACCCTAAAATTCCTTTCCCATGGTTAGTCAAGTGACTTTTGAGTGTTCTCCAGTCATTCTTTTTATGAGTCAGCATGTGATGTAATGAATGTTTTTATGAGAACATATTCACAAAATCATCAATTGGCCAGATGTGGATGCATGTGGTTACGCTACAGTCAGGCAATAAATTGACTGTAATATAGTCGATATGTGAACACATTGAAAAATTTTTCTGAGTCCATAAGGCCATGAAACAGTTCAGCCATAGGATAGTGTTGTTAATGAAATGTGTGGTCAACACATTCACATTATAAATGATTTTAGAATTGGATTCTAAACTTCCAGTACCCCTGCGTTATATTATTATGCATATAGTGGTATTGAGGTATTTATTTTAACCACCCACCCCACCCCTAGTACTTATCATGTTTTCAACCATGGGAAGTGGCTGCTCATCCAGCACAAGAACTTCCACAAAGTTGTTTCTTTTAGAAGAGAGTTTCAGGCTATGTATTTTTTCTGATATCCAATCCAGTGCTTTCAGCGCTAGTATCAAGTTTAGATAAAGCATGGGATTGGATCCACTGTGGTCAATGTCCTTCTGACAATATAGAGGTCTATACATGTCAGAAGGCAGCAGTTAGCTGTTAGAAAGCCCACACTTTCACCTTGAAGTGATGCTGCTCTTTCCCAACAGTCTCTGAGGTAAAATCAAGTGCTGTCTCCACTTTTCTTTTAGAGCTGCCTCAGGACAGTCTTGTAATTAGCCGATGCAAATTACCTTTATTTATGTAGTTTTTGAAAGAATCAGCAGGACTATGACAAGGCTTTCTGATTAAAAAAAATCTGGATTTTAATTGATTAAAAGGGGCTTTCTGCATGCTGCACATGAAATATGCATATATACATTTATTTATATAATACTTCACAAAAACATATTTAACAAAACCTGTTTAGGTTGTCCATCCATCCATCCATCCATCCATTTTCTATACCGCCTATCCCTTTTGGGGTTGCGGGGGGGGCTGGAGCCTATCCCAGCTGTCAACGGGTGAGAGGCGGGGTACACCCTGAACCGGTCGCCAGTCGATCGCAGGGCAACATATACAGACATAAAACCATTCACACTCACACTCACACCTAGGGGCAATTTTAGAGTCACCAATTAACCTAATGAGCATGTTTTTGGTCTGTGTGAGGAAGCCGGAGTACCCGGAGAGAACCCACGCATGCACGGGAAGAACATGCAAACTTCACACAGAAAGGCCCCGTGAGGGGCGCATGAGGCACGCGCACTACCTGCTGCACCACCGTGCCGCCCTGTTTAGGTTGTCATATTGCTCAATCATTTTACAGAGCACTGTCTCCACCATAACCAAAATGTACACACAAAACTTTATGGGGGAACTGTGCCAATGTAACACCTCAGAATCTGTCTCCAGGTGTTGTGGAGCACTACTGCATTTGTGGAAAAAAAGTTGTATGAAACCTTTTATGGCTCCAGAGGGAGGCGTGCAGAGTCTGCTAAACTGCCTCAGTGATTCCGTTTGAGTCTGTGTCATTTGAGACTGAAGACTACAAGTTTGAAATGAAAAAAATGGGGTGTGAAGTCGGTAAGAACTGAGCCTGCCAGACTTCTGTAGCCCACTCCTCATCTCTGCTGCAGGCTAGAACCTCAAGGTTATATTAGCTGCTATTAGCGTAACACGCATGAATACCCAGACCAAACTGTTGACGGTTGAGTTGCATTTTGGGTGACAGGCTACGTGCCAGGTTTTGACGAGGAAGAGGAATGCATGGAATATAACAGATGTCTCTCTGGTTCTGCTGCATTTGAATTCATTATTTTTTTTGGGAGAAGTAGCATTAGACTGTCAGTTTATCTAGTTGAATGTCCATGTGTGCTGAGTGAGGTGGTTGTGTTGTGTCTTGTTATCCTTGTAGATCATCTCTAACCTGGTGATGGAGGGCCTCCTCCCTGTGCTGAGGGAGCTTATCTCTCCCCGTCTCAAAGGCAAACTACAGGAGAGGCAGAGGAACTGGATGCTGGTGAGAAACCACTCCACACACATCCCATTTATGTGTATTTTTCATTCAGAGCCTCAGCAGCTGATGCTTTGTATTTCAAGTTGTTACTCATGTTGATGCCAAAAAATATGAAATTATGAATACTGTTATATTAAATTGCAAATAGATTTAGTTTTCATGGGAGATTTAGGTCACTGGACAGAAAGTAATACTATCCATAATAGTGAAAAACAGTCATGCATACATGTGTGTTCAGCTGTATGCGTTTAATCAAATAACTGGGTCGTGACTGATATAAGAGGACGTCACCAAAATGCTGATGCCTCTTATTGAATTTTACCCACCAGTGGTGGTACCAGCTGTTCTTTGTGCCTCATTGCGGCCTGCTGAGACAGCTAGGATGATGGGGATATAATGTGCCTCTGAAAATATAAAGACCAAGGTCTAAGTGTGGTTCGTTTAAACTGAGCAGCTGAGTAAAACGGGAGGTTCTGCCTTCAAACGTGTTTCCTGTGTGTGTAGATTAGTGATGCAGTGTACAGCCTGGTGCAGGGCCAGTGCCAGGCCCAGTATGAGGCGGTGTTGCAGAAGTGTGAGGCAGCCCGCTCGTCTCTAGAGGCCTCCATACGAACAGACATGGACCAGATCATCACCTCCAAGGAGCACGTCACCAACAAGATCAAAGGTTAGCAAGAGAGCGGCCATGATTATGTACAGAAATACTGTCATTTGCTGACCTTTTCTTCAGTCCCTCTTTTATCATTTTTTTAACCATTCTATGATGGTCTGATGAAGCACATGGAGTGTGTCATCATAGTGATAACACATTAATGCGTAATTTAATGTCAAAATAAAGACATTTTATTAATTGGGTTTTACATTGAGTTCATTGCTTAAACGAATTAGCCAATTTACACTTGCATCTTTAAATGGATCGTCTTATTAAATACAATCCATTGAATGGCTTACATTTTGATTAGCCTTTCATGAAGAACTGTGCATACTGCTGCATACTGATATTTTCCTGTTCCACTATGTTCTTGTAAAAAATATCTTCTGACAACATACTGCATCAATTAGTTATCTCCAATCATTTTGGGGTACCACTGCAAATTCTAGCAAGTAATGCCTGTACAGCAGAAGGGTCGCCTGCTGGCAAACACTCAGTGGAGGAACATTTGCACACAGACTTCTCTTACAACTCCCTGTGAGCCATTGACACTTAACACTCAATTGAACCTACATTTTCTACATTTGTCAAGTGTTTACTGTAGTCTGACAGCTTCCCATCATTATCACACGGTGGAGACAAGGCAGCCAATCAGCATTCCTCACACTGTTTATGCATTTCAGCTGCTTCTGTGTTGCAATGACAATGTGGAAGGAGTCCATGAGACTAGTAAACAGTAGCAGCATCATTTTAAGTAACATCAAAGCCAAGAGAGGGATACGCCACCAAATACAGCACTACAACATATAAACTAAAAGTGCTATTTTCAAATTATATAATAATATCTGATGTATAATCTGACCTATACGATTTATATTTTGTAATATTATGGTCCATACAGTCACAAACCATTGCAGTGTGGCTGCAATGCATTTTATATGCCATTTTACTGCTTATGTATTCAACATGTCATTTAGAAATCTTCTTCAATAGTCTTGCTTTAATTACCAGCATTTTCAAAGAAACTCAACAATGAGAGAGGTTTGTCTGAAACGATGATCTCCCCTCTCTTGTGTTTCTCCCCACAGAGGTGGTTCTCCACAAGGCTGAGAAGCTGCTGAAGGTGAGCATCCAGCCCTACATCAGTTCCATCCTGGACGCCCTGATGGAGCCGACCAGTCGCGGCTTCTCTGAGGTCCGCGACGTGTTCTTCAGAGAGTTGGTTGACATGAGCAAGAACACCCTGAATGAGGGCACCAAGGAGGCCGTGGCACAGGTGAGGACGTTACAGGAGGAGGCTAAGGATAAGCTGTAATTATGAAATCAAAACCATTCAGTAGTCCAGAATGGTTTGTGAAACAGAAGTAGTATAAACAAAATATACTTTGTACAAATAACCCCCCACAGCACATGGAAAAGATCTCCATGCTGGCCTTCCATCCAGTCAAGATGCAGATCTGCTATGAGAAGGTGGAGCAGCTGAGTCTGGAGGGTCTGCAGCAGAGGTTTGATGTCTCCAGCCCCTCAGTGTTCGTCCAGAGGGCCCAGATTCTCATGAGAGAGGTGACGCGCTAACACTGCTACTACCTACCTCACTTTGCCTCTGTGACTGGGTTTAGTCTAGTTTACAGTAAAAGGTTTTAAGTCAAAGTCGGCTTTATTGTCAATTTCTTCACATGTACCAGACATATAAAGACATCGAAATTACGTTTCCCACTATCCCACGGTGTGACGATTTCAAGTAAACATTGAAGTGCACAGGCACAAAGAATAAAGACAGACATGTCCTAACAACTACAGTAAACATCCATCCATCCATCCATCCATCCATCCATCCATCCATCCATCCATCCATCCATCCATTTTCTATGCCGCTTATCCCTTTCGGGGGGGCCGGAGCCTATCTCGGCTGTCAACGGGCGGGAGGTGGGGTACACCCTGGACCGGTCGCCAGCCGATCGCAGGGCACATACACACAACCATTCACACTCACACTCACACCTAGAGGCAATTTTAGAGTCACCAATCAACCTAATGAGCATGTTTTTGGTCTGTGGGAGGAAGCCGGAGTACCCGGAGAGAACCCACGCTTGCACGGGAAGAACATGCAAACTTTGCAATAACAATAAACAATAAACTGAAAATAAATACTAAAAATAAACAATAGAGTGTAAATGTAAATGTACAAATAGCAGCAAAAACTTTAAGTTCGAGGACTGTAATAGTGCAAAGACAGTCAGTAATAGCAGCAGAAGTTTTCTGTTTGACAGAAGTGTGCAAGTGGCATAGTAGTGCAAAGACAGTCATTATGTGGGTCAGTGGGTTCAGAGTCCAGAGTGTCCAGCGGGGGGGCAGTTGTTAGCTACCTGACAGCCTGTTGGATGGAGCTGAGGATAGGGAGGGGAGAGAGTTTAACATCCTAACAGCCTGATGGATAAAGCTGCTGGTGAGTCTGGTAGTGCGGGAACGGAGGCTCCTATACCTCCTCCCAGAGGGCAGGAGGCTGAACAGATTGTGTGCAGGGTGGCTTGCATCGCTCACAATTGTGGTCGCTTTGCCGGTGGGGTGGGTGGTGTATATGTTGTGCAGGGAGGGGATTGGGGCTCCAATGATTCTTCCAGCTGTGTTCACTATGCGCTGCAGGGCTTTCCTGTTGCAGTCAGTGCAGCTCCCACCCCACACAGTGATGCAGCTGGAAAGGATGCTCTCAATGGTGCCTCATAGAATGTGCTCATGATGGGTGGTGGAGCACTAGCCCGCTTGAGTTTGCACAGGAAGTAGAGGCGCCGCTGGGCTTTCTTCACCAGTGATGTGGTGTTGGTGGTCCAGGAGAGGTCCTCACTGATGTGCACCCCCAGGAATTTGGTGCTGCTCACTCTCTCCACAGCAGCACCGTCGATGGTCAGTGGTGGGTGTTGGGTGTGGCCTCTCTGGAAGTCAACAACAATCTCCTTGGTCTTGCTGATATTCAGCAGTTGGTTGCTGTTTCTGCACCACGTGGCCAGAAGGTTCACTTTCTTCCCGTAGTGGGTCTCATCGCCCTTGGTGACGAGACCCACTACTACAGGAACTTCACTATGTGATTGGTGCTGTAGGTTGTTGTGCAGTCGTGTGTCAGCAGGGTGACGAGCAGGGGACTGAGCACACAGCCTTGGGGGGGCCCTGTGCTCATTGTGATGCTGTTTGAGGTGTTGTTTCCGACCCGTACTGCTTGTGACCTCTGACTGAGGAAGTCCAGCAGCCAGTTAGAGGGAGGTGCTGAGCCCCAGTTTGTCAAGATTGCAGATGAGTTGTTGTGGTTTTAAATTGGAAACTGTGTATGTCCACATTTACAGTTTCTAGTATTAAAGCATTTCTTATTATTTTATTTACATACTTTTGTCCATCATTTCAATCAGTTATGATGATGTTCTCACCAAGTTAATAGCTGAGATTGGCTGAACCCCTTCTTTGAGCAGTGGTAGTCTAATAATACCTGAGCAATAGTAACAGCACATTATGCAGAATCCAGATGCAGGTTTCTGTATTTCATATGACAGTGCTAGAAACATTAAAGGTCAGCTGGAGGCCAAATTCACAGCCTACTTACCTGCTGTTGTTGGCTTTACTAAGGACCTCAAAAGTAAATCTGTCCCTCTTATCACATGTGCTGTGTGGGGACAGAGAGCTTAACAAAGAGTCACAAAGGGCGAAGTTTTAAAACTGGAGTTCTCATATTATACTTTTTGATCTATTATATACTTTCACCTCGCAGATTTCACAAAGATATTCCCATTTAATCTGCATGTATCTGCTTCTGCTGTGGGGCGTTTGAGCAAGGCATTTACCCCAACTGCTCCGAAGCCACCTGTCTGACTGTGTGAATGTGGTGCAGAGTCAATGTCTGTTAAGCTCCTCTAAGCCATTCCAATAAGACAAAACAGGAATTTAGTCTCATTTTGCAACAATCTGAAATGTGAACTAATGCCAGAAGCTGCCCTCAGGACAGTCTTGAGGTGTGTGTCACCACTGTTTTGACTGCAGTTCTTCAGAATCGCAGTGTTCTTGTCTGTTGTGGCTAGAAGTCTAAACACTTGCTGATTTGTACGCTTACAATCATTATTCAATGCCAAACGTGTCTCTTCAGAGTTTTTCTTCTCTTGTTTAGTCAAGTTTATTTGTCACTCGACAGTTTTCAGTGGAACTGTTCGACCAAAGAAATAGTCCCTTTTCATGTTCAGTGGATTATAACTAATAACACTGTTTCTGGAAAGTGTTGATTTTTTGTTGATTTTGTGTTTCATTGCTGAGATACCACAAACTAAATTCCCTTTACCACCATTGTGTTGGGGTCAGTGCAGACAAATACAACCATAATCTACATAGACAGATACCATTGAAGCGTGTTTTTGTGATTTAGTATAACCAACCCTTTAAAAACGGTTTTACTGTCTTGGCCTGAGAAAAGCCTGTATTTTTTTCATACATTTTTTTGTAGTTTTATTTTGTTCCTTGTTCAGATACAAGTAAAATTGGGATGTTGAGTGAAGAATAAGACAGTCCACAAGAATCAAAAGACATGCCCACCCACCCCCAATGATTCTTCTTCTCTAAAGCCCAGGGCCTTGAAATAATTGCATTAATCTCCCATGTGTCCAGACTTGCACAAGAACTCAGTCTCAGGGAAGAGATCCAAGAAGCAGGCATTCTTTCATTCAACCCCCCCATGGAGAAATCACTTATCATGACCTCCTCAGTGGGGTTCGGGGGCCAGTGAGGGTGGGGGCTTCTACACTTTAACTCAAGGTCCTTCAGAGTTCAAGTAGTGATTAGAAACTGCAGTACATGTATTCAAGCTGTAAAGCCTGTGCTTAAGTTCTACATTTTACACTTGAATGTACACATAGCCATGTCATTCTGACATTACATAGTGCTGTAATTGTGCTGAACAGATGCTACTTTCAAATTCTGTCAGAAATTGTATCTTTACAGCCAGATTATTCTATGTGTTTGAACTACTGTATGCTGGTGAACAGAAGAAGAATTTCCAGTGGTGTGAGATAATTTCATTTGTCTCCAAGTCATTTTACTATTTCAAAACATGGGACAGTGACGCTGTAGCTTCCTTTTGCTCAGAGTTTGTGGAGGGGTTGGACACAGTTCAACTTTTATTAACAGCTGCAAACACAGTAGAACTGTAGGAAATGAGTGCCCTCTAATGGTGATTCTGTAACTCCAGAGAACAGCAAATCAAGCAGAAGTTTGAATACAGGTTCCGCATCGTGGGACAGAGTCAGCAGGACTGGGGGCGGTGTATTTAAACTTTGAATGCATGAATATTTCACCAGACATTCCCACAAACACCAGTCAGTTATGTTACACAGTTTGAGCTACAGACTGTAATATTACTTAAATATGATAAAACTTACTGATGTATTTTAACACCGTCTCAGTAACACGTTTGCATCCCTCTGTATGTATGTCCACAGCAAATGGACAATGCAGTGTATACGTTTGAGCAGATCCTTCACCAGAGTCTGGAGTCTCAGGGTACAGAGGAGCTCTGTAAGACCATCCAGCGCTGCCAGGACAGAGTCATTAAGGTAAAACCTACAGTACACACACACACACACACACACACACACACACACACACACACACACACACACACACACACACACACACAGCAGGCTAGTAGATCATCACTCTAAACCCCAAAAACACATGGGGGAACGGAGCAGGAAGATTTCACTCGACAATACAGTTGAAATAAAAATTAAATCACTCCTTTTTTATTTGAATTTCTGAATTCTGTGTATTTTTTTTCACTATATTGTTCCCTCAAAAATGTCCAAGTAAAAGTCCTGCAGTCTATTGTCACATACGAAATGGAGAAGCAGAAAATCGTCACAGCTGAGGAGCCTGAACCAACAAATGTTTGACATTTAGGATTGCTAAGCAATTAATAGATTATTAAAATAGTTGGCCAGTTGCCTATTTTCCTGGTGATCACCTAATTGATTGATTGACTCACTATCTCAGCTCTGATCAGTAGATTGTTCATTCTGATGCATCAGTGCACATGTAGCATTTTACTGCTGTAGTTGGTTGAGGTGGAGCCAGTGATGGACTGGGGGCTATAATTTATATAAAATGCTTTTATTTTATGTTATTTCATCAGCCTATCACATCTGTCTGCCTGGTGCGTTTGTCAGGTCACTCCTTGTCTGTGGCTGTCTGCACTGTACATTGTTAAGAAAAAAACCACAACAGCCTTAACGCATTAGGCACCAGACTTTTAATAATAATAAAAAAAATGCTTAGCAGTAACAGCTGTGGAGGAGGTGGTGGAGAGCCAGACCAGAAGAGCAGCACCAGAATAATATTTCACAACAGTCAGTGTTTGAGGTTTTATTAAGGCTTTAGTCTAATTTTTCAGACAAACAGGACAGGATTTGGGATTCAGGACACCTGCTTGTAATTTGGGACGTCTGGAAACCTTCGTCTCCTGGCGGTCCAAAGCTCCCGTGCAACACTCCATGTGCTCCGAGCTCCCACTCTGATCTGGACTGAGTCTGCTAGCTGCACAGCTACAGTTAATATCAGTTAGCAGTTACTTTAGCGACAAGTAGAGCGATCTGTCCATCAGGAAACTCCACAGTCACAGAGAGAGTCAGAGCAGCCAGAGGACATCAGAGGGGAAACCAGCAGATGTTTTCTCCATAAAACATGGTACAGCTTTACCAAAGTCAGAGACTTACAGTAGTTGGTGGAGTGTGACGTTGTGCCATAAAGCATGACACACTGCTCACACTGTTCAGGGCATCCTCACTATTACGAGTCTTGATATGCTTTTTCTTGATTTTTCTTTTTTTATTGTTTCCTGTTTTCAGAAATTTGACTATGACAGCAGCACAGTCAGGAAGCGTTTCTTTCGCGAGGCTCTTCTCCAGATCTTCATCCCCTACATGCTGAAGCAGCTCAGCCCTTCCTGTGCCTCGGTGAGCCTCAGAGCATTCTGTCACCAAACACCAGCTACATTGATGGGAATACTGTTTATCCTTTCATTCATTTATGTGTGAAAGTCATGAAGAAAATCCCCAAAATGTGTTGGCAATTATGTTTTGTTTTATGTGCTTATCTACATACAATACTGTCCCAGCACTTTTGGTAACTTTCAAAACGCTGTCACTAAAACATGACTCACTCCCTGAGTGAGACAAGTGACATCCTGAAACGTGGATGTTTAGAAAGTAGTAAAGAGACGTTGACTTGAGATGTTGAAAGGTTTTGACTGTTGTTTCGTGAACATCAGGAGCTGCCGCGCTTCCAGGAGCTCATCTTTGAGGACTTTTCCCGTTTCATCCTGGTGGGGAACATCTTTGAGGAGGTGGTGCTGAACTCTGTCATGAAGGACATCATGATGGGTCAGTCTTCTACACTGTTATTCATCCTTTCCATTTCTATACATGCGTTGTTCATTATAGATAAGGATGCGTTTCTGCCGAATGGAGAATCTCACTGTGCGAAAAGGATTGTTTGCAGATTGGCTAAATATTTCTCTGAATATATTCTGAGTACCTCCTAAATGAAACTACGTCTTTTGATGTTAACTATAGTGTAAATGGAAGCAGTACTCATAAATACTGCACACAATAATTACACAGTTAGTATCACTGTCTTACCAGGAAATGGCTCATTCAAATGCCATATTCATTTTATTGTGAAGAAAATAAGTTGTGGTTTTACTGTTTATCAGTTTGTTATTTACTACTAGACAGAAGCTTGTGTTATAACTCGTTTTACCAATATTGGAAAATTGCTGATGTTGTGTATCAGGCTGCATCCAAAACAAATCTTCCTTCTCTCAATGTAGATTAGAATGGAGATTTTTTCCTTGGCTCCTTTCAAAACTCATTTTACAATGAATGAAACACTCAATTTGGCCTCTCCCATCACCAGAAGACATCAACACTGGCTGCAGTTTAGTATTTTATTATTAAAAGTATACATTTCAGTTTTACTGAGTGCTCCTGAGCCCACAATGTAATCCTTTATACAATCATGTGTTTCACAAAGTGGTGAACCTCTTTGTGAAAGTATATATTTACAAAATCAGTGAAGTTGATGAGGTATTTTCTACAGTATCTATCTATCTATCTATCTATCTATCTATCTATCTATCTATCTATCTATCTATCTATCTATCTATCTATCTATCTATCTATCTATCTATCTATCTATCTATCTATCTATTACACAGCATCCCAAATTGTTTGGAATCAGAACGTATGAACTAATAATCCAGTTTCATGCTCTGCTTGGAGAATCATTTCTTTATTTACTTAACATTTGATATTTATTCTTTTATGTTGTTGTTGTCTAATTTGATATTGTTTAATTACCATGTTGTTATTTCACTTTTATAATTGTTTTATATGGAATTGGATCCCCCTGAAAACAAGGTGCTACATCTCAAGGGAGTATTCCTGATAAAGAATTTCCAATAATATGCACATGTTATAGCGCTGCAGTAGTTATTGAGTTTATAAGCAATAGTTGAAACCTTTATGACTGAGACTGAGATCTGTTTAATTAGTTTTCTTGATTGCTCATCATGTCAAAGCATTTGCAAACCTCTACTCTCTGTTTGTAGCTGTGAAGGAGGCAGCAGTCCAGAGGAGGCACAACCTGTACAGGGACAGCATTGTCCTAAGCAACAGCGACCCCAGCTTGCACCTACTGGGAGAAAACCCCTCCATCGACTGGGCCGGGGAGTACGGAGGAGCCCAGGAGGAGGTGGATGGTACAGGGGAGGATGCTGAGGGTGACGCTGAAGGTCAAGGTGGGGAGTCCCATAAGAGAAGGAGGATGAAGCAAGTCGTGTCCATGATTCAGGTGGAAGGCTCACCAGTCCTGCCCGGTGAGTCATGCATAGAGGTGCCCAGCGTCAACGACATCCCAGAAGAGAATGGAGAGGAAGAGGATGAGGAGGAGGAAGACGGGGATGGGCATGAAAACACAGATGGTAAAGCTTCTCCGGAGCGGAATGGATCCGCAAGCCCCAAAGCATTAGAGAACCCTCCAGACCTGTCAAATAGTTCTGTCTCAAAGGAGGAGGAAGCCAAAGCAGAGGAGCAGGGTGAAGAGGAGGTCTCTTTGAAGGTGGAAACTGCTACACTAAGTGCTTCAGACTCAGAGGAGAAGGGTAGGGAAGAAGACAGCCAGCTGACGGTGGAAAAACAACCACTCTGCAACCAGGAGGTGTCAGAGGAGGCGCTGCCACCACCACCACCTTCTTCTGAGGAAATCCCATCTGCAGCTACAGACGTGGCCCCAGAGAGCCCCCCAGAGGCTACATCTGACTTCCCCCCACCTCCACATGATGACAGCGGCTTCCAGTCTCCCATCAGTGAAGGGGTGGAGGCAGAGGAGGAGGCCTCCAGCACAGTGGCCCCACAGCCCGCCGAGGAGCACCCTGAGGTGAGGGAGGAGAGTGTTGCTGTGGCACCAGAAGCAGAGACCAAAACCAGTGACTCTGAGAGCAGTGACCAGTGATGAAATGGTTTCCATTTGTTTGACCTAAACTGAATCCTGCCTTTTGTTTGTTTGTTTTGTCTTTGTTTTGTTTTTTTGTTGTTGTTGTTGGGTTTTTTTTTTGACAAAGATTGAAAGAGCCTTCGTGCTGCTGTTTTACCCACATCACTTTTCAGCAGCTTCCACACCAGTTTCAGGCCTCATAATCATTCAGCAGATCATCTTCACTGAGCAGGGCTCATGTGCTGGCGGCATTTTTTTAAACATTGTTTTTTCTGTATTATTTCCACAACTTTACATCTGACAGACATATGCACACAGTTCCACGCCTTGTTTTCTTTTCACCTGGTAAGAAAGTGGTGTGTTATAAACGTTGAGGTGCCTTTGGTGAAATGCATGTCAGTTGATTTAGCTCTCAAATCTCTCTTCTTTAACTACTGTGTGGCCGTCAGTAAACTTCTGCAATTGGATTTATTTATGACGTTTGTTGGTGTGAATGCAGTTTGTGCTATTGGAAACTCACTTGTTTATTATTGGACCTTATTATTGGCCAACAGAAAATACTCTTAAGTCTCTAAGGTGATTTTTTTTTTTTTTTTTTTTTTTCCTGTCTCAAACATTAGAATTCCTTAATTGTACACACTGATGTCTAAAGACTTGACAATTTCTTTTTCTTGGTGGGAATAACACTATTTTATGAGTTCATCCTTTAATAAAGAAAGTTTGTGTATATTGTGAATAAATACTTGTATGGACCAGTGAAATACCAAACTGTCATTTTACATAATTTTATATCACTTGATCGGTGCTTTAGCTGATCTCTCCACACCTATTTTATTTATTATTTTCATTCTCTTTTTTTGACCAGTGTACTTTTAGATTTATTTTACTCTTGTGTGATACAAATGACTGTAATTGATAATAAATCATTATTGATTAATTATTATCGGTTTGTCTTGGTCATGGTCTTTGTAGTCACTACTCGAGGGATTGTCGGTATATCATCCATTGCTGCATTCCATGTAGTTGTACCAGTGCAGAGGTTATGGTGTGGTGTGCATGCTGGTTCAGTGGTATGGGCTAAAGTGGTACCTAAATGGAATGGAAATAGTAAAGTTACTTACACATGTCCAAATGTCCACCATGATTCCATTCTGGTAAATTTAATAAACATCTCTTGCTGCCTGATAAGTAAGTCTGACACAGTAAACTGAGTATCAATCATCATGTGATGTCACTGCTATTTTCCTTTTAGACATATCAAAAATGTGTGAAATTGAATGCTGTACTATATGATCCACTTCACAGATAACTATACTGATCCTAAATTATGTTTTGGAAGAATGCTTAGAGAAGGGCATTTAAATATTATTATATTATTAAATATTATACATTTTTTTTAAGTAACGATTATCAGTGTGTCTGTCACAGATGTGTACAGATTTCTTCTGCATGTTGTAGAAGTTTTAAGTAAACAACTGGGAGCTTTTACCTGTTAACACAACCTGAACAGTTCTGTGCCAAAGAAGAAAATGAAAAATCTGAAAATATGATCACATTTTGGGGCATTTCAGACACGAGCAAAACAAACCTCCATATTATTCTTCCATTTTTTTAAATCTTATTTTTATGCAGTGTGTGAATCTTAATTAAAATAGGTGTGTCACATTTCTATTCTAATATACGTACAATGATGGCAAAGTTAGCTTTTTTCCTCTGCACATCTTTTCCTTTGTGTCCCTGCTGCACTCTGGTCATTCTGCCACTGGATGGCAACCCAGGACAGCTGTTGCTTGGTAACATGTCAAGACTGCAAAAAGATGCCAGAGCTCAGTCAGCACAATGATATCTTAAAATTAAACAGATTTAATTCCAGATTTTTGTTTTTATGAATGTACATATGCCATGACTAATAGTACTATATATTTAAAAGTTGGTATTATTAAAAAGAAGAACCTATTTATTTGTACATTGTAGGCCTGTTTACTCTCATTTAGTTCATAGCCCGAACATTCTGGAAACATACCTCAAAAATCCTCATATCACTCCTGCATCACGCAAGGTCGCCAGAACTGTTTCCAAAATGGGACTTACTTGAAATGGGACTGTTGAGATGTGTCCCTGCCTGTCAGAGTCATGTGATGTGTGACAAATGGTTTCTTAGTATTATTATGCTGACTATGACGTGATATCACTGGACAAATGCTGAAAGTGGTTCATGTAATAATTCTTAGTACTATAGGCTATTTCCCCACAACTGAGCTCTGTGGATGGCAGTGTTGGTCTGTCCACCCACCGCTTTGACCCATAAATATCTCAACAGCTCCTTCATGGATTGCAATGACAGTTAGTACTGACCTTCATGCTCCCCAGAGGATAAATCCACTGACTTTGATTAATCTCTGACTCTTTAGTTGGAGGGCACCAACTTCATTCCCTCAGTAAAGTAATAATGGTGTGCATGCATACTCTCTCTGACATTTGTGGGCCTCAGGCCTTCTCATCGATCATTCCAAGCCTTCCTTCCTTGCTGTTGGTGAAAACATCCTGTCAGGAGAATGACCGAAGTTAGCGTAATAATTGATATTCTTTGGCTGTTACCTGTTGGAGAGTTTATTTTGGCAGACCTTTCACAGTGTTTTGAGCAACCCAAAAGCACAAAGATGACGGTGCAGTCGGTAGCGCAAAGGAATTATCTGTCCCACGTAAGTGTCAGTGCGGGCGCAGTTAGGGACCGTCGTAAAAGTGCAACATGATCCATTTCCAGCTTCAATAACTTTTTTCAACATAGAAATGTTAAACAACTGACATTATACAGCGTAATAGCCGTTAAACATTTCATGTCTATAAATCTGTAAAGAATAAATAACAAAACAAAAAACAGCAAATTATGGTTATCAATTAACTATTTATTTAATTATGGACATTTCAAGCTTTCTCTTTCAATACCTTGTTCATTTATGACATCATTTATTGACATCAAACCAATTCTCTTGTCCTGCTCATCCTCTCACAACTTTCACAGCTGCTTGTTTGTGAAAATCACCATTATCAGTGAAATCCCTCACCACCATTATCACCCCTGATGCCTTTTGCATGTCTTTATATGTGTGTAGTTGGATAATAGATTACTTATACCTGTAGTATGAGATATTCTATGGGTTTTTTTTTTTTTTTCACAAACTAATCACCGTGAGAGGATTGTGATAGGATGAGGATGAGCAAGAGACATATAAAGTGTTTCAATGTCAATATATTCATAAATTTGCATAATTAAGGATTGATAACCATAATTCAGTTTATTTTTAGTAATTTTTCTTTACAAATTTACAGGTGTGAAATGTTTAATGGCTGTCTCTCCATATAATGTCAGTGGTTGTGGTTTTCCAAGTGGAAAAAACAAAAAGTTATTGAAGCTTGAAATGAATCACATTGCATTTTCATATTGCTTTAATGGCGGTCCCTAACTCCCCACTGCCAGTGAGTGGGACAGACGTCTCTCCGGCATCGTCATCTTTGGTCAGCTTGAGTTGACAAAAACTGTGAAACGTCAGTCAAAATATGCGTTCCAGCTTGTTCGAAAATTGAAAGTCGTCGAGGCTTTGACACGGAACTATTGAAGGTAACAAAGAAACGACGAATAACAAAGATTAAACTAACTTCACCCCGACATCATAGCGACGCACTGGCTGTTTGGAGATCCTGTGGAGAGCTTTCCACAGATGAACCAGCGCACAGAGCTTGGAATATGAGCACAGCAGCTCAGTGACATTGCCAAGAGCAGATGGTGCCTCTTTTAAAATTTCCTTCACGGTTTTGGACAACATGTTGTACATGCGTAAAAGTGCGCAATTTTATGTCCATACAATCAGAGTCAGAGTACTTTATTGATCTCCGAGGGGAGATCGGGACAGTTACAGTTGTTCTCGTTGTAGAAAATAGTTAATCTGTCCTACAATTTGTTAATGATTGTGCATCATCCATCTGCAGTTCAATAAATATAAACATAATACAATACTTTTTATTTATTTAACAATACTAATTCAGTTACATTTGATCGTTTCACTTATAAAAAATAGTTGCCTGTTTAATTTCCATATTGCGATCCTATAATCGATCCTATAACGATCCTGGCATTTTTAAAATGACACTTTAGTTTCTAGGAACCCCGCCATTACTTTTGCCCCAAAGAATCTCTGTGACATCATGTTCTTCATCATAACAACACGTCTACTTGTAATCAAAATTGTTGCGCTCCAGGCAACACTCGTTAAAAAGGAGGTGATGCGCCCAGTCGGTGCCTCAGACACCCGGTGTTGTGTGTGGAGACACCAAATGCTGAAGCCGTTCCCGGGTGGAGTTATAGTGGGCAGAGAAGTTTTCATTTAACGCTACGATTTGTCAGATGACTGTGTCATCACTTTTCAATGCGTCCGTCTGTAACACGCCTCGATGAACAACACTTGTAGAATAATTAATCAAAACAACATGATGGATGTTCTCGTAAGCACGGACATGTCTGTGGTTATTTTGCAACAGTCTGATGCTGGTTGAGCAAAATGTAACCGGCGGATCCACCGTGCGTTGCTGTGGTTTGACGTTGCGCAACATCGCTCCAGTTAGAGACTGCAGATGGAACAGAGGCAGTGCCAGCTGCCCTCACATGGCTGTTCAGAGAATGGGAGGAAAGAAAAGATAGGCTTCTGAACGGCGTTTGAGTGTTTTTAAAGAGTTTTTAAATGGGTGTGCGTTCACCAACATAAGTTGTGTCGCTGAGCTGTCGACCTGCTCTGAGCGTTCTTGACAGTGCGCGCGCTGGCAATGCCACATCCTCTGCCGCGCCTTTCCTCCCACTGGGGCGCATAGCAAAGTAACCAAGATGACGAACGGGTACAGACGAGGAAATACGCTCAGTGCGCCCCAGGAAAAAACCAGTTTCGACGGTGTGACACAAAAATAAAGGTCACAGCTCACCGCACTTGTGTTCAATGATAGTATGGTGTTGCGTTTGGACAAGAGTGGGTGATGGCGTTCACATGAGACAGCCTGCAGACATTGGGACAGATACTGCTGTTGAGCCTGAGCAGACAAAATGTAGACATGAGGTCGGATCACGCTGGGTATATTCGCATGGATGAAAGTATGGTGAAAAGCAGATAAAGAACGTTAGGTGAAAGAAAGAAAGAAAGAAAGAAAGAAAGAAAGAAAGAAAGAAAGAAAGAAAGAAAGAAAGAAAACTGTGAGTTACAGCAGTGCAGCGGGGTAAATCAAAGATTAGAGTGTAGGTGTATGGAGTTGGAGCAGGTTTGCATCAGTTTATGCATTAAAAACCAAATGTGAACTGGGAGGCCAAGGGTGGGACAGCTTGTTGAGACGGTTATGATGTGCCAACAGGAGCTGTTACCCTGTGCCCGTTTCTTCTACAGCTGCAAGAACAGGAACAGGAAGACCAGCTTGTGGTTTACAAATCTAAAATCAGCAACAAAGTTTTTTACTGCCACCCTCCGATGTGCTAATTCTGCAAACAGCATATGCATGAGCAGTTTAACAAGTAAATAAATGAGTGTGAAGCAGAGTTGCACAGTGATAGGTGGCTGTGGTCACAGGCAACGGTTTTTGCTACCTCTAACCATGACACTAAGCGTAAACGCGCCCAAAACCTCATATACCAACTAAGAGGGTTAAGTGAATCTTGATGATATTACTTCATAAGTCAGTTTGCATGAAAATAGCCTTTAAAACTTCTTGCTGTGAAATTACTGAATTATTATTGAATTACAATTTTGGTTGCCATTTGTTTCTTCCTGCTGGCCACTGATTAAGGCTGTAAATCAACCGTCACACCCTGCCCTGAGAGGCTGGGTGTGTGCATGTGTGTGTGTCTGTGTGTCTGTGTGTGTGTGTGATAGTCAAAAATTTGAGGGGGGCAGGATTTCCTTTAGAATTTAGGATGTGTTAAGTAGGATAAAACTCTACGGGCAACAGACATTCTGATCTCAGGTCACCCAGGTAAGTTCCAACATCTCTGCCAACCAATTTTATTTCATTTAAATCCACCTGCTAAGTTGGTTTCAGGGTGTTTACTGCTGATTCATAGAGTGCAGACTGCTGTATGTGTCCCCAGGGTGATGGAAACTGTGTAAAAATCAGGTCTTTTTTTGAGAGTTTTTATTCCGAATATTTTTTCTCCTAAAATGTTCTGTTCTTAAAATAATGTGGAGATTGTGGTGTAGCCAGCATCAGAGGGAAACATCTGTAGAAAACCTCTCTCTGTCAGTTTCATTGCCTCATCATCAACCCACACAAAAACATAATATAGAATAATACTAGAATATGCTTATCAGAAAGTGACTTTGTACAAAAACATACTGATATATCTGTGCTTCACTATTGTCAGAAATGATTTTGATCTGCCAACTGGTTGAAGTATTTGATGATTCCCATAATGTTCAAGTTGTGGTGTGGGGGTGTTAGGAAGTAAAGTTTATACAAATAAGTCCAAAGAATTAGGATGTATTTTTTGAGTAGTGCAAAACCAATGATGAAATCCTAAACAGAGAAAACCTCCAGCAGAAGCAGAACTTACTTTTCTTACTGAAAACTCTGAACACTGACAGGAAGACATTGTGCAGATTTCACCATAATGTTCTGCTTGAGTTTTATCCCTTTGTAAAAACAAATATTCCATTTATTGACTGTCTTTTCTCAAGAACTTTCTAAAAAAAATAAAAAATAAAAAAATTGGCCATATCATAACAAATACACAGTGGTTACTGTACTTTTCTTAAAGTGTTTTATTATTTATTTATTTATGTCTGTGACACATTAGATGTCACAGACATCAAATACTTGCAATAAAAGACATAAAGACATAAAAACACTTGTAATTAACCCATAACAAAATTAGCTAGCTAATGAATGTTGTCTAACACTTGTCTGGAGAAGAATAAGACAGAATTAGATGTGTTCTGCTGTAAAAAATGTTTTTGTTTTTAACACCTCGTCTCCTGCAGTTCCTGCACTGATGAAAACAACATAATATCTCTGATCTACCCTTCCTTCCTCTTAAGGAGTTCCATACCAGTGATCTGTGCCCTTTTGACCTGGAATGCACCTGGCAAGCATGACAACATCTGGATCTCAAGCCTTCCTCTTCCTCCTCCTCCTCCTCCTCAGTTCCTTCTCATCCCTGCTTTATTTCAGGTTCTTGGGCCAGAAGGTTTATCAACAGAAATATCATCCAGATGTTTTTCAGAGAAATATCAGCATCCTGCTTTGGCACTGGCCATTTGGCCTCTCCTACAAGCTCCGTGGAAACAAATGCCTTGAGATGTACAACATCAGCCGCTGTTTCCTCACTGATAACAAATCTGCTTACTCCACTGCAGATGTGGTTGTCTTCCACCATCAGGAGCTAAGCAGAGGACTGTCCTCACTGCCCCTGCACCAGGATCGGCCAGCCTCCCAGCACTGGGTGTGGCTGTCTCTGGAGCCCCCTGCCAACAATGCAAACCTTACACAGCTCAATGGTCTCTTCAACTGGACGATGAGCTACAGACGTGATGCAGACATATACATCCCTTATGGAATGACCATGTTAGGAGGTGATGAGAGAGACTTCCAGGCTGTTCCAAACCGCACCTGCCTTGTCAGCTGGGTGGTCAGCAAATATAGGCCTCACCAGGCTCGGTCTCATGTTTACCAAAGTCTAAAGAAGCATATTCCCATTGAGGTGTATGGCAAGTGGAACAAGAGACCCCTGTCAAGGAGGAAGCTGTTGCCCACTATTGCAAACTGTAATTTTTACCTGTCTTTTGAGAACTCTGAGGCGAAGGACTATATCAGTGAGAAGCTCTGGAGGAACGCTTTTCAAACAGGAGCCGTGCCCGTGGTTCTTGGCCCAAGCAGGGCCACCTATGAGGCCCTGGCTCCCCCTCGTTCCTTTATCCATGTGGCTGATTTCAAGAGCACAGCAGATCTGGGTGCCTATCTGAAGCATGTGGCTGCAGACAGGCAGGCCTATGAAAAGTACTTCCAGTGGCACCGAACTCACAGAATAAAAATCTACACTGACTGGAGAGAAAGGCTGTGTCAGATCTGTGTTCAGTATCCCAGTTTACCAGCACACAGAGTCTATCATGACCTGGAGAGCTGGGTTGACAGCTAAGATTTTTATCCCTATGTGCTTTCAGGTCAGTGAGGCGTTGCTGCTGGGTTACCACATACAAATTCAATACCATACAGTGACAATTCTCTGTTGTAGTACACTTACCTCAGTCAGCCATACACTTATGGTAAACCGTGAGGAACTACACACCACAGAAACAAATCTCAAGTGGTTGGTTGTGCTGGTTGTGTGTTTTTTGAAAAAGTGGAAGTAGAAGCTTGCAAAACCATAAATAAGCATGTTCCATTTCATGTAACCACAGAGGAGAGATTCTCTTCACGACAATGGAAAAAATGAGGGGTATTTCAATATTCTTCTCCTAAAATGTCTGCTCATGAAAAAAGAAAAAAATATTTAATAAAAAGGCATTTTGTTTTCCTTGTTTGATGGTTACTTTTTCTCAGGGCCCCAGTGTGTTTTAAAGCACTTTTTAGATCATCTTCTCCGATTTGATGGCTAACGTTTGGTTAGGTTTAAACAACCAAAAGTACATGTTTTCAGTTGTTTTTATTAACATTTTACAAAGTGTTTTTTCAAAGGACATGAGAGACAGTAATCAAATTATACAGTAAAAAGTAAAACCAGATAAATGACAAGCATATATTGTTAGTGTATGCCATGACAATGAATACAGTCTCTTGCAGCTGCATTATGGACAAGTTGCAGATGATTTAGTGCTTTTCCACTGAATAATAAACAGCCCAAAATCTGCTTCTGACAATTTGTGTCATCAGCACACATAAAATGAGACTCATGTCCATGAATTTATTGCTCCAGTGCATGCTGGGAGTGTTCCCAATACACCTACCTCATGTAATTTCAATCATGTGATCAGCACTCAAAAAAAGGGTGCAGGGTTACTAACTACAGCCTGGATTAATAAATGAATTCTCAAATTGCTTTCAAAGAATCAAATTAGCTGGATGAAAATAAACAGGATTATTTTGAAAGCTGCGTGTTATTCTGAATTAGCTAGACGGCATTTGAAGAACAGGCTGCTGGAGTTCTTGGAGACAGACTGGGAAGTGAAGTGGGATTTGACAATTCAAAACTTTTGCCATTAGACAAGGAACTTGTGTAAAACAAGAGCTTTGATCACACTGATTATTTTTCCACATATGACAATGACTTTTTTCCTCGTACCTTCACAAGTCATTTTTGCATCATGACCTGCAAGAGTGTTCCTTTACATCAGCCAGTTTGCCCCCCATCCTCCAGACTGGACTTTAAAAAATGTCTTTAAGTCTGAAGTCAATGTGGAGTATTCACTTCCTTGCTGCTCTGGCTTACTGACAATCACCTTTACATGCTTAGAGCTTCTGCAAATTCTGCTAAGTTATCTGATTTCTTATTGCATCATTGCTCTCATGAGTCAATGTGATTGCATGTGAGTTCTTCCTGACTAAATTCTGACTCATTCTGTGACACATCACACTGACAGCCATACACTCTGCTCTGCCTTGTCTGGAGCAATGGCTTCCTCCAGTTCCCCAGATATCTGGAGGCCACATTTTTTACTTAAAAACCCTAATCCTTAATAAGAGAAGCATATTATGCTGCACTGAAAAACAAGACTGTACTGTAATTCATTGTGAAGAGCATGTGGGTCTAAGGAAGTCCATCTCTATGTAGTATATACATAAACTACTTACTTGAATTGCTCACATGGAGGCTGTGTGTGGTTTTTTGAGAAAATAGAGACTGAGTTATACACTGTTAGCAAGCTTATACAGTGTTTAAACAGACAAATCTCAATGCGTTCGTTCTCATTACATCTTCTTTTACATTGATAATCCTGTACATATGCTGTGGATATGGATCATTTCCAGCACTCCACACATTCTCTTTTTTCTGTGAGCATAACAATTGAATTGGGGAAATACTACAGCATAATTACAGCTTGTTTTCCTATTTTTAGCCGTGCTTAATTAGCATCCATTTTGGATCAGTCTATTCAGATTCCTGCTGTACCCCTTGTTTTGACTGTGTAAAGCATACATATGTGAGAAGACAAGGCAAGAGGGTTCCACTTCCAAATGTGAATAATAATAATAATAATAATAATAATAATAATAATAATAATAATAATAAGAAGAAGAAGAAGAAGAAGAAGAAGAATAAATGTTATTTCAATAAATGAATAATAAAAATGATCAAAAACCTCAATAAAAGCCTGTTAAATAAATGAGATATTAATGATTGTCAGCACTGTATTCTGTGACATTACCTGATATCAAATGGACGCTATATATGCAGAATCTGTCGCTTGTGGGGTTTGCTTCTAGCCCGTTTTATGGCAGTAATCCATCTATGTCAACTTCCAGGATCTTTAAGGACGTGCTCAAGTGCTCTCCCCTTAGCTTGTCCCCCATTGTTCTGATAACCCAACCAACCACAGCTATTCACCATGTTCCCTCTATAAATACAACAGAGATCAGCTGCTAGCAGTAATTTGCCCTGCAATACTCCCACTTTCCTGCCAATATGGTGACATTTTTGGGGGCTTGGAGGCAGAGCATGAGTGCAGAGAGGGAGGGGGATGACGTAGAACTTGTGTTGGTTCTTATCTGCAACTTTAAGTATAATTTTGACAGCAAGATATTAACTTGACACTGCCGACAGATATCACTCTGAAGGGGCTGGTCAACGTAGGTGCCCTGGTTTGTCCATCAAACATGCTGCCAATTGTTATATTTGGAACTACTTTCTACCAAAGAAAGAGTCCCTGTCAACAGTGTGATGTGTCTTTGGGTGAATGAAGCCTTTAAAACATGACAGAAATGTTCCCCATTGACCTCTAAACAACGTGATTAGTTATTTTCTGAAAAAAAAAAAAAAAAAAAAAAGACTCCACAACAGAGCATGTTTCACTTCAGATTATATAAATATTTATTTCCTTCATTTCAGCTGTGGTATATCCACATGCATGCTAAACATGGTGGGAAAGAAGTTTTCCTTGTGTATAGAACTCAATAGAATTATATGTAGTCTCAAAACAGTCTGTATCAAAGCTAGCTAGCCTAGGTAGTTGCTCTAGATTCACAAGACCAAATATCATCAGAGAGAGAATGATGAAAACAAGACAACCTGCTTGGTTTTTGTTTAGCTCTCAGCAGTGATGAAGGGAAAGCAGAGCTATGTAGCGTTTAAAAAAGGCAAACATGAGAATTTTATCTTTTCTGGTAATCCCTCATCCTACAAACCAACACACTGTCCTTCATTTTGTTCCACAAGCTCAGTAGGTTTGAATAAAACAGTCTTTACAACACAGTTAAAGATCTCCAGTGTTAACACTCCCTGGTATCTTGATGCAGATATATCTTTTTACATATTGACACTCATGTATGTGTATGTGTGCAGGTCAAGTACAGTATACTGGCTCCTCCACTGTGGGAGGGCTGAGAGGCTGAGATAGTGGCAGCAGGCTGAGGAGAGGAGCCACAGAGAGCGGCTTTCCTGAGAGACAACAGCGAGAGGCCACAGTTGCATCAAGGGTTCCTGCACTGTTTTCCTGCCAAACATCTGTCACTGGAACTGAAGAACCATCCTAGGCGTGTAGTGTAATCTATGATCTATGCAGTGGGGCATGATGACTGTACAAAATACAGAAAGGGAGTTGTGCACATCCAGTCCTGTGCAGTTATTATGCTGGGCGAGGAGAGCAGCTTCAGTAAAGGAAAAAGCAGGGAATATCCATTAGGAATACACCAGTCCAATCCACCATATGGGCATGGGCAGATGCCATAATTATAAAAATTCAATGTTTCTAATATTGTCTATGTTCACTCAGTCATTACAGACCAAAGTTGGTATCTTGGTACCAGGAAAGACAAACATGGATTGGTGCATTCCTCATAGCTGTACACTGTCAATGTTTTAATTAAAGGACTTATCTGTTGAAAATTTTCAACTTGAAAATGAAATTGTAAATTGGGCTTCTATATTTGAAATTAGCAAATGGACCCAGTTCCACTGCTCTGGTTTCTGGTCAGGGTTGCCATATCTGCTTGGTTCTTAACAAATCTGCGTGTTTTTCAAGGAAGTATCATTTCAAAATTGGCAGATTCCACATTTAAGGGTCCCAGACTTCACTCAGAAATGTAGCAGCTTCTCCTGTAACTGTAGGGATTATATGTCCCATTTTGGGGGAATTTTCCTTCCATTTACCTTTTTTTTCTAGCCAGTGAGGTATTTTCAATAGCATTTTTTTAACAGTCCCCTTTGCTGCTGAATCACTGCACCACTGCGGGCTTAATAAAGAATTATCTTACCTTATGTATATATTTTTTGTGATTTCTATGACACTGATTTGTTTTTCAACAATGTCTTCATCTACTCCCATCATCTGAGGAAGTGAAGACGCAGTGGAACTTGATGGAAATGTCTCCACAACAACTGGAAAACTCTGAGGCTATATGTGCATGCTAATGATTTTCCATTGGACTGCTTTAAGGACCAACACAAAGCCAATCATCATATGAAGCCAATTAAATAACCAGAATATACGGGCTGGGCATGGAAAGCTATTTTTTCACATTGCTTTATGTCTAGTCTCACATAGCCAGACCTAAGGTTATCTCAACACTTCATTCTGTAACACAAGCTCAGATAGTTTTTTTGTTGTTACAGTGTGCTGTGTCAGTATGCGTGTCTGTCGCTGCTGTATATAAATATACTTGAGACATTCACTGTGGTACACAGACTGTTCTACTTATATAATATACTTTGGGTTTTCTGCCAAATAAATGTTGTTGAGATGCCTCATCCTAACCCTTGTCTAACTCTGTATGAATGAATGAAATTAAATTTACTAACTAACCTTTATTATGGGGCAAGCTACACCTCCCAAAACACATGTAGGCCAATGCCTCATTTCCATTCCTGCTTGGAGCCAATAAACACATCTGTGCTCCCTTACACTGTGAATGGAGTGAAACGAGGTAGAAATATGTTTTGAGTGGAGTATCCCTTTTATGTTTGTAATTCCGAAATCTAATGCAACCAAAAAAAAAAAAAAAGTTTCAATAAATTTTAAGTCATGTCACCCACCCCGAGTTATAGTGATAAGTGATAGACCTTGCAAATTTGGCAAGTTTTGTCTGTTAAAGACTTGGTAGGATTGAAATATTGCCTATTCCCATCTAAAGAAAGTTTGGGAGTTCTGTTTTAATATGCAGATACTCTGAGCTTTCCCTTTAATCTATAAAACTATGACACTTCAGTTAAAAATTATGATGCACAATAATCCTTTCCACATGTGTAGGAACCCTGCAAATGCTGTATAGTCAAAGATAAGGAGACAGATAACAGTTCAATATTAGACACTGCACTCAGGAATCTAGTGGAGCATTTTTACACACAAACTGAGTGAGAGGTAAGATCTCTTTCCTGTACAGGTTAGCAGCTATTTACAGATCACTAAACCATGGTGACAAGCCATGGCAGTCAGATACCATATATACAGGATGGACTCGCTCTGTTTCAGAGTTCTAAGTAGTTTTCAAATTCCTTTGAAATCATTCATGTATATTCATATAGATATCTATATGAACATATATATAGATATAGACATGTATGTATGTACACACACACACACACACACACACACACACACACACACACACACACACACACACACACAGAAAGGAAAGGAGCACAATGCAAAAGTTTGGGCAAATTTAGCTCTCAGTTGCCCTGAAGGTCTCAGACCAATCAGCTTGCTATTAAGGGCAAAGTGAACAAGTTGTGGATTGTTCACAGTCATCATTATGAACGGCCATGCAAAGTTCAAAACTTTATACTCCTTAGACCTTGTTCCAATAGTCAGCAGCATGGACTCCTCTACGCAGCTGCTCAGCACCCTGACAATTAAAATAATTGAACCCCATGCAAAGTGTAGTTGTTGCTCCAGTTTGTAATGTAATTAAAAAAACTTCCCCCACGTTTGACTGAAAAAGAGCTTCATGACTCTGGAGTGGTGGCAGACTGTTGTACACCTGCACAAATATGACCTTCATGGAAGAGTCATCAGAAGAAAACTGTGTCATGCAGCATCAGATGTTTGCAATGCCTGATTCATTCTGGAAAAAAGTCCTGTGGACTGATGGAGTTAAAACAGAACTTTTGGCGCTCAATGATCAAACGTATGTTTGCAGGAAACAAGGTGCAAAATGTCATGAAAAGAACAACTCTCCAACTCAAGCATACAGTGCCTTGGGTTTGTGTTGCAGCCAGTGTCAGGGGAACATGTCACTGGAAGAGGGAAGAATGGAAGCAAACATCACACCGTCTATAAAAAAGCTGATGATGAAAACAGGATGGCTTCTACAACAGGATAAAGATATTGATCCTCAACACATTCAAATCCAAAATCCACAATGGACTACCTCAAGCGGCACAAGCTGAAGAGTTTGCAGTGGTCCTCACAGTCCCCTGACCTAAACATCATCAACAATCTGGGGATAGTAAAAATGCTGCAAACAAGAATAAAAAGACTGTCAGCTGGCTACAAAACTGTCTGCAAGCCGTGATACGTCCCAAAAGAGGTGTTACTAAAAGCTGAGCAAGCCCAAACCTTTGCATCGGACCTTTTCCTTTTTTGTTCCTTTGAAACTATAAAAGATGGAGATAAAATAAAGCTAAACATGGCACCTTTCTTTCACATTTAAAAAAAATGTCATCTTCAACTTTTTTTGATCAGTCCACTTTGTACAATTTTTACTATTCACAGAAACAGAAATTTTTGACCGGGGTGCGCGCGCGCGCGTGTGTGTGTGTGTGTGTGTGTGTGTGTGTGTGTGTGTGTGTGTGTGTGTGTGTGTGTGTGTATACTGTGTGTATATATCAGTAGCAAGTTTGCACAAGAAACTTGTAAGGACTGTGAATGCATATTGACTTTCGTAACACAGCATAATCAATTCATGCATAGAGGAACTAGACTGAGAACACAATGGCTACATAACACATACTGATAAAGATCACGGTGCTGCATGGAGGCAGGAAAAATTAAAATCCCATTTTTTTTTTAAAAAGTACTTAAATGAAAAGGAAAAAAACCTGCAGTGAGAACTCAATGAATTAAGGACTGTTTACTGATTAATAAACATGGATATTCATGAAAATCTATCAATGAACTAATAGAAATACTTGTGGTACCTCAGTGGCATCGGAGCTGTCCTTGTACAGGAATCTGCTCTTTTAGTAAAGGATATTATATTCAATATGCATGTCCACCACCTGACAGAGGTCATTTTGAGTTATTGGATATTGGCTACTGTAATTTGTGAGCAAAAATAGGAAGAAAGAGTGATGGCATAAAAAAGAACGGCTACAGAATGGGAGAATTTGGTCCCAGATTCAGTCCTGCTTCAAACAAGAAATCAGCCCTGTCCTTTAAATGTCCATGAATGTGTCACTCCTCATCCTCTTCCTCCTCCATGTACCTTACACTCTTCATCCAGTCAATTAAAATGCTGGACTGAGCACAGGAGTGTATGTAAAGTATGTGTATGTATGTAAATTCAAGAGTGTCAAACTTCTCAATGTCCATGTTTACTTGTGGAACCTCTGAAAGTAAAGGGTGGAGTCGTCAAAGAGTGGGTTCTTCACCTCCATTTCCCCTGTCTAAACAGACAAGAGAAAACAGAAAGGAACAGACCGTGAGTAACATTGTTCATTAGCAGAAATGAAATGATTTCTCTGTCAGGCCAATGATTGTGTTCAGGTGTTTGCAAACTGGAGTTAGATTTCGTGGATTAATAGTACATGTTAAATGTAACAAAAATCACAGTACATGATCTTCAAACTGGAAGCAGCACTCCAACACACAGTGTAAATATCTGTAATTCTTAGCATCGCTGAACAATTTGCCAAAAACCCTGTGTAATTTCTGTGATCTGACTGTTAAGTACCCACTGAAGTGGCTACATATATAACTACATATTCATTGGCTATATGAAGCGCCAGTCTGCTCAATTGACTGCAATTAGCTCAAACTTTACATGAAAGACAAGCAGGAGGCACTTCCTTCATTGTAGGCTGTGGGCATGAGATCCTAATTGGTCAAGTGAGGTACAAATACAGCAGTTGTGTACATAAACAGGCAGAGTAGCCTGTGGGCTGGCTGTCAGTGTTCAAGAGGCCGTGGTATGCTCTTCAGGTTTTCCCCTTTCCTTCTGTGTTTTATATAGTTTTTTTTTTTTGTGCATGGAAAATGTCTGCAAAATTACACAAAGCCCAAAGTCCACGCCAAAGGGAGTCATTCTCTCCCACAGAAAACACTGCTCCTGAACACAGCACTGACTACAGCTCAGTGACCATCCTCTGCCTCCTAACTCTCTGCTGTTGCAATATGAAGACGTGGACGGAAACGTTATGAGCAAAGCAGCCGATATCTCCAGTGTCGTCTGCAAGAACCAACAAGTCCTCATGTACTGTCACCATCTGAGGATGTCCCAGTGGACTGACTTTATTTTTCATGGAAATGTGATGGAAATCTCCCTGCAAGGACCAAAAAAAATGTGTGTGCTAATCACTTTACTTCAGACTAGGGTTGGGCGGTAATCCAGTAATAAGGTATCCTGCGGTATCTAAAAATAGCAATGGTATCAGTCATAACAAAAAAAGTCCACTCCGTTCAATGTATCTTGTTGAATTTTTACTCAAGAAAAAGGTGACTGTGTGAAAGTACATGCTAAAAAAATGAACCTGAGCAGTTTTACAGATGTTTTAACACAGGTATGTCCAGGCGCTCATTCAGGCGCATCTGGTCAGAGTACTCAACTCAACTCAACTCAACTCAACTCAACTCAACTCAACTCAACTCAACTCAACTCAACTCAACTTTATTTATAAAGCACTTTAAAAAACAACCACAGCTGTGACAAAGTGCTGCACATAGGAACATAAATAAATAAATAAAATGAATAAACCTAAAATATAAGACAAACAATAAAAACAATAGACACAATAAAACAGGAGCAAGGTCTCAAGCTTGGTCGAAAGCCAAGGAATAAAAATGTGTTTTAAGACGAGTTTTAAAAATGGACAATGAGGGGGCCTGTCTAATGCACAAAGGTAGGTCATTCCATAATCTTGGGGCAGCGACAGAAAAGGAACGATCCCCTCTGAGCTTCAACTTTGACCTCGGTACCTCCAGGAGCAGCTGATCAGCTGACCTGAGGCACCGAGCAGGAGCGTAAAGATGAAGCAGCTCAGAGAGGTAAGGCGGGACGAGACCATTTAAAGATTTAAAAACAAATAAAAGAATCTTAAAGTGAACTCTAAAATGCACAGGCAGCCAGTGGACGGAGGCCAGGATGGGCGTTATGTGTTCCCTCTTACGTGTTCCAGTCAGGAGACGAGCAGCAGCGTTCTGGACCAACTGGAGACGTGAGAGGGAAGACTGGCTGACTCCAAAATAAAGCGCGTTACAGTAATCCAGTGTTGACTTTGGAGAATAGGCTTCACCTTTGCCAACTGCCTGAGATGGAAGAAGCTCGATTTGACCACTACCGTTATCTCGTCCAAGCACACGGAGAAACTCCTGTTGAAAACACTTTTTCAGCCATTTTTCTGCTTGCTGTTGTTCTTAGCTCTCATAAAAGGATGAAATGCAAATAAAACAGTAAAATAACACTTCGGGCTGCTCAGCAGGGTCCTCTGTGAGCGCTCTGCTCATTCATGTGTAAATGAGACCGAGCGATGAAACTAACTGCGTACAGTAGTTACACTGGTCAATCGCTCAGCGACCCATTGGTCTGTTTTGATGACCGACACCTCAATCGACCAGTCAGAGTCAAGAGAATCGAGGGGCAGCACCCAAATTCACCACAGTAACACCAATGATGATCGAGAAGGAAGTAAGCCCAGAGATAGGTTATTGCATGAAGAGCACTCCCTCCACTCTAGAAACCCCCTCCTCTTTATGTCAACAACCAGGACCTTCAAGATTGATCTCAAACTAACACAGAGTCATAGGAGGAGACGTTAGCAGCGTTTTTACGGGCTGGAATATAACTTTTGACCACAAAAAAGCAAAAAGCAAAAGTAAAACATACTTTATGATTTAGCAAAGTTTTTTCTGCTACTCTTTGGCCGCTAGCTCGCCGAGTTTCCGTCGCACAGTGTGGAGGCAGACATCTTCGTGGTCATCAAACTCTCTGCTTTCATATGATACTGGGCTTTTGTGGTTTGCCTGAAGTGGTGAAATCAGCAGATGCCGTACCTCTGACGTGCACTATTTTCGTGTTTGGGGTATGAATTATGTTTCATTTGGGTGGCAATGCTTGGTAGAGGCTTTTAGCTGGGTTTCACCCCATCATTCTGGTATGCTGTTATATATATATATATATATATATATATATATATATATATATATATATATATATATATATATATATATATATATATATATATATATATATATATATATATATATATATATATAGTGTCACCTTTCAAAAGATACCCTGTCCAAGTTTTGGGCCTTTTTGACTTATAATTGTAGGAAAGGCACACATGTAACACATGTGACACAATAACACAATGACATCTTAGTTCCATTACAACTGTATTAAGCTGTATCTGATTAAGGGCTTTCTACTGACAACATATATTATACTGAGCTGATGATATACACAGTAATGTCTAACTTTTATTACAAGATAATAATGCAGGGTTTACTCACAGGTGCCAATCCAGGACACTCATACACTGTGAAATCTCCATCCTCGTTCTCCTCATCTGTTGACGCTCCTGAGTCTGGAACTTTTGGGTCATCCCTGTGTCTGCAGAGGTCACACAGAAAGACACACACAGTCATAAAATATTTAGAGGATAGGATAGAGACAAGGGACAGGAGACGCACGCATGCCCAGGAAAGATGAGCGTGTCTGGGTTTGGAGGGTGACTCACTTCTCCAGGGAGAGCATCTGCTGCTTCTGGTGCTGGTAGTGGTACATTTGGGCACTGTGGGCCAGCTTCTTGTCCCCAGGCTGGAGAAAAGCGAGGGGCAGAGGGGACATGAGAAAGTCATTGGTATTCATCCAGATCTAGTCACACTGTTAAGCTGACATTCTCTTCACAGCATGTCTGTACTGCACATGTTCAAGCTGAAAGGAAAGGTGTGTTTGTCTTTTTGGGGTGCTACCCAGAAAGAAACTGCTGGAGAACAGTGTTAAGGAGTTATTTAACATTAACCCAACAAAGCAGTGAATCAAGGAAATAAAACTGTATTCTCTGATTGTTTCATGGCGGTTACCTTCTAAAACACAAATAAACACACCTACACCTCCACACAACCCTGCAGCATGGTGTCACATTGCTGGGTTTTGTGTAAATGCAGCCAAAGCACATGCTTCACCCTGTCCACTGCGTCTCTGCTGTGTGTGTGCATGTATTTGTGTGTGAAGTCCTTGTAGTGAAACAATATAGACATTTTCTACTCACCAAACTGTCAAAGGTTTGGGCTCTCATCAGTCCATACACAGGGTAGTCCACCTTCTGAGTTAGACGTACCCCTTTCTGCAGTCTGTGAAAAAGTCACGGTACAGTACTTGATTCTGATTCTGAACAAGCATTGCTGTGTTTTTGTGAAATTACCACCGACAGATGGACAATTAGGACTTCTTAAAACGGTGCAAACTAGAAACTCTCAACATCATTCTCAAAATCGAAAATCAATCATTTTCTTCCAAGATACGTCAGGAAGAAAGCAGATCATTTCAAGCATCAACTTCTTATTTGTCATTTACAAAATCGTTCCATCCATTAAGGTTTGGGACGTGTATTCACCTGACTTACATCCAGGTGTTCTTATTTCTTATGGGAGCAAATAAGGGTCATTAGTTGCTCACAAATCATTTCTCAGGCTGCAGTGGTATATCACCTTTTGCATGCATGTGAAAACACTGCATGCACGTCGCTGAACGTGTGAATTTGTAAATAGAAAAAAATAAGTTTGTGCACATGTAATAAAGTTTTGCAGATGCAGAAAAACTGCAAAAGTTTTGTGCACATATGTATAATTTGGTAAACTGTCCAATCAGGAGGCCAATGCTTCCCAGGTTGACTCCAGCATACTCAAGAAGGAAAACGTTACCAGAATGAACCCAATAGAAACTTGTAGCTTGTAGATTGTACACTTCAGTGTCACATGCACACCCTTTACACAAAATCACTGAATACAACTTCATTTAACAACAAAGGTTTTTGTTAGCAGACATCAATAACAGCATTTTTTTTGACTGGAGTAGAGCTGAAACAGTTGGTGGCTTAATTAATTAGTTGATTGAAGATGTTAATTTAAGTTGTTTAATTGTTTTAAGCAAAAATTCAAAGAATTATCTGGTTCCAACCTTGAGAACCGGATAATTCTTCAAATCAAATATGAATATTTACCTGTTTTCTTAGAAACTGAATATTTTTAAGTTTTAGACTGCTGATCAGACAAACAAGAAACTTTAAGATGTCTCTTTAGCCTCTGATGTTTACAAAAGGCTTCTTTTTTTTTTTTTTTTTTTTTTTACATTTTATACATCAAATAATCACTTTAATTGATAAAATAATCAACAGATTAATCAAGATGAAATAGAGTAATTCTATATGCTATATCGTTAAATCCTGAAATGGGACAGAGATGACATTTGAAGTCTCATGCAGGAGTTCAGAAAGGGAGGAAAGAATATCTTACCTGACCCAACAGGCTCCTGCTACGATCAAAGCCAGCGAACCGGCTACAACGAAGACGCTGCTTATGACTGAGAACAGATACATACAGACAGTTAGAGGGAGAGAGCGCAGTGCAGGTCTGTAGGTGTCAGAGGAAGACATGATCCCTGACTGAAAGCTCTGGAAATACGTTTGAAGCAGAGTGCAGAGCTCACAGAAGAGACCAGCTGCTGAAACTAACAGCTGCTGAGTGTCAGGGTGGTGGTAAGGCCTTTCAGTGTCTGCAGTGAAAACAGCATTGATGACATAATGGACTGAGACAGAACTAATTGGCAGTAATGAACTAGTTTTGTTCTATGCTTGCCCATATTAAATTTGTGGTCAGTCCCGAGATTTCAGAACATTTCTTTAGAACAAAGGAGGTCATTTATGACCCTGATCCAAATATTTTGCACTCTGAACATCTCTGAATGCGTGCTCACGTCAAGATGGGCGTCGTTCAAAAGATGTTTTTTCCTTCATCTTTATTTCCGTGATTGAAAATGAGGGCAGTTTAAGTTGAATCCTCCTGGCTGCTTCTGCGGGTTGTTTACTGGAAAATGAGATTCTGGTATTTCCCACTAATCTTTGCCATCTCTAGTCCCAATGGGAAAAAATGCTGCAGGTCATGTGTGCGCCTGTGTCTTAAGGTACTGATTTTATGGGACGACAAAAACCTGACCAGACAACAACCATGGATTAGTGCTGAAATCCAGCCTTCACATGTCACTGTTTTGATGATATTACTGAATGAAAAACACAGTGAACAATATGCTGAAAAACAAATTCAAACCAGTCTGAGTGGCTGACTGTTTTTCCCCCGTGTCAAAGAAAAGCATGCTTGCATCAGGAACTGTTGCTTGCTAATGTTTCCTGACAAAACAGCAATACGTTTCTGGAAATATCTCATTTTAAAATCATAGGAAATCCTTCCTCCCTGGCGTTGACAATTTGGTGTGTTGTACCACTGGCTCCCTAGTCACAACAGCTGGTCACTTTCCATATTCTTACATTCATCTTGAGACCAGTTGGTGCAGCACAATACTCACAACATCTAGACTTTAAGGGATACTGACACAGAGGATTTTGCTGAAATTCTGTGTAAATAAGACACCAACATTAAAGCTCAGATGTACCTGCTTCATTTTTTGCAATCAAGACCTAAATATTGCTTACAGGAATTTAAATGTGTGAAACTGAAATCACCTGGGCACTAGTGTCAAAAAATCACCCATGAGCTGTCTTCCTTGTCTGCGATATTTAGGTGACAAATCACATTGAGAGTCTAATCTATCTGTAACTCTATTTATTTATGCAACTTTGTCTTTTTAGCATTTAAACAATGTTGAATAGGAGATCATCATTACTTTGCTGCTCTTTTTAATGGCAGCTGCTTGTTCAGTGTCATGCTTTATTGAAGTCTCATCTTAGCCCTTTTCTTTCTGTTGCAGTCTGTCTTAGCTTTTATCACATAAATCTCTTACTATATTCTGTATTGTGTGTATAGTACAAGTGTTTTAATGTCTCCTTGTCCTCTTATGGGACAATACTGATGTTAACTGAAATTGAGCTGTTTTAGTCAAACTTGACAACACCAAATCACAATGGAAACTTCCTGAACATCGCTTTTTGTGTTTTTGAATAAATGTTATTTAAATAAATGTTATTTAAATAAATAACCTGTGAATATGGTCCATCAAACCAAATCCACCTCACAACAGCACTCAGGTCAGTTTCTTCTTCAAGCTCAAGAAGTACAAGCAGAAAGAGGAAAGAAACAAGAAACTAAGTCATGGCTAAAGGACGGAAGACACTTACTGATGAAGATGTGGTCATTCGATGGGTAGGGGAGGATGATGGGATCGCTGAGCCTTGCAGGGGTGTGGTTTGTGGTGGTGGTGGGTGGAGCCATGCTGGTGAACTGGATGCTCTGGCTCGTGGGCTGCCCTGTGGTAGATGTGGGCACGCTGAGCTGCTTAGATTTTGGATTAGAGGCGTCCTGGACGGGCGGAGCTGAGATAAAGGAATTAAAGGAGTCATTATGTCAGCAGCGATGTGGTGATAAATACATATATGGGTAAATCAGTGGCCTATCCAGTACCTGGTAGCCTGGACTCAGTTCTCTGTTCACTGATGATGGCAGACAGGAAATCAATCTCCTCATCCAGTTCAGGGTAAGTGCTCGTCTTACCTGGAAGGACACAAAACCAGAACCAGTCACTGCCTTTAACATTTAGCAATAGAACTGCTAGAACCCTGTTATCAGTCCTTCGAACACCCATCATGGTCAAAATCTAGTCCTTTAACATTGAGGTAAAATCATGTTATTCCCTTGTATAGGTCAAACTCATCCATTTCCCATCATACAGCCAGTTACGGAGATCTGAAGATCTGATCTTTGAGTTTTAGCTTAGCTCAGGTGGAAGCCAACAGGGTGTAGCAGCTAGCTTCTAACTGGGACCAGCACAGTTGTTGCAGTCTGTGTTACCATTACTATGGGACACATAGTTTTAATGCAGATTATAAATCAGAGCACTGGACATACAATTCACACATGACTTGCTTGCTAATGTCTATCGTGTTTCTTTATTCCTCTTACTTTACCTTGAGACTAGACAGTTTTTGCATAAAGTCAAGTAAAATCTTCTGGCACTCAAATCACACAGTATTTAAGACCAAGTCATGTCTTTTGTCTGAGTCCAGTCAATGCTGGGGCCAACCAAGACTTGAAAAATACATTCTTAAATATTTAAAATGTGACATTCAGAATGCCCTTTCTTCTTAAAAATAAATAAATAAATAAAAAATCACACAGATTAACTGATATCGACTCTTTGCTTCTGCTGCTACTGGAAATTATATGTCCTGCCCATTTGGATACGACTGAGGGTTGCAGCAGTGGATTCAAAGAAAAAACGATAACACCGCCCTCATGTGGCATAACAAATAACTGCAGTCTTGATTGTTTTAATGAGTTCACTGAGCGTTCATGCCCCTTCCACCTCCTGTGATCGTGTGCTGCACTGCAGAGCAACATCACACTGCCTGGCAGTTCAAAACACTGACGAGTGGGAGGAAGTCACACAGGCGTGAGAGCTGAGAGCGACGCTGTGTGTGCATGCGTGGGTGGGCGAGGTGTGTGTCTTGTAAAAAACAACAGCAGGGAGTGTGTAGGCATGCATGCAGCACATGTGGGTGAATTCTGTGTGTGTGTTTGTGTGTGTGTGTGTGTGTGTGGGCAGATGAATATGTGTTTGTTAGCAGAGGTTGTAAATGTGTCAAATATTTTTCATCTACTGTATGTGTTTAATATATCTATATCTATATCTATATCTATATCTATATCTATATCTATATCTATATCTATATCTATATCCATCCATTGTCTATACCCGACTATCCCTTGCAGGGTTGCGGGGGGGGCTGGAGCCTATCCCAGCTGTCATTGGGCGAAAGGCGGGGTACCCTGAACCGGTCGCCAGTCGATCGCAGGGCAACAAATAGAGACATACAATTAGTCATCAATTAACCTAATGAGCATGTTTTTGGTCTGTGGGAGAGTGCCCAGAGAGAACCCACGCATGCACGGGAAGAACATGGAACCTTCACACAGAAAGGCCCTGCCTGACCCGGGGATCGAACTGCCGACCTTCTTGCTGTGAGGGATGCGCACTACCTGCTGCGCCACCGTGCTGCCCTCTATATCTATCTATCTATCTATCTATCTATCTATCTATCTATCTATCTATCTATCTATCTATCTATCTATCTATCTATCTATCTATCTATAGAGAGAGAGATACATAGTGAGCAAATGCATAGATGTGGTGCACTGTCTGTGTGTGTGTGTGTGTGTGTGTGTGTGTGTGTGTGTGTGTGTGTGTGTGTGTGTGTGTGTGTGTGGGTGTGTGTGTGGGTGGGTGGCTTGGTGCTCTATTGTCAAGCCCAGCTGTTCAAAGTGTGGGTTGATGGCAACATGGAGAAAGAGAATGTGGGAGGTTAGGGTGTGAGAATCAAGAATGAAAAGCATCACTACGGCAACAAGGAGGAGAGAAATGAGAAGAGAAACGTGAGGATACTGTGTGTATGCTGCCTCACAGACTATCGCTATGGTCAGTGGATTTTAAAGGGTCAGCTGACCCAAAATACAAAAAACAGTTTCTCCATTACCACTAGTGGTATGTAGCCATGCAGATAAGTCTCTGAGATTTTCACAGTCTGCACATGGAATTTACTGCCAATAAGAAAAACATAGATTATCTACAGACTTCTCCTTCAATTCAAGGCCAGGTTCGGCTAACCCATATACTGGTACAGTGTGAGGCTAATAAACAGTTCATTTGGCCTGAATGTTCGATATGACACTGGCAGGCAATATCAACACACAGTGTAAAGCATATGGCTAATGACTGGATCTAAAGAACATCTGTACACTTGTTACTGGCTTTTTGCATGTTAACCGCAGTCTTTCATGTATGGAAAATATCCAATTAGTTTTTCTGTTCTTTTTGAAACATTTCATAGCAGAGCATTAACCCTCTGAGAGGAGCAAAGAGAGGATACAGGAGGAAGAATCCAGAGAGAGGTGGGAGAGTGGGCTAGTGACAAAGAGGAGAGGACTGTGGCTCATGAGGCGCTGAACACAGTCACTGTGTCCTTTACTGCAGTGGGTTACTCAGCTGGCAGCAGGGCGGTCAGGACAGAAGTCATTCGATCAGTCAGTCAGTGAGACTGACAGGTAAATCCAGCTTGGCAGTAGCCTTTCTGAACTTGAGCAGTGCGCGTTCAAAACCATGCCCGATCATCTGGCCTGCTTACAGCTTTCTCAAGAACCACTAATCCAAACGGCTTCACGCTCAACACTGCACTTCTTCGCATCCTCAGCAAAACACAGGCCAGTCAGTCAGATGGACAGCGGCTGAGAAACGCAGAGGACAGACGGAGTCTTCTTCAGTTATAGTCAGACTAGTGCAGTGCCCATTCAAAACGTGCCTGCTCAGAATGGGTCGACTGCTTGGCCTTCGGTTTTGCTGATTGCACTTTTCTCAATATCATCAATCTGCAGAGCTGAGGCCCCAAAGTTCCTGTCAGACCCACAGCTTCAGACCGACGCACGCACCACCAGCTCTGTTCCCCTTTTTGAAAACTATTGAGCTGTTGCCAAAACCTGAGCCATACCTAAAACAAACAAATGTAGTTGTAAAAATAAAAGCACTTATGGAAAAAACACAACAAAAGGACACATTATAACACATTTTTCAAAGCAAGTACATCCCATGTATTTTAATAACCACTATCTTATGAAATGTTTTTTTCTGATGATGTAGCCATCTCTGAAAGAGGCTTGTTAATCTTTACATTTTTAAGATTAAAAATGGATCAATTGAAACTGTAATGCAAAACAGTCCTCTTGTGGTGACAAACCCACAGAGAATTATCCCCAACTCAGCAGTCCCTCTTGGCTCTTTTAGCTCATTATTTTGGTTTCACTTTTCAGTCTCACTGCACTCTCATAAACCTGTTCCCAGCAACAGCAGTTCCACTGCCTCTACGTGGCAAATAATATAGAATAAAACAAACTAACTAACTAATCAGATTGAAATTGGTTGCATCTGTGCTATACCTTGATATCTGCAAAACAACACTTTTTTGGTGCCATACTTGTTTTCCGTAAAACCTTTTTTTAACATCACAAAAGCAGCCAGCTGCAAAAACCTACTAAAATAAGCAAAATCACTGCTGAAATTTGGCACTATGTGATCTAATAATCAGTGAACTACAATGATTCTGACAAGACATTTAATGTGCTACGCAAATATTTCACTCTATACAAAGAAAGTATTGAGGGTCAATATCTAGCCCCAATCATCGCTCTGAACGGATGAGCTTTCAGTCTGTGATGGAAGACGTACAGTTTCTGCTGTCCTGATGTTCATGGGCAGCGCCTTCACCACTGTGGAACCAGGGCAGCAAACAGTGGCAGTAGAAGAGCGTAGCATATGGGCTGGAATGAATGCTTTGACCATGTCCTGAATGTAGGATGTTGAAGGCTGGTCAGGCTGTATTCTAGATGAGCTGCAGTCACTGGGTGGCCCGTGCAGGCACCAGCAGCCAGCTGCTGTAGTCTGCAACTGTTCATTTTGGGGTATTGTTGCTGAATTGTTCCAGAAAATGTCCATGTTTTGGACAAAGCAGCTCTGCCCCTGATACAGGCACCCTGACTCTTCATATGGTTGTGTGTTCATATTTGTGCTCTATAGTCTCATTGATACTTCTTCTAATTTATTTCTAGGGTTCATTGTTTATGCTTTTGGATATAATTACAGGGGACCGCTCCTCTTCTTATTTTACACACTCCAGAAGCCACTAGAACTGAAAGTCCACTTCCTTCAATAAGTGAACACAGTTGATCAACAAAGCGGACTCTGATTCTGAGAAGACATTCAGGGGGGTGGTCTACTGTTCATCTCTGTAAATGAGAGAAAATAGCCTTGATGATGTCTTCAGGGTTACCTCAGCTGTGCTCTAAACACAAAATCTAAGAAGAGGCAGATGACATTTTCTATATTGTTTTGTAATTTGGATAATAACAAATGATGCAGGGCTCTAGTTTTTGCCTTGTTAATAAAAGACCAGACACTGAATATACTGACTATCTCGCCACAGTGCAGACCCACCACCAACCTTTATTGGACTGAGCAGAGTGAGGAGCATGCCTCCTCTTGACCACACAGCGGCCATGGGAGTTCTCCACCAGAGGGTGCAGGCAAGGGCCACAGTGTGAGCTGCCCGGCTGGCAGAAGTGTCGTCCGGCCCGGGCACAGTCTAAACTCCGAGGGCACAGATGAGATCCTGTGGAGGAAGACACAACACAGAAGCACTTCTTATGCTGTCCTGAAATGAAACTGCTCACATGTTTTACTGTCATATTTTGTCATTTTCAAGCAACCAGTCCAAAATATTGTGATCTTGGTTTTGTAATTTCACAAAATTCACTTACATTTTCTGTTTTTTTCTCCCTAATTGACATTTGGGAAATGCACTATTTCTTCTTACAGAGAGTTAGATAATAAGATCACTACCACCATATGAAACATCCAGCTAGCTCTGCTTGGCACAATCAGCTAATTTGGCTCTTTCCAACCAGACTCAGCCACAACCCATAAAACCACCACATGTTGTTTTCTACTTTTGTTTGGTACTGATTAAACAAACAAGGCACAGCATGTCTGTAGCTTTAGGGGAGCTGGTAGGCGGATCAGGCGACATGTTTGCACCTGTTTCTAGTCTTTGTGCTATGATAAGGTACACTAAGCTAACTGGCTGCTGTATATTTAATGCTGTAACACTGATCATGTCTAACTCTCAGCAAGAAAACAAATGAGCATATTTCTAAAAATGTTATGGAAAATTAAACTGATGAATGTTACATGGCCATAACATCAGTTGTCCAAAGCTTATTACTATTAGTTACTACCACTATCTTATGTTGTCAGACAATAAACTTGGAACAATTAGCAACTGTTGAATTCAATTCAACACAAACACACACTGACTGTGAGTCATCTTCCTGTGAATGACATTTATTTTTGACTGAACCACCCATCATTCCTGTATACTGTGAAGAACATGGTCACATTTTTTACATTTTGTCTTAGGCATCCAATTTCTAATTTAGCTTTCAGTGTCAACTGTTGATTTTTGTGGATAAGGGCTCAGCAGTTAATGTACTTACTTGATAAATAAATGTGGATGCGGAAAAGTCACAGACTGCATTTTTATGTTTCATTTTTCTAAAGCAGAGTTTGTGTTTGTGTCATATCTGAATCAACAATTACAGCCAGTATCTCTAACTAAGCAAGTCACAGCTTATCAAAAACCACAGCATTCATTTCACCACAAAACTAGAAATCTTTCTCTGGAGTGACACAAAAGTCAAAGCAGTCTACTCAAATCTCAATAAAAATGGTGCATTTGAAGGTCAGAGACGACAGCCAAGCTTTATTCCAACATGTCCCAAGGAAAATGCCAGCTTTGAAAATGTCCCTGTAACTTGAGGACAGATGAGAGTTGGCAGCCTGACCTCATCTGGGCTGCTGCTGTGATTTTGTTTTGTTACGGGTGGAGGCCAGGCGGTGTATTTGTGGGCAATGATGTTGTGGTGAATGCCAAACTAAGACAACCGCCAGGAAGTCTACAGGAGAGAAAACGGGAAAGAAAGAGACACTCAAGGCTCAAGGCAACAGTGCATGAAGTACTGCACATGGTCTAGCACTTTCATATTGAGTTGAATGCCTTCTTTACTCCAACTGCTGAGTCAGGTCATTGAGCGTTACGGCAAAAGGACAGAGAAGAATGGAGAGGCATTACATACAGAAACTATGGGATGGCCGGTTCGTGAATACCCAACATGCAACTTCTATCAAGTGGAACCACTGTTCAGTTTCAGTATGGAGAGCAGACCCCATCTCTGTGTTTAAGAGTAGGCTTAAAATGTTCCTCATTGGTAAATCTCACAGTGAGGGCTGGCTCAGGCTTGCCTGTTTATGCTGTTATAGGCTTAGACTACCAGGGCACATCCCATCATACACTGAGCTCCTCTCCCCCCCCGCGCCTCGATTGTGGATGATAGTTGCGCCTCCTGCCACGTTTCTGCTTAATGCCCACCACCACTGTTACCACTATTAGTCTTATTATTATTGTGATTATTATTAGTCAACATTCTATTTTTGCTATTAGTGTTGTTGCTGTGCATCTCTCTCTGTCTCTCTCTAAGCCCAACTGGTCGCGGCAGATGTCCGCCTACCCACAGCCTGGTTCTGCTTGAGGTTTCTGCTGGAGGCCCTTAGTAGGGCAATGTTCCAGTTGACCACACTAGCCATCTATTTAACTGTGAATGCTGTGTTGTTTTGCATGCAAGACTGTGGGTTAATGTCATGTTAGCATACATAGACATTATTCAACAACATCTCGTCTAACTCTCTGAAAAAAGCAGGTACGAATATTTAAGTTAAACTTAAATCTAAAGTCAAATCTTGCTATTAACTATTGGAATTTTGGTTTTGTACTTCAATAATTTCTGAATTTTTTTTTTAACCACTCATTTCTTTTCATCTTAAACTGAGCTATACAATAAAGATTAGTGTCATCATGAAATGCAATGGTAATTATACTTTAAATAATAAATCATCAGAGAGCAAACAACTAGGAATATGCATCATACATTATAACATTCTCATCCTTTTTGTATAACTTCAATACTTTGATGTATATGTATGAAAGCAGCGAATAACAGGTGAATAAAATGGGGTTCGTTGGGTTTATCCTCCGTTACACCCCTACAGTACTCTCAGTGAGAATCACACTGCTGCATATGCTCCCCCAAAGGGAGTATCTATTGCACTTGTTGTTTTGGTGTGAAAGTGCATCCATTTACTGCTCACAGCGTTTTCTTCATTACCTCAAGACATCTGAGCCCAACCCCAGTGTGCAGCAGATAAGAATAAAGCTGGCCTCTTCATCCTGCAGAGCCTCTGGAAGCCTTCCCTGTGCCACATGGAAAATAATTAGATCCAGCTATCAATATTAACCCCTTTAGCTTCTTCGTCAGAATCGCTCTCGTCTCCACTACGGGAACCTAGACAGCGGTTGCCATGACAACTGCCATGGCAACTGAGGAGATGTGACATCATCAGGCAGTGAGTCACCGCACAGATGCACAAGTCAAGGATGGAAGGTTTGTCTCAGTCTGGTGTGTCAAGCAGAAAAAAGGCAGGGACCGCAAAAGCACGGGAAAATCTGAAAGACTGCTATGATCAATATGTTCTTTTCAGAGTGTCAATGAAACTGTAATTTTAAACTCTTAACTGAGAGCAGATCAAGTGAAAATTTCTATGGAATCAGAGACTTTATCACTTCTCTGCAGCATAAGATGCTTCCAAAACAGCATCTCATTTGCAGAGCACATCAGTTCCCAGCATTCACAGCTATTTCCAGACATTTTTTAGAATGTGACACATGTGCTTTTGCACAATGAAATTTGCAAATGCCTTTCTGAAATATTTAATACTTTTTATTACTTACCACTTTGCAACGGCATATGTTGCTGCACTATGATCAATGCCACGGCTGAAGCAGCTATCAAAATGTATACCTCATTCATACATACAATGGCCTGCCCGCGGAGACTACAACAGCAGTGGCTAATCTATGCAAAGCTTTACAGCTGGACGATGGAGAGTAGAATGCACTGGGATAATATGCTCCTCTGTTTCTCTCAGCCACAGTATAGACCACATTGATACTGTGTGAGAAGATGAACTTGCTGCATGCAGTCAGTTCATTTCCAGAACCAAATTCAGAAACAAAAAAGCTGAAACATATAGCTGTCTAAAGGCTTAAGATAACACCTCAGTGAGCATAATGAAAGAACACTTTGCATTCATCTACTGCAGACATGTAAGCACAAGTGACATGCAAGATAGTGAAATGCGTGAGTAGCATTTGCAAGACACTGCATCATGAGAAAACACTAACACGGTGGGGGTGAAAACAGGGTGTGGAGATGCTAGAATCTAAACAATAACTTGATAATAATCCAAAAAATCTAGAGATTTTTTACTGTTTAATGCCACGCATAGAGCATGCACAATAGAAAATCCTCACTGTTTAAATGTCAATGAGCCAACATGAATAAATAAAAGTCAGTTCTGCGTGCACCTGTTGCACTAACTTAACAGTGACTGTGGAAACTGCACTGCTCTGAACAAATCCACAGTCTGATAGAACTGACTGCAGAGCAGCTTCATTAAGACAATGTGAAAACGGCTGTTAAATGCATCAGAGCATGTGTTATATTAGGCGTCGCATACTATCAGCAGAGTCTCTGAGCACCCACAGTGTGGGTGTCATTCCCACAGTGTCAAATGCACTTTCTTCTAAAGTCACAGTATCCTAGCAACCCCATGTCCTGTGTTTGGTCAGAGAAAAGGAAATATGTTCATGCTCTCTTTCCCTTCATCTCAAGGCTGTACTGAATGTCACGTCCTCAGAGGTTGTGAATAGGGTTTGGCAGCTGCAGGCTTTTTAAGGCCACTACTGTTGCATTTATTCCACATCTGACTCTTGTATTTGACTCCTGTCGGCTCAGATGGGCAGCACTGCGGGCGGGAACGGTGTTTAGAAATGCCCTGTATTACATTACATCTGAATACTGTAATGATACATAAGTTGAAACCTGGATTTGAACACATCTTCACATGAAACAATTTGTTAAAAGGTTTCTTTCCTCATCCTAAAGCTGCACTAATCAATATGTTTATGTTAACAATTTAACTTATACTAAACATGATGACAAGCACAAAAACTGCTGATTTTTTTTTTATACAAACCAATCAGCACGGAATATTTGTCCAGCCGGCATCAATGTCAGTCAGCACAGAAGCTGCCGTAGAGCTTGCATGGAGCAACGTTTGTCACACTGATTGAAGAAATGTGCAAATTTAAGAGCTGCTATTTCTGTATTTAACAACAACATGCACAGCTGCGTCAATGCCATCCACACTTTTTGCCATTTTTTGTGGCAGTTTTTCTGTTTATCTCTCTAGGTCTGACACATGAGGACAGCATCCCAGCTCTTAATCCTCCTTATTGAGCTCTGAATGGCTTGTTTTTTTCCAACTGGTAGAGAGAGAGGTCACACTGAGAAAAATGAGCAGGTATCATTCTCTTCACTTCACATCGTGTGAAATGACATAGCGAATGTGAAACAATGTGAAATGGACCTCAAACTTTGTAAAATGTAGTCACTGTATAACTATAAAATGGCTGCATCAGAGTTGTATTTATTTATTTGGAATTCTAAACAGAAAAGAAGATCTACTTTTCATTTTTTCACACTTGCTGTTTGGTGTATGTTCGACCATCAGAAGATATTTTTTCTGATGCCCTTCAACATGGAAACAAATTCCCAACCGGCAACATAAAGACTGTTGGTGTCAGACAGGTCAGCTTCACCTGAAGGACACACCTCTGCCTTGCACTCAGTCTGGATGAGTCCATGCACAATTATTACCCAAGAAATTCAAATAATACTGTGTTCTATTTCTGATTCACATCCTGTCTTAAAATAGATGGCTACGAGTAAATTCAGATGCAGAGATAGAAACCTTATTGTAGCATTAGCGAGAACTCTCTGATCAATGACCACTAAAAGGACTGAATCCGAGCCACTCTTCGTCTTTTTAAATAACAGGGTCCTGGGTGTCAGTGGATGGTTATGATGAAGTGTATTTTAATGAATCATCTTTATTAGTGTGCTGCTGCCTACTGAACCTATTGAGTGTTTTAGGCATTACAATAATTTCAAACCTGTCCTGATCTGGGTGGAGTCTCAGCCATCTGAATGCAAAAGTATCATCAACATTGTCCATTTGTCTGCTGCACTGAGGAAGTGAAATTCAGCCGTTACTGAGTGCAGAGGCTGCTTCACTGAGATGGAAATGTCAGCTTTGATGCTGGGTATGTTCTCACAGCCCGACACTGCTGGCACTCATACAGAGGCTGCAGAGTGCAGCTGCAATGCATGTGATTATGTTATAGCGCACTGCAACTACCATGCACGGGATAATTTCACACAATTTACATACATGATATAATGAATATGAAAGAATATAATCAGAAAATCAAATAAACATATTTGTATGGTTAATAATCTGCAGATCTCTCTTGAAAATTGAAATGTTATTCATGGTAAAAACTCAGGGGAAATGTAGAGAAAGAGTGGTTTACTCCAAGGAAAGAATTATTCTAAAATCACAGTTTAAGCTTCAACCCAAACTGCGCGACTCCTAAAACTGCATTAATAAAACCTAAACAGCTGGGCAGGGGGCATGGCTTCTATCATGATTTATGTAATCAGGGCTCAACACTAACTTTTAAAAGTGGCTGCCAGGCTGGCAACCAGGCGTCATCTTATATTTTGAGTAATTAAGATATTGTTACACATCAGCTTCATTCCAACAATGTGACATAAAAGAATGTTAACCGGTACCCGGGGACCCAATCTCTTTCATCACGTTGGTCAGGTGGTGATCTTCTTGCATGTTTTTAGTGGGGGTATTTTTAAGGAGGAAACCCCTGATGAGCACGGGGAGAACATGCAAACATGCCCCCTTTTTTTTCTCGAGCAGCAGGCACCAAAGGCATGGTGGAGGACACGCCACCAGCGCCCACAGCAGGATTTGAACCGGGACCTTCTAGCAGTGAGGCGACAGTGTTAGCACTTGGTCCACCGTACCATCCAAGCTTTGTTAAGTAACCAAACCAAACTCACAGAACTGAAATCTTAAATGTTCATTTAACATGACCACTCTCAATTCCTTGTACATAAAATACCAACGGTGCAGCTGTTGTCTTGCTCTTGACAGATCCAGAAACCCTAACCTGCACATGCCACCGGGCACGGTGGTACTAGAGGTCAAGACTGTGAACCCCAAATTACAACCGACGGATAAAAGTTCGATATAATGCAGCCATTAACCTTTTAACATTAGCCATGCACACACAGGAACATTATGGACATTGTTTCCGCTCATCACTCATTGTTTTTAAAGCTAAAATAACAACATGTACGACAATCTATGATATTCAGCTGTTATGTTGGCATTTGTTAATATGGCATCACTGTAAGAAATGCAGGAACACATAACTTGAATAAATGAGACTGACAAGGAATGAACTGTGTGAATGTCATTTCAGCGCTCTATTGGTAAAAAAAACCCCACAGTAATAACATCTGGGTAATCCACCCTGAAAGCACAATCCCTTTCCAGTGGATATGACAGCCTGCCATATTCTATCCTGAGTTACTAATGGGCACAAGTAGTTTTGATTATACAAAGTGTATCTCCTTTTCTCAGTGACTCAAAAAATGTTCCTATAATAACTGGAATATCTAAATATATTCTAAAAAACTGTATTTTCATTTGGATACATTTTTCCTATAAAAAAAATAATAAAACATGATATAGAAATATAGAAATTTGCTGCTGAATGGAGAATGGAACTGCACTGATTGTACCCAGACACACTAACATGCAGGGCACTCGCCTGCTCATCGGGAGCAATCTGATGTCCAGCGTCCTTGTGCTCAAGGACACACAAACAGCAGCATAAACACCAAAACCAGCTCTATGAATAATGGACGTCCTGTTCTGCTACCTGAGCCACAGCTAACATGTTGAGTTAAAAAAAGACAGACACTTAAAAAAACAACAAAAATGAAACAAAACGACAGGATTACTGGCCCCTGAGAGGCCCTGAGAGGCCCTGAGAGGCCCTGAGAGGCCCTGAGAGGCCCTGTGCATCATTTGCACAGTCAGTTCTGCAGAGATGAACCAAACTTGGATCTCTGGACAGATATATGACTGCTGAGAGGGCTCACAAGAGAAAATAATAAGACAACTAAATGAACTGTGCAGATGTACAGTGAGTCATATTTGACTGAACTGACGCCTGAAAACACCAGATCAAAAGTAAGATTCATTCTCTGGGGACTATGAATGTCTACAAAATTTCATGGCAGCCCATCAAGGGAACCAAAGTGGTGGACCAACAGACTGACAGATCCACGCTGCCATCTCTACAGCCATGCTGCTAGCATGGCTAAAAACAAGGAACGCTTCAGCTACGAGGTGACTGTGTTTTAAATGGGAAACTTAACATTTTTTCACAGGTTTCGCAATTTTCAGTTCACCAGCAAAGGCAACCAGTCAGATGCAGAGTCGACGTTTCTTGCAAAGAAAAGCAGTGGGGTCCATAATAAGACCCTCATGTAAACATGTGAACAAAGGCATATTCACTGCTGCCACATTAGTCTTCAATGAGGACCTCTGCGTGCTCCCCAGGCCATTGAGGGCATGGCTCCTGTGTTGTCCCTGCCAGATGGACAGATGGACAGACAGCTTGACACACAGCCATGTCTGAGTGCAGGGCCGTGTGAGGCTTACTGTCAGTCACAGGCGGTTTATGGGTGACCTCAGGGGCAACAGAGGATCACTGCTAATAGGTGAGATGTGCAAAGTGAGAGTCACACTGCTTGATAGAGGTGTGCTGACAATGCTGATCTGTGTCCCAGACACACACTGCAGTGTGTGAAGCTCAGAGCAGCTGCAGTTCAGAAGTCAGACTGAGAGAGACATAAACCATCTGTCCTCCACTACACAAAATGTACAATCAGCAAAGAGCCTAAATATCAAACTGCTGTGTGAGCTCACCATCACACAATATGAAACTGAATGCCTTATCTTTTTACACTAAAACTCCATGTATATCACCAATAATGATGATGATGATGATGATGATGATGATGATGATGATGATGATGATGATGATGATTAGAGAGTGGGATTTATGATAAATAATGTATAAATGAATGTGTTGTAATATATCATGTATTTTTAATGTGTCAAAGCAAAAAGGCCAAGGAGCAAAGGGCCCTAGTTTGTCAATGAAGGTGAAAATTCAGTGACGGCTCTCACAAAATTTGGTAAGTTTTCAGGGGTTTTACTCCATTAAAAGCCCTTAACTCACACAGACAATCCACTGAAATGTATCTATCTCTAAATTAAAATTCCCTCTGATACCTGTAGTACCTGTAATGCCAAGACATTTCACTCAAAAGCACAAACGCAAACCTGCTCGTGACAGACAGACAAGTGGACATTACCACTGAGCTCCGCTGCCAGTGTGGCGAATAAAGAGCTGAGGATCTTTTCCAAATGTAAATCTGAGTGTTATTCTAAAAGCTTACTGCTGCTTTGACAGCTGATTCTGCCAAATCTCTAGCAAGCTCACACTAACACAACCAAGGTGCTGAACACGCTGTCAGACTTGTCAACACATAAACTGTTATGTTAAACTTTTCACTTCCAAACATGATTATTCAATTCTTTTTCTTTCTTAGCCACAAGTCATCCTGTGAAAGGCCTTTTGATAAGCAGAGCATTCTTATCTTCTTGAAGCCATGCAGAGCAGCAGTACACAGTGTCCAGGAGACTGAGTCAACAGCAGCAGTGGCCTCCTTTACACAACACGGGCCATAATCAGGTTATGTGGGGTTTAATAGCCGAGTGGAAGCATGATTTCAGCTCATCAGGGACCACGGCCAAGCCAGAGGCCCAGACCTCCACCGCAAACCCAATGAGCTGAATTAAAGTAAAAAAGCCTGACTAACGCTCCAGACTCATCTTAGAGACTGTGCTTGTTGGTCAGTGTAGCTATTACATATGGACCCAAATCCCTCAGGAGCCACCAGCTGACTGTCAGTTCCTCATTAGAGACCAAGCAGCCAGGTTATTTTTGGATCCACTTCTTGTGAATATATTCATCCATCATGTGCTGATGTGATGATAAACCTGCCCTATCAAAGCACTTTCCCTAAGCGGGTTGGCATAGAGATCCACTGCTGTGTGAAAACTATTAAAAACACATTCACGAGCTGCACTGTGGCACTGTGGGACGGCTCACCATGACACACTGGCAGGTGTTAATGTCCAGCTCAGAGAGCAGAAATGAGTCACAGTGATGGGGAATCTGAGGTCAAGCTGGTTTATCGAATATCAGTCATCATCCGGGAGTCTTGGCTGTTTGTTTCTGACCACAGAAAGCTGCTGTGGATTATTTTCATATGAACTCATTTTCTGCTAATTAAACCACAGTTTATCCCTGAATCTGTATGACAGCAGTTCTAAATGAACAATGCTTACATTTAAGTTCAACCTTTACAGAAAAGACTGATGAGGGCGTTCTTATATCATCATCAACAACTTAATTTCCTCTCAGGAATGGACAATGTTGCTTTCATGCTTTATAGAACTTGAACTGTCATTCACTTCAAAGTGTCCTTTAAATCATGACTTGAGAAACCGGTTAATTAATAGACTTGATTAAAAGATTGTGACTGAGCTGGAAGGTTCATTCTTGACTTTGGAAACAATCTATTCATAATTCATATTTCATATACTGCTCATTCTGATTACTATGTTCAATGAATAAATACAATAAATGTAACCACAGTGGTGGACAGGCAACTGGACTCTGGACGGGGTACACATGAAATGTACTGTGTGATTTCCGTTGGGGCTGACTGACTGCTCACGTACCAAGGTCTTTGCAAACTTCTTCATCTGTTTTCCAGCAGACTCCGTGCAGGAATTGTATTGTGGCCTCCTGCCTGTCAGCTAATAACCAGGATGTGTCACCCTGTATTAAAGAATGTAATGATCCGTGTTTCAGTAGAGACGTACAGTAGCGTGACATGACGCTAGTGACAACACAAGAAGTGTGTGTGTGTTTGCATCATGATGTGATGGTCCTCCAGCTGTTTTCATGCTCAATAAAATAACAGAGCAGTTTGTGTACACCTCAGAATAAAGTGTGTGATGTTAAATGGTCGTCCGGGACAATGAGGGAGAGCTCTTCAGCTCTGACAGCTGGAATGTGTTTCTGAGAACAAGCAGACCACAGCCGACTCTGCTATGATAACTCAGGCTATGACACCAGCATGTCCACTGACACGCCCTGAAAACACTGTGTTCCATCCATTCCTCTGTCACTGAATCATCCATTTCCCACCTCACAGCCTAATATCATTGGTACTGTGTGGTCTCCCAGCGCACGTCACTGCACGGAAAAGCCTGGAGCCACCGTGGCACCAATCTGTGCGTACTGGTCATGACTACACTGACACACAGGCACCACAGCTTCAGCCTGAAAAGGCGTCTAAAAGCAACTCATTCAAAAATCAAATCAGCTTAATGCAACTCATCCTCACGTAGTCTCAGTTAGCTAAGTCCTATAACATACATTTTATTATGTGGTATACATGACCAGTATAACTAATGATTGCTTTCACATCAGTTCAGCGAGCATCAAAATGATTCACTGATTAAGCAATCAGTAGAACATTAACAAGCAAAACAAGCAGTGCGAGGATCACAAAAACAGAGTAGTCTCAGTTTCAACTTCAGTTTCAATTCATCTCAGATGAAATGAATAATGGTGATTAAAGTCACTTGCTTTGTCAGAACTTTCTGTTGGTTGAGGACTGCTCAGTCATTTCAGCTCTATTCTCTGGAACAATTTCGGATACATCCATTACAAACTTGGCTACATAACAACTTTCTACATAAATATTACACAATTATGGTACACATAACAAAAGAGATCCAAAAAAACACAACCAGTCATGATAAGGTCATCATACACTGGCTGTGCTGTGCCATAAACAGACTAACCCGCTGAAATACACTGAAGGCTCCAACCATGACAAACAAGAAATATTTTAATAAATTAGTCTGGGTCAATTAGTAGTGCCATGAACTCTGAAGGGCCCTCGGGGAATATTGAAATATATAGAATAGAGCCACATCACAGAAGATGAATGAGTGCCTAAGGTCACTGTAGACTCCTCACTGGACAGAGACATCATCGTCATCTGAGGAGTGGGCACCATGCATGTTAGGGTATCGGGTGATGCACGATGGTCCTTTGGCCGCTTGCAGCTTTACAGCAGCAGTCTGTGTATGAATGACAGCAGGTGGCTGCAGCTCCTTACCTGTCAAGCAGGTGCTCAGCGCCAACAGGGCCGCAAACACCGCAGCCTGGCCGAGCAGCGGGGCCCGCATCCTGGCCTCAGCTCCGACGACTGACAGGGGACACGGAGACCGACTGAAGGAGGCGCAGGAGGAGGAAGAGGAGGAGGCGGCAGCGGCGGAGGGGAGTCGGTGCTGCTCATTCCCCCATCCCCCGGTGCTCAGGGAGGAGAGGACTCAGAAAAACGAAATAAATAACGACAACAGTCAGGAAACCAAATGAGTTTAGGAAACGATGCAGGCAGCGGGAGCGATCATCCGGAGCCTCCTGTGTCTTTGCCGCAGGGTGTCTGTTCTCCAACGCTGAGTAGCAACATGGATGCACACCGATGACTGGATGATTATGCTCTCCTCTGCTGAGCTGTAGCACAGGCACGTAAGTCTGTGACGTCAACACGCTGCGCTCCCTGCGTGGTGCCTTCAGGTGCCGCTAAAGATCACAGACAACCACGTTTAAAATGATACCACTGCGTAGTAAAAAGTAAAGATAGACATAAACCAGGCCCTGAGTGTCCTCCTCCATACAGTCAATTCTATGATGCTAGATTTGCATTGGGTTTAGGATACATCTGTAGCAATCGCAGGGTTTGACAGTAACACATAACAATTGAGACACTGAAATCTTTTACGTCATCAATAAGGTGAGGGTGGGGCAGAAAATAGTGTGGGTAGGGTTGTAAACCTCCTAGAACCAGTCCACAATGCCAGACATCAGCACACCTAGGTCACAACCTTTGTCTGCCATCGAGCTGACAACGAACCTGACCCCAATGCCCATCCCTGTGGGTGACACAATGTTGTGCTTTCAGACTGTGCCCAACTGGGCCCCAGATCAAGGCTTGACCCTCAGACGCTCACCCTTGAGCTTCCTTCCTGGTTTTGCTCCACAAGGGGGCCCTAGGGCTCTAGCTTCAAGTAAGGCACCACAGCTCCTTCTCTGCTGATTCATTGCTCTTAGCCTGATCACTCTTTGACTTGGGAGACCCTACAAGGGCTACGCTCATCCTTAAAGACAGTGTAAGGAGCTCAGACATCTGGAGGGCCCTCAGAGTAGAGCCGCTGCTCCTTTGCGTCAAAAAGAACCAGATGAGGTGTTTCAGGCCTCTTATCAGGATGCCTCCAGGGTGCCTTCGTTCGGAGTTTTTCTTGGCATATCCAGCTGGTGGAAAAACCATAACATGCTGAAGAGATTATATATCTCATCTGGTTTAGGAACACCTCAGGACTACCTTGCTTAGCCTGCTGCCACCACAACAAGGCGTAGATAAGGGGCAGAAAATGGATGCATAGATGGACGGATTATGAAACTCACATGACATCACAACTCGCATCAGTTATATCGCATTTTATCAAACATCTTACTGTGAGTAAGCTCCACTACTGTCTTTGTACTCATTACAGACTATCAGCATACCCTCTTTTCTGCTGTTTGCATTATTTTGCTGTCATTTTTAAAATGAGAAAGTAAAGGAACAGTATTTGCTGAATAAAAGGTCAAACCCACCCCTTGTCTCAGACATTGGAGAGTCTCACAATTTTGCGTGGCAAAGTTCAGTCACATCAAACTCTGCAAAGGATTCAGGTCAATTTCATGTTACAGACCCAATGAATGAATAACCTGCCGCAAAGTTCACCCCATTCACTTTAAAGGCATTGTGGGATATGCAGCACGGAACTGACCAGCAACAGGGAAGACTTCATTTGCATGTTACTTTATGCAAATTAGGTTGAAATTTGCCAGGGACCTATTATAATTAAAAGTGACACAGTAGGACAGGAAGTTTAGTGCTTACCTGCAGTGGATGAACGTCTATGGAGGAGAGAATTTTTCTTGTACTTGCCTCCAGGATTACAGATGCAAACAGAAAGTGTTGCTTAGCACAAATGACATAAATTGTGGGAAAAAGAGCTGATTGCTTCTTTATACAATGTGTGCTAACAATAAATAAAAAATCCAAAATATTTCAGAAAACCAAAAATGGCTGTGCCGAAAAATACATACCTGTCGTTGTGAAGACGGTGCCAGTGCAACACTGTGAGCAAAATCACTAAATTTTGCTCACAAACTGCATCCCCCTGCTTTCAGTGTATTTCAGTATCTTTCATTGATGATTTAATCATCATTAAAGTGCACAGGGTCATATTTCTGGGTCAAAATTAAACTATTCAACCAGGCAGATTCCAGTTATTCTGGGGACTGAGAGCAGAATAAGCAGCATTTACTGAACCTGACGTGTGTTTATTCATCTTCTCTGGTGTCACAAAGAGCTATCAAAAGAAAACTGATTATGAAATTTACTACTGCAACTGCATCTTACGTATCATAAATGACAAACAGAAACAGGATGAAAAAGAGCCATCTTCTTCTGTAGTATTACAGTGAGGATAATTACTGTGATCACTATGTTTTCATTAACTCTATAATGAGGAATTGATCAAAACACAAACACCTCTGTTTGAAATCTTCACTTTCTAATTGATCAGGGAAAATCCCCATACAAATGAGAGAATGCATCCATGTCACTGTCACTGGAAAAGAGATCCTGCAGCAGAAGGCACACACACACCTGCACAGATGCAAACACTGGTAGGTTGCACTGTAATGCCCCATAGTGGTACAATATGGTCAGTGCAACATCACTCAAAACTCTGTGTGTGTGTGTGTGTGTGTGTGTGTGTGTGTGTGTGTGTGTGTGTGTGTGTGTGTGTGTGTGTGTGTGTGTGTGTGTGTGTGAACAGGTATTTATTACGTTGTGGGGACAAAAATCTGTTTACACAGTCACATTGTGAGGACTGACCTCCCTTATGGGGACAAAATGCAGGTCCCCTTAATGTAAATCGTTAAATTTTAGAGTGCAGACTGAGGATAGGGTGAAAACACTTTCTCTGCATGCAACGTACAGTGACTTCCCAACACACAATGCACCAAACTGTTGACATTGTAGACATTTGCTTGAAGGTGACAGAAACAATCATGCATTAGCATTAGCATTACCCGTGCTTATGGCGGAGGAGTGGTGAGGGAGCTTGAGTGGTTCATCAGAGCCTGTAAAGTACTGGAAGATCCAAATGCATTCATGAAGATTGGCATTAACAAACCATTAAAATGACATCAGGTCTTGCACAGGTCTGTACACACCGACATGAGAGTTGAACTAATACTCTCATCTCTCAATAACCATATTTCTCCAAATGTTGGACCATTCCTTTAATGTGGTAATGGTTTGTCACTGCCAGTATATTTTAATATAGTTTTCTTTTAATACTGTAATGAGCTCTTTTTAAAAGTGCTGCTTGGTCTATTTGGATCTTCCAGTACTTCACAGGCTCCGATGAACCACTCAAGCTCCCTCACCACTCTTTAGCCACAAGCACAGGTAACTGCCAGCTATGCAGCCTTTGCTGATGCATGATTGTTTCTGTCACCTCCAAGAAAAGAACATTGTGTGTTGGGAAGTCACTGTATGTTGCATGCAGAGAAAGTGTTTTCACGAATCCTTCTCTCTCTATCTCTCTCTCACACACACACACACACACACACACACACACACACACACACACACACACACACACACACACACACACACACACAGTTTTGAGTAATGTTGCACTGACCATATTGTACCACTATGGGGCATTACAGTACCAGTGTTTGCATCTGTGCAGGTGTGTGTGTGTGCCTTCTGCTGCAGGACCTCTTTTCCAGTGACAGTGACAGATGTGCATATGTGTGTCTTTGACTACCAGCAGTTAAGACCAATCCACTCCCACAAGTGAAACTGCATCAGCAGGTACAGATAAGTTAAATATGTTTGTATTTGTGTGCGATACTATTATACAATAGTATACTATTGTTAATAATAATAGTACATTGTTTTTTGACTGTCTGTTATTGAGATTTTGTTTTTCAGTTATTTATTTTGTGTAACTTGAAATAAAATTGAACATGAGTCACTAGAGCGCTTTGTTTTGGTCTGCTTTAGAGCATGATCACAGCTGGAGTGCATCCTCCCCAGTACAGTACTGTGAGTCCTAGGTCCCTGCAGGAGAGTAGCAAGATGCATGCAGAGACGCATACACACATACAGTACAATAGCATGTATGCAGACACAGAATTGTAGTTTTGCTTTTAGTTTTTTTCTACCAATAGCTTTTTACATTATTACTGTCATCCAGTTCTTGATGTTGTCTCAAATGTGGCTTTTTGAAACCTGCTCTGGAACAATGTCTTAATTGCTGAGCTGTCTGTGGTCTTTCAGCCTCTGGCTTTGTGTCCACACTCCAAAGGGTCCATGGTTGTATTTGAGCAGCACATCAGGATGGCTCAGGAGTACCTCAAAGTTAGTTAGAGGAAACAAGTGAATATATAAATGAGGTTTTGAGCATGAATTCAAAAACTTCACTGCTATTAAATTCAGCTGCTGATCATAAACTGACATGGACGCATTCTCTCAAGTGACACATTGGTATGGGGATTTGGACTGAAAGCTTATTGTAAACCAAAATAACAAGAATCTGGCTGGTAGAATACTTTAATTTTGACTCAGAAATGCGACCGTGTGTAGCTTTAATCATCAAGAATAAAATATTCTGAAATAGACATTTTCAAGGACATCTACTGCTGCTGCCTCCCCTGTTATTCTAATTCTGCATTTAAAGGAACAGGTCAACATTTTGGAAAAGAGGCTTATTCATTTACTTTCTGAGAGCGAGATGAGAAGATCAATATCAAGTGTGTTAAGTACAGAGCAGAAGTCATGAAACTTTGTTAGCCTAGCTTAGCATAAAGACTGGAAGCATGGGGATCTGTCTGATTAACATGTTGTCTCTAGTTTGTCTAATGTTGATACAACAATTTGGTCTTGGAGGGAGAAACGCGCTGGGATTAGTTCTTGGTGAACAACCATGTATCTACCCACTCAACAAATGTGTGCAGCTGGTTTCTTATGTACCAGCATGATGGTACCAAACCTTACATTGTCACTGTGATGACAAGCGGCACACAGTCACTGCACCCAGTTGGTATCAGGTGAGCTGTTTCCTCCTCTGACTTGTCATTTCACTGAGATGAAGAAATGCCCATTTCAAGCATGGAATCAGTTAACACCAATGGCTTCCTCTGTTTGTTAAAGGGATCTGGGGATCTCTCACACCTGGAGTGTGAGAGAAGGAACAGCATTGAGTTTGAAAAGTTCTGACAGCGAGGGAGAAGACAGCTTTCTATTCCTTCACAGGCTGCATCATTGATGAATGTTAAAATGGATATTTCTGCTGAAGCCTTAATGACCATAAGTGTGAAGGACATTTGTCACTGCCTCTAACAGTGACACAACAGATGAATTTTCATTTCATCATTTCATGTTGTTTGATAGTGGATTCTGTTGCCTGCTGTACAGTACAGTGTACTGAATGACCGGACGTAGTGACTCTTGTTTAAGTAATGAAGAAATTGCTGTACAGAAATACCAAAGATATGCTGGAAGATCATTTAGAAATAGACAAACCTGTTACACAGTTTGTCCTCCACAGTGTTTTTTGCACTCAAAAATGTCATTCTCAATAGACATGGTCACAATTCTCTAAAAAATGAATTTTGTCCTTTTTTTGAATGCAACTTACACTTCCTATTTGTCAATGTCCGCTAATGTCTGCTGCACTGGTCCAATCTGGTTGATTGCTGAGACCTGCTGGACAGCAGTAATGACAGGAGGTTCAGCACTGGGGGTCACAATCAGCAGGAACCACAGCAGAGTCTGTCTCTGGGCTGTGTGCTGGTTGTTCATCTGCTTCATGCAAACTACTGTTCAAGCCATTGTGGATGGCAGTGTGGGCAGGAGGTCCAGCATTGGAGCACCTCTGCATCATCCACCACTGCTGCATGTAAACATCTTAACACCTTATTTTTCAGTCTGTGAACACCCCAGATAAAACCCTGCTCACCTCCACAGTTTCCATGGATAATGCTTTGGTGCCCTCTAGCTGCATGAAGGTAAACTGCAAAATGTGAGTCAGAAATAATACACAGAACATGTGCACTGTTTCAAAATCCTAACACACTCGATTACACTATTGTGTAACACATTTACAGTACAATTTACCCAGCTGTTTGCCGATGCTCTCCAGCACTAGGCCAATGATCTCTTTGGCAATGGTGTAGCATCCACTGGTGTAGCTCTCAGCAGCATCCTCTTTGCCAGTGATCGGTTGCTCAGGGTAGGACAGCTGGCACTGGGTCCCAGTGCACATCTCAAGAGCCATGTTTCCAGCTCCAGAGTCAATGAAGAAGATGTTGAGAGAATTGTCCCCTCCTCCAATGGTCTTGTTACTGGTCATCTGTCCATCTGGCAGAGTGACCTCTGGATCCCTGGCACGTCATTAATTTTTTCCAACCAAAGTTGAGATGAAACCACGGCCAGTGCCAGTGCTGATTCAATGGATTGTGAGCTGTACTGTCCTCAGTAAACACACCAACCTCTTCAGCTATTGCAGCTGCATCTCTGGGCTAAGACGTGGAGGGGGCAGCCTGGCATGTCTGCTTCACCTATCCCAGAGCCAGCAGTAAAGAGAAGCCCTGGAAGCAGCAGGCTGGCAGGAGGGAAAACGTTAGCCCAAGAGGTCTGTACGATTACTGGAAACTACAGCTCACAATGTGCTGTATGAGCACCACCATGGATTGTTTGCTTTACAGACCAACTGAAAGAAGAACAGACACAAGCAGAGCTACACATAATAAAACCTCTATGCTGGAACTCAAACGTTTCCCATTACAGCTCCAGAGGAGGAGTGATCCACATGAGTATAGTTTCCATGGGAATGAACCTGCTGAGGCTTTCGTCACATGGAAGTGCACATGATTTCTTCAAAACTGGATTCGATGAACAACAGACTCATCCCAGGGTCCAGGCAGTAAAGCTCCTGGCAGACATTGCCAATCTGCACTCCAGCAATGGGCAGTGATACAGACTCACACTACAGGAAAACAAAGTTACATCAATGTTCTGTTATCATAATTCTGTTTTGCCAAAACATATCTGTTGTAAGAGTTTGCATACTAAATGCTTATTCAGTAAAGCTCAGTAAAGTATTAGATTGACTTGCTCCCCCCCCCAGCTAACCTGTCTTATTTAATTAATTCCCTGCTTTATTTGACAGGGACAATCCTCACTGATCAACAGACAAAACAGATTGCATTGATAGCTAATCTGTTGTCCTTGGCCAGATGTTAAAAAGGCATCCCCAAAATATATTCACAACAAATGTGTGACACAGAAATAGCAGATCCACCTTTAAATAAAGCCAGTTAATTATAACTGGCTGGGTACAAATCTGATTTGAAAATGTGTTTCTGTTTCATTAGGCCTATTAAAATAAACATCAGTCAAATAAACTGAGTGGAGGGAATGTGCTAAAGATTTTAGCGTGAAAAAATAATGAGACATTACAAGAAAGACATGGTTCTACTTTAGTTCTTTCAAGAAAAGTCCTTAAAAACTAAAATTTTGACAGCTGATCAAGGCCAAGTGACTTACTTGCTAACTGTCTAGTTTTAGGTCTGTCTGTCTGTCTGTCTGTCTGTCTGTCTGTCTGTCTGTCTGTCTGTCTGTCTGTCACACTCAGGTGGCCTTGGCACAGGAGAGTGATTCACATTAATAGGTTGTAGGGCTCCTCCTGTCCACATGTGAGTGTTTTTAAGCAAGACACTGGACACCTAGTTGCTTCTACTGACCTGTCCAGGGTGTATCCTGCCTCTCACCAGTGTCAGCTGGAATTGGCTCCAATGGAATCCAGCAAACAGCAGATTATATTACAATATGCTAGCAGTTTTAAACATATTATTGAGGTGTTCCCATGACATGAGCCTCATACCAAAATCATGAAAAATAATACTCATTCTTACTATTTCTGCCCCTTTGTTAAATGACATTTAATTGACTCGATGTAGGCCAGAGACACATTGCATACACGAAAAGCAAAAAGAAAAATGTAGGCTATACTCCAACAGTATAAGAATAGACTAGCTGATAGTTATCTGACATGGTACTAGTTATTACTGCCACTGGTTGAAATTTAGAAAAAAAAAAGAAAAAGAAAAAGCTGTAACTGGAGTGGTGTCTACTGACGCCACAGTAACAGTCTACAATCAGAAAAAGTCAACAAAGACCACAAGAACAGCACAGAGTTTAGACTAAGTTGTTGACGAGTACAGCAGACAGAGCATGATCAAACAGAGCCAAGCTCCAGTGGTCTTCAGTAAAATGCACACTTTGTTGATAATGTTTTTTCCAAACCATGATCATTTATGTGCTGCTCTCCATTCTCTCTCTCTCTTAAAAATAATGATATAATTCAATGCTAAATAAAGATATAGTCACATAACAAAATGCTTAAATAACAGACTAAATAACTACTTTTGTAATTTGATTCTTAATTGTACCATAAATTGCACCATAAATAAATCACAAATTAAATTCCATACATTAGATATTTATTATTATTATTTATTTATAATTTCATTTGCTTATTTATACTGTTCTTCTTAGTGTCACTTGCTGCAGTGAAATACATTTGTCAACTTCCATCAAAAGTCAGGGGATGAACTCTGCTCTAATGGGTGATAGAACTTGGAACTACTGCACCGCCCAGTGCAGCTCTTAATCATTCTTATATAATATAAATGATAATGAAAAACAATAAATGTGTTCCATGTTCAAAATGCCAATTCATTTCCAACAACCCACCATAGTCCATGGAAATATGATTAAGAGAACAAGGAAATATTCAGATTTTCCCTTGCCAAAATTTAGGCCCCTTCCTGACAGGCTAGCATGACATGGTTACTAATGGATGCCTCAGGTCGTTTAGTTTCATAAGCTGCAGCTTCAACACTCAGCGTGCTGCAGCCTCTGAAGGACAGGAATGCATTAATTGTGTTAATCTTTTAGTACAGTAAGTATTTCAAATTAATTAAAAAATTAACACAACATTTTGACAGCACTAATAAATACATAGACCTGGCTTGCCCTTTACTGCTGCATCGCGTGTGCGAGAAAGAACAGTACTGCAGGTCCTTCATCCCAGCAGCTGTCAGACTGTTTAACTCCAGCATCATGTAATGCAGCTGTCTTTTGATGTTGTCTTTCACAGTTCTACATCATAGACCCACTTTTGTTTGGCACTACTGTTTCAATGCTAATATATGCTCAAATTATCCATTTCATCTAGTGCAATTTCGTTTATTTCTCTCAATAGTGTAATAGCACTATTTATTATTCATATTGGCAACAGTATTTTTAGAAACTGCATATATTGTGCATATACATAGACCAAGTATTTCTAAAGCGTGATACAACATTAGTAGTTTTTGCATAAGAATATTGTTAATGGTAGTTTTTATGGCGGTGGGATAATTTACATAATGCACACATACATAGTTATTTTTCTATTCTATTTCTGGTACACTTTATTTATCTTCACCCTTTCATGCCACTGTGTTTGCTTTGTAATACTTGCTGGCTATAATGACTGAATTTCCCTGGTGTGGGATCAGTAAAGTCTTATCTTATCTTATCTTATCTTATCTTATCTTATCTTATCTTATCTTATCTTATCTTATCTTATCTTATCTTATGATAGTTGATATTGCACATCAGCTGCTAGTGAGGTGGTTACCTTACTGGTTCTCAGTTCTACACTACTGCAAAATGGTTATCCAACTCAAATTTAATATCAAATTTAATTCATGCTGCTCTGCTCCATTATGCCAAACATCTTTGGATTATCAGACTACACAACATGTTATGTTCAATTGTGTCAGCCAGTAAATCAAAAGAAAGATGACCAGGTTGACTAGTGTTGCTGTAACAGCCCTTCATCACCCTTCAATTATTTATTTATTTATATATTCAGTTTTGGTCCTTAAAACCCTACTTTCTCTTCTGGTTTCAGTCTTTCCACCACATGTTGGAAACTGGCTGCAGGGATTTGCTCCCATTCAGGCACAAGAGCATTAGTGAAGTCCAACACTGATGTTGGGTGATAAACTCTGGCTCAGAGTTCTAGTTCATTCTGCAGGTGTAGGCTGGGGTTGACATCATGGCTCTTGCAGGTCACTTAAGCCCTTCCATTTCTTTATGGAGTTGGCTTGTGTACAGAGGCCTTGTCATGTAATAAGAGGAGAGGGCCAAACACAAGCTGCTGACACTAACTTGGAAACACATTGTTGTGTAAAGACATGTCTTCCCACATACCTTTGGCCACATAGTGTATAGTACTCAACCACACAGAGTACGCCTAATTACATCTCAAACCTGCAACAAAGAACTGAGTTCAGAGTCTGGCTGGATTGACACTGATTGTGGCTTTACAGCTTCTTACAGTTGCCTTCAGGTATTTCCCAATACCTTTTCAAAACTCTCCCCACAGTCAGCACAACAGCAGTTAGAGTGGACTAAACTGTGGTTTCTTTCTCTCAATACACTATTTATAGTCCATTTTCCACGTTTACAAACTACTTTAAAATCCTTGCAATTTACGTTAAAAACCCATCAGTCCAGTAAATAAAGACAGCATTTAGCTGCCTATTTCTGCAACACTTTAACTCCGACAGGATGGAGAGGGCCGGAGAAAAAAATGTACAGTAAATATAATTTAACCGTTCCTTTAGTATAATCAAATATAAAAAATATAACTAACATAGTATGAAAAAAAAATCTATGAATTTATAGTGTCAAGTCAAAATCCTCTGAGGGAGGTCGGGGGGCTTGGACTCCTGGTCATACCTCTGATCACCGAGTGAACAGCTTCCTTTTTAGCAAATGTAAAGTATGAAGTGCACCTTGCAAACTGGGTGGGCTTTTGTTTTTAAAGGCAAGGCCGGAAGTGTGCGTGTTGCTGCGGTCAGCTTTACACCAGACTATCTCCTCTGGTTTCCTGCTCCAGCTCAGATCATTGCACTCACTGACTCCGCCGGAGAGGCTGGCCGGTGCCCCACCGACAGACGGAGGATGACAGACGGAACACAAACAGTCCCGTTACGACTTTTGCCGTCAGGCACTGGCAAATAAGCATCCTTCGGCCCAAAAGACTGAGTAAACAAGCTTACTGTTTTTCAATATCAGCCAAGGCCGACACATTTCAGCACCGTGACAGGCTCGGACGGGATGCCTGGGAACCGGATAGAAATTCCCCGGTTATTTAAATGCAGTCACAGGCCACCGTCGGTATGCTAATTTGGTAAATTTAGGACATACTGAAGCAGAAGCGGGAGGCAAAATGGGATTCCTGCACCAGCTCCATCTCCTGCTGTGGAAGAACATCTCTCTGAAGAGGAGGGGACCGGTAAGACAAGGCATTTGTTCATATGACAGTCTGTGAAATTATGTAAAAAAAAAAAAAAAAAAAAGCGCAAAACAGTCGTGTTTGGTCGTTCGTGCCTTTGGAAGGCAGACGGGCGTCGGTTCAGGCTGCTCCTCTGCTCCACTGGCCGCTAACACTGAGACTTGGGCCAATTCTACCAGCATCCGTCTCTGTCTGCAAATGTTCCCATCAGACGGTACAATAACACCGCAGCCAGTGAGCTCAATCAGGAGGCTGATGATGGTGTACAGGAAGCTGGAACCTGCTCTCTGTCTGTGTCCACACTGTCAAACAGGTTGTTGTTCGGGGATGAACAACAGTTGTGTAATCCTAGTTTATGTTAAACCTCATTTTTGAAAAGGCCTATGCATTGCACATACACTCAGGATATGTTGTCATGAAGTAATCAAGTTTTTATTCTGTCATATGCTTAAGATGCAAAAAATGCTAAACTAGGCCTGACTGATGCAATCACACGATGACAACATGAAACGGTATCAAATGAAATGATTCACATTAATATCACTGATATCAATGTCAAACTGAGACTAAACTGAGCACCACCTGATGAAAAACACTCCACAGAGAGCATGAATATCTAATGTAATCTGTCATTTTTACAGAACTAGAAATCCTATACAGACTGTTTTTTGTTGATGCCACTTGGGTTGTGAGTACAGGATTTCGGTTACTGTCAGATAGGATGGTAATAGCTGTATTGTTTTTAGAATGCATGATCATGTGACAGTGTCAGAAATTTAATTGTGGGGTCCTCTCATAATTCACTTTTGTGCTTCCATAATGTAAGAGACAGATATTTCAGAAGATGTAGAGTATGAAGCAGTGGAGATCCTTACTTTTAGTCCCAAATACGTGTCAAGATCAAGAAACACTGGGTCCTACATTTCCCATAATGCGTCTTGTCATTGGACTGCCCCTGTCTAGTAAATGCCTGTAACTTTTTAAATCCACACATTAGATCAGCTTACTAGATTTTCACAGTGCTTTCAGTCCCGTTCAGAGTTTCCTCAGCTGATGAATTTGCTTAGTTGTCATGGAGATGGTAGAATAGTCTTCATGCGATGGATGATTTCAACTCACAGTAACAGGTGGTTAGTGGTGAGAAGGTCTGCACGATGCCGATGAAAGCTCTAGAAGAGATGAAGGCCAATTCTTACTGGACTAGTTTAGATGAAATTGTGAGAGAAAGGTACAGACATAAATTCAGAACATATGTTGGATGTGACCCTTATGTTATGAAGAGGAGCGGCTGAACTGAAAGATTTGCTGTTATTGAGGCCGCAAATATAAGAACAACCTGCTCATTCAGACGTCGTTCTACTCTAGAAACCAAATGAAAACAGACAAACATTGTTAATGGTTGGGTCCATGACCTCAGACCAAAGTGCTCTGGGATGACTGTTGTTTGTTTTTTTTATTGTCCTGTGCTATTACTTCTACTGCTATCTATCATAGATCATAGATTTAAAACAATAGTTAATGTTACACCATTTCCACCATTATCAGACTTGGCTCAGACGGTTGACAAGCCTTTTTTTCGTGGTTTCTTGGTTTGATTGATCTGAGCAACCGTAAATGATGCGAAACACAATTTGACTGTGTGTTATAATACTCCCTGTGCAGAAAATCACTTCTGGCCCCCCATCTGCAGTTCGCCCCACAACAAAAGAGTGACGTGACGTCATCTGCAACAACCCATTGACCCTTCTCTAAGCCCCACCCTCCTTAGTTACTGTTGCTACGCATGTAAAGCTTTTCCATTCTCACATTGCACACACAATGTACAGTAATTTTTGAACCACTTGGTCTTCAATTCGTCGCAGAAGTAAATAAAAGCAGGCTTCCCATTTCTAACTGACCATATTTGGCTTTTGTTGGCTAAAACAATGACTCTCGCTAACAGATAATATAAGTGTAGCTAGCTAATGGAGCTAATGCTAAATGCAAAGTGTAAAATGAGAACGATGTTAAAAGGTCTTAGATATGTACTTGATGGTTGCATACATGATGAAATACTAAAAGACTGAGGTTAAAGCTACATGTCGCTGACATAGCTGTTCAGAGGAACAGTATTGTTTGTGTAGTAGTATTGTAGAGTAATAGTTTGTGCAGTAGATAGTCGTACAGTATTATTAATAAAAGGCAAAAAGAAGAACTTGGAGGGTAATTAAGATTGTATTTGTTCTAACAAAACCCTTGAGTTGTTTGGATGTTTACTGTGGAAGATAAACACATTTGGACAAGCAATGCAGTGGTTAGGGTCATGGTTAGGGTTGCTATGCTTTATTTTTTTGTATTTTTAAACAGTTTGCTTTTCTTTTACAAGAGAGAAGGGTTTGAGGATATGAGGAATCATCCATGAGCTTGGTTTATGTAAATGTAGTGTGAATATGCCCAAAACAAGCAAAGAGCAGGACTGAGCTGCTATCATTTCTTTGAATTCTGACATAATTGCATCTTGGCTGACACACTGACATTTCCACAAACAGCATTTTCATAATGCAACCTCTCACCCCACAAAATAATGTAGAAAGCTAATAGCATGCCCATTGCCTTTGGACATCATTTTTTCCTTGCCACTGTTGCCAAGTGCTTGCTCATGAGGGAATTATTGTAGTCTGTAGATAAAGGGTTTGGTCTGTACCAGCTCTATAGAGGAAGTGTCCTGATACAACATCTGTTGTGATTTGGTGCTATATAAATAAAACTGAAGCGAATTGAATTGAATACTGTTGGAAGTAAGCTAGTTCGTCAGACATGCTAACATTTGCATGTTATAACTGAGCAGAGAAAGACAAAGTTTAATCCATTCCTCACGTTTACTTCTGTATTTTATGTTTTTGAAAGACTCCAAGTGAAACCACACATCCTCATCAGTTCTATTAGCAACCAAGAGCTTATAAGCGTATGACCCAGCCAGTATCAAACAGTCTGTGGTCAGTTATTGTTAACAGTAAGGTGCATATTAAAACCAATTTCTGACTGCTCTCATCAGAAAAATTACAGCGCTGGTCATTTGTTCAAACACTCAAAACTGCTTGTGTTCCTGTTAAGCTACCTCTTGCAGTCATGTAAGTAATGGCTGTCCTTTATCAGACACAAAGACGAAAGCTGTTCCAAAAACCCTCTTATGAAATCAAGGTGGATGGTTGGATATAACTAAAGTTGTTTGCCTCAAACAAAGCTTAAAGCTGCAGTAATTGATTATTTGGCAGTAACAATGGGGGCAGCAGGCCGAGCTGGAAACCCAGCAGACACAGAGCACCATACAGTAAGCATTCAGTAGTCTTTTCTTTGTGTCCACCTGATGAATGGATGTCCATTTTTTCGCTCCGGTTTGGTCTCCACCAACTCTTCAGACAGATATCTGACTCTTTAGCTGCTAAATGCTTGACAGTGTGTACTACCAAGTCTCTAACTGTCCATTTGCTGTTTGCTGCTGCACAGGTAGTGTACATTGGGTTTATCAGAGCTTTCTCACAAAAACAACAGTGAGACTGTTAGAAGTCCAGTGCTTGACCATTCACCATGACCTGCTACCTATGCCAACTTTGTCTGTTTTTTTGCAATGGCGGTCCTCCAGCAACATTATTTATGATGTTGTAGCTACAACACCACAGCGATATCAGATACACCATTAAGCACCATTCTCACCTGTACATTGGAGTGCTGACCATGCATTTGTTAGCTTTCCAAGAATAAAACATTTGCAGCACATGTTCAACATTGTTTTCTCCTTGTTTTCTCATAACAAGGTTATGTTCGTGTCATTTGCACATTTTAAAATGTCAGTTGGGTTTTGGACTTTTGGAACAGGACCCAGGTGTTGTGGTGTGACTTCAGTTCTCTGTACTGACATTTTTTTGTGTAGATTATCTGGAGGTGACGTTTGGCTGCTTGACAGTTTGGCTTTTGTTTTAGCAGTCCTCATCCCAACTATGCAGTTCTGTTAATAAAAAACCTCTGCAGAAATCGTAAAACCATCAGCGTACATGGTCTGTGTACACACAGCCTCATCATTCTCATACGACATCATTCTTAAATTTACTGTCAGTCGTTAAAAAAACCCCAAAACTAAACAGGCAGGCAAGTATGCTGAGAGACATTCAAATGCCATTCTCCAGATGTGTAGTATAATCTAATGGGGTGACCTCCACAACCATGCCATCTGAGTGTGCATATTGTGAAGCCTTTAATCCTAACAGGGTCTATTATTAGCCATCAGAAATCCTAATGCGGGTCAGCTGGTTTATTTTAGTGATGTTTGTGCTGATTCTAAAAGCCGTGGCCGGATCTGTCCTCAGGTAGCCAGATTTGTATCAATGCCTGATGCCTTTGCAAGTGTCCTGATAGAGGGGTGTGTGTGTGTGTGTGTGTGTGTGTGTGTGTGTGTGTGTGTGTGTGTGTGTGTGTGTGTGTGTGTGTCAGGTGGGGGTGGGGTGTAGCTATTTTTAGCCCATCTACCTTCAGACATCAAACTCAGAGGAGTCAGGAAAGATGCATTGGGGAGCCTCTGTAATAATAATAGCAGCAGCTGCGTCATTTCTTTCTATAGATTTGTAATCACGCTGCCCTGCTTTGGCCTCACTAAAGCTGTCCATAGGATTGATGATCAGAGCACAGCGGTGTAGTCAGCACTTCGCTGAGCCAGCATCAGTCACATACAGTATGTTGGTCCCTCCTGACAGAGACAAGCTCATGCATAGATTTGAGGAGCACTGTGGCCCACCTGCATAAAGTAAATATGGGTTTTCTTTTAGTCATATCTTGTGGGATTTCTTTGAATAAAGGTAAACATGTGCTGTACTTCTTTTTTCTCTACTTTCATCTGACAGATACTGTCAGATACAGATTTTTGACACAAAACATGTCATAGGATAAAATATGCTGCATTTTTACAGATCAAACTACCCAGCAGTATACAAAGTACTTAGCTCCTCACTTTTGGTACTTAAAGTATATTTTGATGCTAATAATTCTGAACTTTTACTCGAGTAAAATTATTTGAATATTTCTACACTGTAGAAGCCTTACTTTTACTTAAGTAAAAGATCTGAATATTTCTTGCACCACTAAGCTGCTCAGGTTTTGCACAGTTGTATTTTGCAATAAAAATATGAGGTTTGGATCACATCTAGTTCGACTTGCGCTGCTACTGATACCAGTATTGCTATCATAAAACTTGTCTGAAATGCACGCAATACCATTTTATGGCAACAGCAATAGTTTGAGATAAGCACCAACAACGAAAGTAAATGTCAGCTGAAGGAGTAAAAAACATTTTTAATACAAGCAATTTGATAACATCTAAAGAACAACAAAATGCAGAGTTGAAAGAGTTTGCTAATGCTAGCAGCGGGAGACAGCAAAAACCAACTTTGCAATGAGAGAAAATGTCCAGAGACAACCTGCATGCTGTATAATGCCAAAGATATGGTAAAGGCCATGGATGATGCAGATCCCGCCCTGCCGCGTGTCACTCACACCCTCCAGCTGGCTGTTGACGGGGGTTTTTTGAAACAGCTGATGCTGTTACAGTTAGGTACAGCTCAATCAGCCAATAAAAAGAATCCAGCAGGATGTGCAGACAGCACATGCTACATGCTACAGTCCCAGATACAGCAGACATCCGGCTTTATTTGGGTCTGAATATGAGCTCCCTGACAATCTCACCACTGGAAGAAACAGTAGCTGTTCTGGCTCTGGCTGATGAGTTATCATGAAATGTGAGCTCCTTTGATATTAGTATTAGATATAAAATTTTGCTTGAATTCAAAATTGGTCTGCGCAACCATGGTAACATGGCTGACAGTACACAAGTGTGAGGATTTAACCAGATATATCAGAGGTTGAGTTGCAGTCTGGACTGATAATGCTGAGATCAGTTATTTCTGCATGCAGTCTTTGGAAATAAGGGAAAGACATAATGCTCAGTAAAGTGTAGCGTTATTTGCTGTTAGTGACATAATGTGATTTCCCCCATGAGTCTGTGTACTTCTGTTGATACAGGGCGACATTGCCAAAAATGTCCAATGAAGGAGTTACCTGTCATACCATGTGACCACATGTTTACAGCTCTTTAATGGTTGGTACTTGAACTATGCCATTGTTCACGTTAACTAGGCCAGAACTAAAAGGCAACAATGGCTGATTTTCCTTTGGTCCAGCCCAAATTAACCAAACTACAGTGTGTAAGCTAATAATGGGGCTGTGGCTCAGGAGGTAGAGCGGTCGTCCATCGATCAGGAGGTTAGTGGTTCGATCCCTGGCCTTGGCAGTACTGAACCCCAAAACTGCCCCTGATGCTGGGCCATCAGTGTGTGGATTCATATGTATCTGTACGTCGCTTTGGATAAAAGTGTCTGCCAAATGACTGTAATTGTAATAGTAATAATGAGTAAAAAGAGTTGCTGTTGTCATTGCAACCGATACCTTTCACATACTCAGAGTCATTTGATCCATTCTATAAAATATTAATGAGTGCAGCTTTAAGAAAAGTTAATTATTTATTACAGCTTCATGCATAAATATGTTAATATATTTCTGTTGAGTAGATGCAAGATAAGGAAAGTGACTTGGCTCAAAACAAATGTGGCATACAGCAGACAGTAACCAAACTCACTGCCCAGCTGTACAGAATAGTTAGTCTCCAGTAGCAGCAGCTAGCAGTGTGTTTGACCTAGATCTAGTCTCTCTTTGAATGATAGTCTTACAGTGGGCTGGGCAAAACCCACTGGCCGGGTATCTATGGAGACTGCAGAGAGCCAGGGACTCAGAGACAGAGATTTAAAATGAAGAGTGAAAGAAAAAAACAACAACAACAACTACAGGAAAATGAGAAACCATTTGCAAAGAAGAAGAGAGAGGAAGAGAAGGGGTCAAAGAACGAGAGACAGAAAGCTTTTAGAGATAGAGGGGATGAAGGATGAAGCTGCTGACTGATAAGAGAGTGTGCAAATCTGTAGCAGAAGGTTAACTGACAGCTAAATGAATTATAAATGCTATCTGTAAAGTCTAATAGACTAGCAGCTTGTTCACTGAGGCCTGGCACTGGAGACAGGAGAGGTTATGTATAAATCCTGTGAGGTAACTGTGCTGCAGCTCTTCCTCTGGAGGGCACTTGCAGTTTTTAATCTTTTATTTATCATGGTTTGATTCTGTGTGGAATGAGTGGATCTAGAAAGTTTGAGTTCCTTTATCTTAACAAACCAAGAAGTGTTTTGTTTAAACACTTGATTTACGATTTTCAGTCTAAATTCAAAAACATAACCCTCTCTTCAGGCCATTCCTGGAGAAACCCCCAAAGCTTTACAAATTACAATTTGAAAATAAAATAGTATATGTATATGATATGATATAATGTGCAGTATATATAACACACCACAATAAGTACATGCATACAATTTAGGCCACAAAAACACAGGTCAATATGGTTCATAATCAGATCATATGTGACTGAAATCCCTCCCATTTGTTCAGGACATTGAAATCTTCCAGGACATGTTGTGTGGAGCGGCACCTGTGCTGCTCCACACAACATCACTTTCATTGATTGAAAATGAAATGTGGGTTAAGCTGATATTGTTGCATAATTCAACAACAATAAGTAGGTATGTAGATCTTTTAAAAGACATGTTTATTTTAAAATATACAAGTTGTTTGTCTCTTTTTGTATTGGTATTCCCTCTTATGGACAGCAATTATGGACCTATATGTTTTTTTAGAAGGAAAAATCAAATGTCATTTTTGACCAACTGTGACAGCCCTAAAAAATACATTCAATATACCACCTGATGGAGCTGATACGACGACCACCACCTGAACTTCTCAAACATGGAGACTTAGTGAAGATCTCATGTCCCAGCCACTCAGAAATTGAATTTAGACACATACTGTAGCCTTGACCAAGAATTTTGGCAACCAAATCATTATACGCCAATGGTAGCAGCAGCAGTCAGTCAAAATCATTATGTCAGTCATTATGACAAACGTGTTAGCAAACATGGCCTTTTTTTGTGTCCTCCTCCAATATTCATTCTCTTAGCTCAGGTTTGATCTCCACCAACTCCTGAAAAAAATATCTGCTCTTTAGTGGCTAAAGGCTCTACTACGTTTCCCAGCTAGTCTCTGGCTGCCTGTCTGCTGTTTGGCACTGAGCAGGTAGTGTGCAGTGGGTTAGTAGAGGTTTTTGTCCTAAAACAGCTGCTGCTGCTGCTGCTGCTGCTGCTGCTGCTGCTGCTGCTGGAAAACACAAGTTGATGACAGCACAATATTTGAGCCATAAAATCAAAATGAAAAGTGAAACTGAGGGGAAATAGAAAGTTGGTGATAATTCTAATAATGAACTGTGTGTTAATCACTGTGAGTGACTCCTTTCACATTACATAGTCATTTGACCTATCGTTCAACTTATTGATCAGCATATAGAACAGTCAGTAAAAACCAGCAAGGTATAGGAAACACTTTAATCACATGGCAGTGACAATATTCAGTATCATACATCCTCTCCAAATATTACTGGCACAAACTAATCACACATACAGTAAGAGAGGACATTAACCTGACAGGATAATAATGCAGACTGGCTAGTGCTTGATATGTTCAAGTTCATTCATGTGCCGTATGTGAAATGCTAAATGTTTGACTTATTGATGTGGTGGTGGTTTCAGACAGGCTGGAGTGGACGACAGGCTGATCCGGCCTTTAGAGGAACACACCTAGCAGAAATCAAATTTTGAGGTTATGGAATTGCTCTGACCTACATAATGAGCACTCCTCTGTAGCACAGGCCTGCCTCATATTCAAATACAGGAGCTTCACAGTGCAACCACAGTGGTCCACTGTGTCGTCACTGAAACGCAGTAAAATGCCTTGCTCAAGGGTCTTTTTTAATGGTTGTTGAGGAAACATTACTGAATAATTTACCCTTCCCCAGTTTTCTTCATGCTGTCCTCAGCTAGAAGTAATCAAACACTGCTCTTTTAGTGTGAGAAGCTAGTCTGGAGAATTTGGATCTGACCATCCCTCTCTTACACCTTTGTCCTGGATTTATCCTTTTAAATTCTGTCATTATAAACTGCATTGTACTAAAAGCACCACTTAATTCTTCTGAAATCACCTTAAAACAGAGATGTTTTTAGATCTGTGTCCATATGAAGTCTGAAAGGGCATTTTAGAAGCATTTTTTGGTGCATCTGTTGAAATTCTCTTTACATCCCGACAGCATTCAATAAATGCAATGCTCTGACAAAAATCTGTATTAAAACAAATATAATGAACGATATCCGTGTTTTTTGTCTACGTTCATTCTAATCTGTTCAGGGTTTTCCTACATGTGACTGACACATGCGATCGTTGGATGTGGTTGCCAGCAGCTGTAACTGAAAGTGTACATTAGGTTATGAAGATGCATCCTGGCTGTTAATTATTCTTGACAGTTGACAGAGTTCCAAAAGACACAACTACATTCAGTAGAGCATTTTTCAATATTAATGGGTCACCAGCTCAAGTCTTCCCTTTTTGCTTTCAAGTTCCAAGTAAGTCTCACGCCAGATGAGTCCAAATCTGCACTTTTGTGACTCGAGTCCAACGTCTACAGCTCCGCTTTCAAGTACGTCATTGGTTTATTGGCTAATGTAAGCTGGTCTTTTAGAGTTTAGGGTGGACTAATCCAGTGTTTTTCTGAAATGTAGTATCATCATCATTTAAACCTATGAATGAGAAGTTCATGAATGTCTGAACTTTTTTCAGCTGCCTGTTCATTACCTAAGAATTTGTTTTCCAAATAACAGTAACTCAGAATGTCACAATGGTATGAAAAAAGTCAGCATGTTTTCTTTGTGATACTACTTTATTTGTGCTTGAGTTGTAGTTAAAAATAGAGCACTTCATCGTATAATTCATGAAATTCTGTCATTATACACACATGCACACACGCACACACATTCAGAGGCAGCTGCATGGCTTAATGATAATATTCAACAGATTAAAATGGAAAATGGTGTAATGACCTTGACGGGAAGAGACTGAGCCACCAGCTGACTGCTGCACAAGCAACATGCCTACTTTTCCCACATCACATAAAGCATGGAACAGAATTTTATGGTGAATCCTAACGACTTTGTAGATCCTCTGACCTTTCAATTAGTGCCACCATCATGTCAACGTTTTCATCTGTCCAAGTCTTTGGTTTATGACCTAATACTGTGACTGCAAAAGTAATGACATTTCCATCAGCCTCAGCTGTACTTTGTGTGTAGTGCTAATCAGCAAAGATTAGCATGCTCAGTACAGCCCCACAGAGATGCTACTGTGGCTGTAGAATTGTATTCCTAGTGGTTGCATCTACACATTTTATGCTGTGAAAAAATGTCTCATCAAGATTCACCCTCATTCTCAAACTGGGGAAATCCATTATTAACCTTTTACCCCTCACTGTTCAATCTGCTGGATACAGTAATTGCCAGTGCGATGAAAAGTTACATTAGTGTGATCATGTTACATATGTTCAGGAGCAAGGAAGAAGAAGGGAAAGAGGAAAGGTGCAGCTGAGACGGCATGCATTAAAACTGAAAAAGGCTCTGCAGCAAAGTGCAGCAAAACGCTGCAAAATGGCACAAAAAAAGGACATGAAAGCAGGGCCCCCCTCAGCACATCAGAACATCACAACTGTCCTTGCTAATTTAATGCATGTGTCATATACAGTAACTAATATATGGCATCAAACTTTGTAGGAAAGCAGGACACATGTATGCGTGGCAATAATACTGTATAGAAAGACCTGAATGCTCTTTTCTGTCTGGTGGAAGGAGCTCCAGTTACTCAGAGCTCCCAGAGCCTCACAGTGATCAACAAGTCCACTCAGAGCTCTGAGGAACAAACACTCCAAAAGTGCACAATGATCTGTATAAATAAGTATTCCTGCAGCCTGAATTATGTTAGTGCAGTTCACTCTTGACTTTAAAGAAATTTGGCCATTTTAACTATTTTTGATATTTCTTAATCAATTTATGTGTGTACTTGTACTGTGAAACTATAAGCAGTTACAAAACAGTTACAGCAGATGTGGTCTGTTGTGAATATGGATATTGGCCTGTGTGGACTTTAAGTCTCAGGCCTGAATCATTATCCCAGTCTGGCCCTGATCCCGCTGGAAAAATAATAGTGCAACGCACATCAGAGTATCCAACTGAAGCCTTAAACCAATGGTGTCTGCCTTCAAAGCCGTCTGACAGTCCAGCAGTGTAATACATCTTTAAAAACTAATTTATTACATAGGTCCAACAAATAGATTAAGGCTTAATGGACTGTCCATTTCTACAGATATTGTGTGGCTGTGAATATGATGAATCTCTGAGCTAGTTTCTTGTTTTTTGTTTTTTGTTGGATTGCTCATTTTGCTCCAGCTACCAACTGATTGGCAGATATATCTTGTTAGGTATTTACTATACATGAATAAAAAAGTCACAAAACAGAAAAAAAAATCTGTAGGAGTAATAAAAGAAAAGAAAATATTACTGTCAACAGAAACCCTACTCTGAATCTCAATAAAAAATCTTCACTAAGAGGACCTCATACCACAGCAAATGCACCATGCAAACACCATGCAGTTAGCAGCAGCATCCTCGGTGGAGTTAAAATGAGTAAAAAAACAAATGTTAATAAAAAAAACTCCCCTTCTTTTTAGCTCAAATAAAATCTAATATAGCTGCTCCAGCTGGATTAGATGTGACTTTGATTTAAAGCAGAGGGCTTTTTCTGTTACAAAATGTGTCCAGCTAAGATAAATCCTCCTCACAATCACCAAGTAGGCCATCCGCACAGCAAAAAGCACTATTCATTATAGCCCATTTTGGTAGAGTACAACTGCTGGCAGAAAGTCCTTCAGTACCCTTGGCTGCCAGTCTGTGCCAGTAGGCTTTAGCTATGGCAGACAGGCAGCAGCAGAAGCAGCAATAGTTAGTCCTGGAAAAATAGGCTCAGACAGCCTATGAATAATTGAGAGCTCCTTCCTTCCTCCCAGGAAATGCACCAGAGACAGAAGAGAGGTTCTAGATTAAATCTACAGATGAGATGGAGAGAAAGAGAAACTGGCTGAGAGGAAAAGGGTAGAGGGCCTCACTCAGCAACAGCTTTTGTTGGGTTGAAATATGACATTAGTTCACCTTCCATGCATAAGAAAGCAACAGAGAATTGGCTGGAGGAAAAGGAAGAGGAAGTAGATATGGATGCCTCCTCCAAAACATACAGACATACAGTGACACCTGCTTTTACAAAATGATAAAGACAAGTTCAGGTAGAGCGATTAAAAAAAGAAAAACATCTCAAACGGCACGAAGAGCCAAACAGACACATCTGCACTGCCAATATTTTCAGCTGATTTTAGTTTAACTAAGATATATCAGCACTGGCAAATACTGTATCTGCTCACAAGTAAACAAGAGTGCGTGCACAGACACCAATAGTTGGTGTTTGACCTAAACTGTGAGGCTGGAATCATCCAATATGGATGCACCTGTCTGGGAAACTGAGCTGCATGCTCTGAAGGGCTTTTGCCCATTTTGTTGAGAAAGCTTTGGGAGCTGACTTTTGTTAAGCATCCCAGCATCCATTTCACGTCGACCAGCAGTGATGCTGGAGGACATGAGCCAAACCCAGAACTACTGTCATTTTTGCTCTACAACCATTCCTGCTTCAACAGCTTCATCAAAATAACGCTGACTTGAAAATGTGCATTTGCATGAGGATTCTGGAGAGGGACACGCTTGCTCTACCAGCAGCAGACCATGAGCAGACCACCTCCTGTCATAACCTCCTGTGAACATTCATGGTGTTCCTGGGGAGATCAGTTTACTGCCAAATCATTTTGGCAAACAGTAAAGTTAAATCTGAAGGGTTCTTTTGTATCAGGCATTTAATGTTCTCATCACTAAATGAAAAGAAGAATGAATTTAGAATAGCAGTAAGATAAAAGCTGGAATTAAAAAAAATGATGTTCATAAAACATAAGACAAGTGAGGATATGCTCGTCTTCCATGTGGGATGTGTGTGCTTGTTGCTAACTGCTATATAGTCCTGCGGTGAAAGCCACCTGTTCCCTGTACCACTGGCTGCTAAAACTCCTTGACAAGAAGAACCAGGATGTGTGTGTACTGCTTCATCCAGTTCATCATCACTCATCATGTTGATCTGGGTGATGCTTGAGTGGCATGCAAATAGCAGCAACATGTACTCGCTTCCGGTGCTGTGCTGTTCTGTTGAGCAGGTCCTCTAAATGTGAGGTGAAGGCAGGCTTTTGCTTCAGGTGACTGAGGTAGGAAACCATGTACGTTTATCCTTCAAATATGTCTCATACATGAATCACAACAGACTAAAAAGCATCCACAAGCATCCGAACAGAAACTGTTAAAATAATTTTTCTGAGAGTTTTCATTGCTGCAGCCCCACAGCACCCTTTGGTGCTGCCATGCCAGCGTGAGCCACAATTCATCTTATTTGCAAAAGTTTCAGCTAAACAAGATCTGGTGATGAACATGCTGGCCCTCATTTTGTTTGCTGTTCATGCATATGAGGAAGCACAGAAAAATGAGCAATTCTTCCTTTTACAGTCCACCTTTTACCCAGTCTGTGGCAAATTATAGTACACTCTATGGTTTTTACTTGTGGTAAGTAAGTCTGTAAATACAGAAGAACTGCAGCTGAAATGCAAAGAAAACCCTCCTCTATTACCCATCAGCTCAACTTAGCACAGTGTAGTTGTGACCGTAAAGGTTGGTAATAACAGATAGAACTGTGTACGTCTTAGGAAAGTTGGTAACTGATTCTTGGAAATATCTCCTCTGTTACCCATCAGTTTAAGTTATAGTTTTTATCCAAGGTTTATGTTGGTAACAGCCAAAGCTTAATTATGTAATATGTAGAAATTGAGGTAGTACTTTCCAGTAATTGACTTTTTTTAATTGTCATAGCTATAACCATTTCTAATGTGTTTATGGGATTTAGCTGAAAAATGAGGGTGCTACACTGAAACTTGAAAGGAAATGTGACAAATTGCAGTGACATAAAAGATCTTTACACCAAGATGAAAATGATCCATGGAGACCATAGTGCAGCTTCAATGCTGTTGAATTAGGAGACAGCCAAACAGCACAAGTGAGCTCAATTAGAGGGTTATGAAGACAAGACTAACCAAGGGGATGGTGTACAAGCAATTTAGAAAGAATTATGATAACCTACAAGCTACATGTAATTGCAATATAATTGTGAGCCATCCTTTTTCAAAATGAAGGAAGTTGCCTCTTTTTCCAAATGTTATGTGGTTTTTCTTGTTCTTTTCCCTCTTCCTCTTCCGTCCTTCAGAGAAGGAGCCTGACTCAGCGTCGGACTCCTTCAACATATCTGAAAAATCCTTAAGCCTCTTTTTGTGGGAGCCTTTAACAGATTAAGAAATACTGTAAAATAATCATCCTGTTTTTCCTAATTTGGTGGTCAGTCAGAACCTGTTCTGTTTGAGTTACACTGCTAAGCTTGAATAGAATAACATGACTTTGGTTCAAAGTAAATGTGTTAGTATCTTATTTTCAGCTGACCAACAGTCTATGTATTGTACATTGCTATGAATTCATCCTCTGAATACCTTTTAAGATAGTCCAAGTGTCACAGTATTTATTATATGATATGAAAGGCTAAACACAATAAATAGCCTAAATAATATTATTTATATAAAAATAATATTCTGTTTAATTATTTAATGTACTTGCTAACAGTACCTAACTTTAGCTAACTTTAACATATGTGGTTAACTCCGATGGTAATGTTCATTGCTGGGCTATTTTGTTACGAGTGGTCACGCCAGAGGTGCGGTCAACAAAGCATACACTCAGGTAGCATTGTTGTTAGATGATCAAAATGCATTTAAATAAAAATAGTAATTATTTGATACTTTTGCTTGAGGCATAACAAATTGTCTAAGCACCTACGTTGACAAAACTGGTTCTTTCTTGCTGTGAGATTACAACAAAGTCAGGGTCTTGGTCTTGTCTGGAACATGGATACTCCATGTTTTGAATGAACTGAATTTACTCAGTAAAGGTTGAAAAAAAAAGCCTGTGAAGAGCATCAACCTCCAGAGGACACCTACTACAACCCTGTTTCTCGTTACATCTGCTCCATTTTCCATTGTGTGTATTTTTCAGTAACACGACATTGACAAGGATATTACTTCAGAAGACAACACAAAGGGGAAAAAGCTTAATGAGCCTCCCCCAGAGGGAGAGGCTGTTGACAGGGAAAAAACAACGTCCTGTGTGCAATAAAAGCATCATCATGACCAAGATTACATATAGGTAGTAAGAGACGAGCATCATTGCTGCACAGGCCTCACTTGCATCAATGTGCCATCAAATGACTTTATTTCCATCTTTTTCAAAATAACATAAAAATTAAAATGGCCTGTAGAAACAGTTTGTATGGTCAGTACTGAGTGACCCCTTTGTATCTATGTAAGTAAGTATCACAGCTTGTAAAAGCTTTTTGTAGCCAGCTAAGACTCTTTCTAGTCTTTTTTCTGCCCATTCTTTCTTGCAAAAGTCTTCTAGTTCTGTGAGAATCTTGGGCCATCTTGCATGCACTGCAGACACTACAGTACTATAAAGTGGCAACAGGTTTTAGTAGTTACGGAGATCATCCTTCCACACTTCAGGTCGTGTTTATCATCCTCCATGGTGATGGTTTCATATGCCTTATCACTGAGCCTATGTGGACAAATCATATACTTTAAGTGTTGCTTTGGAAGCTTGCCCAATGAAATGGCCAGGCAGTATCACCATACTGGGGGTGGATCAGCAAGACATCAAGTGAGTCTAACTTTACCAAATGATACATTTTGGGAGGGCTTCCTTTATGCATGAAATTTTGCTTATTTTCAGTATGGACGTGGACATACCTGGCAAAGACGCTCATGCATCTTAGGAATGTTGGAAAGATGTCCAGTAAAGATGTCCAGTAGACATGTTTTTTTAGATCAGGTGAAAAATTGATCCAGGAAGTGATTACTTCCAGTAATACGGAAACATATCAAACCTGACAGTGAAGTGATTGGTGATGGCTGGGATGCCTACAACAGATTGTCCCATGATGGTTTCATTCACTGTCAGATAAATCAGCGGAGACATTTTGTGCTCACATTGCACATTGAACAGGCATGATGGCACTCTAAAGAGGACGAGTAGTACAGATACAAGGGGAAGCCTGAAAGGGAAGGCCTTGGAAATGAACTGAAGGTTCATTGACTGGAGCCACTGACTTGAAAAAGAGCACAGGGAGGAAAAGACAAGAGCATGTTACAAAGTGTAACAGTTCCTGAAGTCGATAAGGTCATTACTGCAGATGTCCTACCATGTGATTAACACTTTCTCTTCTCTCTTGTTTCAGCATATTTATTATAGTTACATTATCACGTTTATATTACGATCCTTACACTATTGTAGTACAATATAACTATATATCATGTCATGTCATCAAGTATTACTTTCTTTGACAGTTCTGTTCAGTGTACCTCATTCAGTGTGGCGTATATATATGGTACAATACAATACAGGAATATTTGTGTTTTATTTGCATGAACAATATGCAATATTCTCTTCCAAAGGATACCATTGAGACAAACCAGGCTTCTTTTACAGTTTCAGCTTACTTACAGAGTAAATTGTCATGTTTTATTGTATATGTTGCAGAACATATACAGTATGGTCCGGTTTGTGTTGATTGTGTGGAATAGGTCTGTTACCTTTCCATTACAAAATATATACAAGAGCTTGGCATTACCATGGAAACAAAGGCTTCCTTTTACAGTATAGATTTCACTTACTCAGTAAACTGTTACAATTTGTGCATGTATTATCTACTGTAGCAAGGTATTAGGCATTGGCAAGTGTTGTCTGAAAAACAGGGCTGTTCATGAAGCTCTTTGACATTCCTATATGCTAAATATGCGTGTGGATAAATGGACAGAAAAGTGAGTGAGGGGTTAACAACAGGATGGACAGTGCTGTGGTCTCTGTTCAGAAGTGGTTTGTTTGTTTCGGTCTGTATATGTCTGCTGAGGCTGAGGAGATGCTCTTTGCAGATGTAAAACTGACAGTGAGAGAAGAAGGGTTGACTGAGAGAGAAACAGAAACAAACATTTCACTTGAATCAGACACAGAGGAGATGACTGTTTATTACTGTAAACAGATGGCTGATGAGCAGCCAAACACCAACCACTGACTCATTCACATACTTCACACGTTTGTACTGAAACATATATATGTGTTTGTGTGTGTCCGTGGGGCTGATTTTTAGATTATGGCTTTATTTGGTCAGGAATATTTTTTGCTCTTGATATTGCAGGGTGAGACACTCACCATAAAAACTTCATATTAAGGCAAGGAAAGGCAAGGCAAATTTATTTGTATAGCACAATTCATACACTAGGCAATTCAAAGTGCTTTACAGAAGCATAAAAATCATACATTTTGATTAGAAGAGAACAAAAAAAATAAAAATAAAATACAATTAAAGGAAAATTAAAAACAGACACCAGTAAAGCGGTTAAAGCGGTTATAATCAATATTTTTATAATAACAATATATCAGGTGACAGTGTGACAACAGGAATTGTTGCCTGAATCTGCAGCTCCCCTCAGCTAGT